>NC_077230.1:80793305-81149555 GCF_027887165.1 Monodelphis domestica
TGTGGAAACTGAGACCTGAACTCTGAATGAGATATATTCAGGTATTTCCCAGAGTAAACTCTGAGTTGAAGCAACAGCTCAAAACAGATAATCTCCATTGGACAAAGCCTTCAAAATCCAATCTGGTCTTTGTGATCCCAGAACTTGGAGGCCTTGAACCTGTTACATTTCATTTCCTATTCACATGATATAGAAATACATGATATATAAATCCTTCTATGGCAGGGTCAAGACAGTTCTAATCACTATTTATTAAGGGCTATGTCACGTTTATTTTTTGGTGGGTGCCACGCTTACTTTTTTGTAAACTATCATGCAGTATACGAATTCTTAGTCCTCATGATCTACTAAAAATACTATTTTTTAAAAAAGTTTTCTATCCAGCAAACATAAAATTGTTTGTTTCTTGTCTTTTATTCCAATACTATTGTATTCTTCCCAGGTATTTTTTACTCATTCATGCACATTAAATTTTCCTTTTTTGTTCCTGACAACTATCCAAATATTCAAGGGCACTTTGAATTTTAATCCTCTCCTCCAAAGTACAGTACACTTAACCCCTATAGTGCTTTTCTCTTTATTATCAGCTTCTCATTTTTTAGGGTATTACATTAAATAAATGTGTTTTCTTAGTGCTTAAAACTTTATTCAAAAATGTGATAAAGGTATTTTGAGGATAAACCTTAAACGTTAAGAAAAAAAGACAGAATCATTTGAACTTTAATGCCTTTTTTCACTCTTTTTGAAGAAAAATTTTAAATGAATACCTAGAATGTTCTATACTATCTTTGAAAGAAGCAATTTAATCAAAAATCAGAGTGCTTCTAGTTAATTTAATTCCCTCCAGATTCACATTCCTTCCAAATTGCACACTTCAAAAATACAGAGCCTAAGAACTTTAGATGCCCTCTGAGAATGCCTGAAGAGAGAGGGGAAAAAGGTCCATGAAAGAAAATGAAAGTAAAAGCTAATTTAGTGGATGGAGAAGGGAAAATGGAGAGGAAGTTTCAATTAATCTGTGATTGATTTAACACTTAAGAACAATTGTTAGGAAAAAGCAATATTAACACTGAATTAATTATTTAGAAGCAATTGAAGTGAATGTATACCATGATGTGTCAACCCTATAGCTAAGATGAGCAATACATTGAAATTCATTGAAAAGGAGAAACTAGCTCCAAGAACTGAAGCATAAAATCCCACAGGGGATCTCTAGTTCAGAGTTTAAAGATGTGGAAATAAAAATACATAGGGGGAAATGGCTATATATTTTAAGCTAGTCAAAATTCTAGGAGTCTGAATAGCATGAAGGTCATGGATTGTTCCTATTTTATTGGAGTTGTTTAAAATCCTCTAGAATATGTACTGTTTAACCCTCAGAAAAAGTGGCCTCTATTCCTTTGACCACAAAGCACATTATTTTTTGTTTGATTGTTTGTTTGTTTTAACTAGCCTGCACTGCATTAAAATTTAAATATGTGAAAGATCTCTGCTATTGGGGATATCTTTTTAACACTTATAGTTCTAGTATAGGAATATATAATATGTTAGTTTCTATTATAAGGTAAGGTGCCAGATAACCCAGGATAATAGATAATTTTCCCTTTCAGTTTTTTTTTTATCTACGTTAGAAACCTGGGTTCTCTGATTGTGAAGGTAACAGCTACTTGCCCATATGTATAAATGCAAATATACATACATACACACATGCACACACACACAAAGAGAGATCAAGTTAAAAACCTCACAGCTTTATTCACATTCCAAACTCATGAGGCTTTCCCAGAGCCCTAGGCAAGTCCATCTACCTATGACCTCCATCTTTGCTCCAGCCTTGGTCCAGTGCTCTAAGGGTCACTGCCACAGACCAGACCAGGATTACAGAAACCCCACCTTGTCTCCAGAAATCCCACTTTGTATTAACATTCCCTGGGCTATCCAAGTCATAATTCTGCCATCTCTTGCCTTCTGTGAGATGAGATTCCATGGGCTTCCAAGAATGCAACAAGACCTTCCATTTTTGCTCTGTTCTATATTGCTTTGTGAGTTAACTATTATTTCTATGCAGATCAATACTAGAGCTATATATCCAGTCAATCTCTCTCCTGAGTTCTAGTTCCATAGAACTTGCTGCCTTTTATCTTGAGTTGGATGCCATATATCCATTTCAAATTTAAAGTTTTCAAAACAAAATTCTTCATCTTTCCCCCAAACTCTCCTTTCTTCATAATGTTCTGATTACTATCAAGGGCTCCACTATCTCCATATAATCCTTGACCCTTTTCATGCATTCACCCCAGATAACCAATCTGTTGCCAAATTTTGTCTTTTCTGTCTTCATAGCATCTCTTCTCCATGCCCCATTCTCTTCCAACACATAACTGCCATTTTCCATTCATTTCCTCTCATCTATATTATTGCAATAGTCTTCTTATTATCCTCCCCACTTCAAGTATCTCCCCACATAGTTTATTGGCTCTACAAGCATAGATGTGATTTTCCTAACATACAAGTCTGACCATACTATCCTTTCACCATTCAGGTAACTACAGGGAGTCCTTCTTAACTTCAGGACCAGATAAAAAATTCTCTAGAATTTAAACCCCTTCGATTTAAATTTAATTTAAATTTAAAGCCCATCCTCTTCATAATGTTTCCACTCTTCTTGCACTTTATTGCCTTTTATTCACTTCATGACCCAGTTACATTTTTAGAGTCAGCTCAGATAAAATCATTGCCCACCAATTTAGGGGATAATCAAACAAAGGATGGTAAATGGATATAATGGAAGATTACTATGCCAGAAAAATAGGGAGTATGAATACAGAGACATATAGAAAAATAACATTCACTGAAAGAGAATAAGTAAGCAGAGTGAAGAAAGCATTATTCACAATGACTACAACAAAAAGGGATAGGATAACAATCACAAAATTATTTAACTAATGTTGCAAAGGACAGTTAGGTAACACAGTGGATAGAGTGCCAAGGCTGCAGTCAGGAAAAATTAATTGCCCAAGTTTAAATCTGGTCTCACACTCTTATGAGCTGTGTGACCCTGGGCTAGTCACTTAATCCTTTTTGCTTCACTTTTTTCATCTGAAAAAGGTGCTGGAGAAGGAAATGGAAAATCACTCCAGTATCTTTGCTAAGAAAGGCCCAAATGAAGTCACAAAGTGTTGAACATAATGGAAAAAAAATTGATTGAATAACAACAACAATGTTGTAGAATATTTAAGAATAACAATGTTCCCAACGAAGAGATATGAAAAGATACCACTCCCTATTTTTATTTTTCAAAAGTAGGAGTTTAATAACTTTAACATACTGTACTTATTTTCATGTTTAAAATATATTCTTCAATTTTACTAACTTTTTACTTTCTTTTTCTTCCTCTAAAATATTGTTATATTATCATTTTCTAGATGAAGAAAGAGGGAGGATTATGGGAGAAAATTTTTGAAAAAGTGAGAAAAATCAACAAAATATATGATTTTTGTTAAAGAGAGTTCAAATCCTTCCATTTTGCAGGAGACATTTCCCAGTTCTTCCTCTCTCAGTGTCTTGCCGTCTAAGATTTACTTCTTGAGATCTTAACCACTCATTTTTTGGCCTTTTTGAGTATCTCCAGAACTTAGCAAGTGCATGGTCCACAGTAAATGCTTAGCAGATGCTTGTTTATTGACTAACTAAAATCAAGATCCTCTCCTCTGCAACACATTACTATTATTCTTAGAATATCTATTGTGATGATTAACAGATTGTAAGAATTTGGCAAATTTCACTGACTTGACTGAGTAGTGAAGAATACTGAGCACACTTCCGGAATCCATTACTGTCCCATTTATATGATGCCTTCTGGAAGAGATTGAGGCTGATTTAACAAAATAATCTTTCTATACTTCATCTTGCTACCACCAACTGGAAGATATTGGAATTGACAAAATGGATCTCTTTTTTTTCCTTTTTATTCCTATAAGAAAACTACTTTTAATAATAAGCCACCAAATTGGCTACCAAGAAAAATTAGTTCATTTACTGATATTCAGAATCCAAATCATGATAATTTCACCCCTCCCCTTCTCTTCCTTCCCTTTCTCTCTTTTTAAAAAAATGTTGCTATGGTAACTACACTGAGTTTTCATTCTCTCTGTTTCCATCATGTTCCTGTTCAGAAGCAAGAGAGAGAGAGAGAGAGAGAGAGAGAGAGAGAGAGAGAGAGAGAGAGAGAGAGAGAGAGAGAGAGAGAGAGAGAGAGAGAGAGAGAGATTGATCAGTGATGCAATGAGACAGCCTCTGGGGAGAGAGGGAGGCCATCAGTAGGGAACATGTATTCCCAGGACACTGGATCACAACTACTCTCTCAGCAGAGACAGGTCGATTTTACCATCCTTTAGGGGGATTTAATTAAAAACTAGTCTAGGCCAGCCCTTCTGTGGCACCACAGCAACATGGATCACCAGAATCCAATAGTGGTATGTCAGGGGAGGTGAGGGTTACTCAGAATTGTCCCCACATGAATTAAAGGTGTCTACAGCCTCTTACTGACAGTCAAGAAAGTCATTTGATGCTCTTTCTTTTTATAGGAATGGCCAAAGGTTATTTTATAACTGGCCAAAGGTTAAATTTACTTTCCACGTGCTTAGGTCATTGGGTACAAAGAAGACTGCCATCACCTTCCTCCTGGGTTTTCCTCATTTTCCACCTGCAGATTCCCCAGGGGGCACCTAGAGTCAAATAGGATGGGGGTTCAAGCATTTATACTCAGGGTCCCAGCAAGGATTACATCTCTGCCATAGAGCCTCTGGCAACAGATTTCAGCAGCCTTGCACAAACTACTTTATCACTTGTATGATATGTTCACATTTCCTTCCCCCCCCCAACTTCATTTAAAGTTTGGGGTGAGGAAAGTTCAGTGCCTTGGAGGCATGGCATGGAATGCACTGTACATAACAACTCTTAGGAGGTTTTCAGACTCCCCACTTGGCACATTCTTCCCCTGTACTTCCCAGGGTTGGATACCCCCTTGGAGTTGGCTAAACAAAAGTCCATGGCTGGAGACAGATTCTCTGAGACAATGAGACTCTCAGGACAGATATGGCAATCTCTCAGATTCACCTACAACACTTACTTTCAGTCTCTTTTTCTTGCTCCTTTCTTCCTCTTTATTCATAACTTCTAATTCAATATTCCTTTTCCTTTCACATACATTGATATCGATTTTAACAACAACAATAATAGCTAAAGTTTATATAGGACTTTAGGATTTCCAAAGTACTTTACATATGTGTATCCCTCTTCCTGCAATTCCTGTCTTCACCTTCCTAATCCCCATCACACTCACTCTGGACCTGCTGGGGAGGACATGAACGAAGGGGAAAACCTAAGGCAAGGACATTGACTGAAGGAAAAACAATGGCCATAGCCTATGAACTACCCTTAGAAAGTTGTGGTTCTGCCTTGGGCTCTGCAGCAGTGATAATAACTAAGGTTGTTTGGGCTCAGTCAAAGGTGTGATGGCAGAAGAAACTCACTTCAGAGACAGGGCTGGTGGGCAGTGAATGAGCGACCACCAATCATCAGACCAGAAATCTCTGGGTTTGGCAAGAGGCAAAGGTAGAAGCAGAACATCCTGAAGGAGAGATGAAGGAAGGGTCAGACACAGCTTGACATTATACTTACCTTGGCCAATTCCCTCCACCTCTTTGGGCCAAAGTGTCTTCTCCTATAAAATGAGAGGGTTGTACCTCTACAATCTTTCATCTCTGATTCTATCCATCTTAGGAGGGTCCTATGGTAAAAGTGGTGGATTAGATGGGGAATTCAGAGGCAGAAGAAACTGGTATGAATTATGGAAATGACTCGGGATGGTAACAGGAATGAGAAGGTCATTTTTTCCCCCATCACAAGCGTTTATTGAGAAGGGGCAGGGGTGAGGCTGCTCGGTCAGAGGGTGAAGGCCAGAACCAGCTGAGAGGACAGAGCGTGTGGGAAGACGTCCACTAGCACTGCTCGGCCCAGCAGGAAAGGCTCACCCTGGGGGTCCTGGCCGCCAGGCACTGGACAGCACAGCTGCTCAAAGGCGTCCACGTCCTCCCTGTGGGGCCGGCTGGAGACAAACACCAGCGTCTGGATGGCTGGGCAGCTTGGGACAGCCGGGATGACCCTGGGAGACAGGGTGGCGCCCGCGGGGTTCAGGAGCACCACTAGGGCCCGGCTGTCCCCTTCGGCCTTCCGGATCTGAGCCACGGCCTTGTCCATGTCCCACCGCCGGCATTCCCAGTTGGTGATCCCGTTGAAGGCCGAGCTCCACCTGGCGTCTTCCACAGCCTGCCCGGCCAGTTGCACACTCGAGACCTGGGCTGCTCACCCCACTAGGGAGAGGCCGGTGGCATCTGTGCCTCGGCTGAGGTCCAGGACGGTGGCGCTGGGCTCAGCTCCACCACCAGCCGGCACACAGCCTCGGCGGCCCCCGTGCTCAGGGGGAAGAAGGCCCCAGGAGAGACGCGCAGCTGCAGGCCCAGAACATCCTCCAGCTCGTGGGCTCCCCAGCCACGAGCTCCTAGCGCAGGAAGCCCGAGAGCCCGGGGGTGGGGGCGGCCCTCTCCTTCAGGTGCAGTGAGGTCAGGCCCCACGCCGCTCCTGGCCCCGACGTGACGAAGTCCCGGACTCGCTCCTTGTGGGTCCACACGGCCTCCTGGCTCAGCCCCTGGGCGTGAAAAGTGATGATGGCCACCCGGTGCCCCTGGAGGCCCGTGCGCACGCGGAGCCGCCGCCAGGGTCCGAGCCTGGGAGGGCCGAGGCTGGGCTGCACAGGGGTCTGCGGCAGAAACGCCTCATAGCACTGGGCAACCTGGAGGTGGCTGGCAGGAAGAGCCCTCAGCCGGTCGGGCACGCAGAAAATCTCCTTTCCTCCAGGGGATCTTAGGAAGCAGCCTACAGTCTGGGGGCGGCCGTCTGGGCCTCTGTTGACAGAGAAGACAGACTTGTTCCGTACCCCTCGATGACAGGGGAGGGCACGAAAGGCTGCAGGAAAGCCCAGCCCTCTGGGCTCCCCGGAAGCACCACCTGGCGTGTGGAGACGACTCTGGAGCTGCTCCAGGGTCTTCTTGAGAACCTCAAATTTGACCTTCAGCTGTTCCTCCTAGTTCAGTCTCCAGAGGGGGCAACAGCTGGTCTGCCAACCTCTCCTGCCAAAAGCCCAGCGCCTGGCCTGGCGCCACCTGCCGGCGCGTTTCTCCTTCTCCCGGCCTGGGTTCCGAAGCTGCCGGGCGCTGGAAGTGTCCCGCCCCGGCGGAGGCCAGCCAGCGCCGGCAGTAGTTGCACGCCAGGGCCCCGGGCACACGGGAGCAACCGCAGGTTCCCTCTGGAAGCAAGAGCCGGGGAGGCCAGGACGGACGTGGGGCTGGCCATAGCGCCCTTCGGCACACTCAGGGTGACTCAGACTACAATCTATAACTTGTCAGAAACCTGGATGAAATGGGCATTAGATGATGCCTCAATTTATCCCACTTGAAAGGCAAAATATGGAACTGTGGCCGAAAGCCTGGCTCGTTTCCTCTTTCTCCATGCTTAACATGGAGGACAATTCAGTTTGAAGCCAAATAGCTAAAGCTGATTTGTATAAATTGCTTTTAACAAATGATGGTTCATTTACAGTAGAATATGACCAATGTCCAAGATCAGATGTGTCAGAATTTGCAATTGTTTCATTTCTCTCCAATGTTCAGTCACTTATTTCCCAGACTCTCATTCTATTCTCTTCCCATAAGGTTGCAACATAACACACACAGAGTATAAACTCCTATATAATAAAATGTAATTTCATCACTTGAAAAATAGGCCCAAACAGAATGGCTGCAATCTCTCTATAATTTTAACCCCTTTTAAGCTTTCTTCTAGTCATCCAAAATTTCAGCCCCACCTTTGACTTTTATTTCTTCCTTCCCTTTCTCATATTCAATCAGCTCTCTAGTCTCATTAACTCTATCTACCTCTGTAATCTCTTGAGTCCATTCCAATTTTTCTCTTCCCTCTTCCTCTTACTGATACCCAACCCTCACTTTTTCTTCTACTCTACTTATTTGGACAATAAATTCCCACTGACAGCTCTTAGGTTTGCTCCCTTCAGTTGATTCTCCACAGTGCTGCAGATTGAGCTTTGTCCTCAGAAAACTTCCATGCTCATAATTCTTAAATGACTCCCTACTGTCTACCAAAGGAAAACTTACAAACGTCTTAAATTATTTTGGAAATCAGAATTAAAAGGCAATAATATTAAAATGTTAGAAAAAATAATAAAACAATTACTTAAATGGGCTTTTGAGGTCTACCATAATCTGGTAGCAGTTCACATTTTTCAGTTATTCTCATATTGATCCCTGTTAACAGAGTGGTTTGTTGGTATTAAAGAGAAAACAGGATTCAGGAGAGACTGCTGATCACTTAAGGTTGGCTCAGAGAAAGAAGGGGAGGTTTTGAGCAAATTTCCCCCTTCAGCCTCCCCTCCTCAGCTAAGGCTGCTCTCACAAAATTGGCTCTTGTTCTCCTCCACTAGAGCCTAAGGTTTATTCTCAGAAAGATATCTCTCACCCCTTAAGGTGTCACACTTACACTTGAGTCAATTTGGAAAAGGACAACAACTTTAATATAATTTAAGTCAACTAGGGTAACACAATGAAAAAATCCTACCCTATTCAAGATTCAGCTCAAATAATTCCTTCTCCATGAACTTTTCCTTAATGCCCTATTTAGTAAAAGACCATTCTTCTCTTGGAACTTCCTTATTTACATACTTGCCCTCTTCTAGCTTTTATTATATTATATTTTTAGTATAATCCATATGCCAGCAGATCCTAATAGTTGAGAAGAGCCCATGTTTTCATCTTTGAGAACCTCTGACTTATATGGATGAATTTTCCCCATTCAAATGAAATTTGATTATGTGTTATGTGTTATGTGTTAATACCCCAATATTTGCACTTTTCAAAGATTAGCTCATAATATTTTTCATGAAATTTCATGAAATTTCAATAATAATTCAAAGACTAGCTCATAAGCTATTAAGTTCAAATAGGTTTAATCTATATAATAAAGTGCACAAAAAGAACTATCACAGATGCCATGGAGTCAAGAAAGCCCCTCTTCTACTATTCCAGTGACTTATACTCTCTCATTGCCAAAATAGCCATGAATGAGACTCTAATGAGAGATAAAATGGAGATTTGGCTCTTGCTTTTGCTTACCTTGATATCTCAAACCTCTAAGCTCTTGCCATTATAGCTTTATTTTAACAGTAATTTACCATGTTATCAACATAGTTCTCTGTTCTTAGCATGGCCCCTTCATGACATTGCCATTACCTTATTTGCCTAGAAGTTGCTATTGGTCATCTCCAGTGGGCCAGTGGAATGATCCCATAGGTACCAAAGCTTCCTATATCACAGCTCTGACCTCAGGTGGTTAGACTCCCTCAAGGCTCTTCAAAGAGATTCTCTTTTCTTATATGTTGGCTTTCTGCAGAAAGGATTTTCTTATGTTTTGGAGGGATCACTCTCTACTCAGGTCTCTTATTTCCTATGTCTGACCAGATTAAATTGGATCCCCTTATTTCATCTTCTTTCTCTCCTAGTGCCTATGAAGTATATCTCAGCACCCCTTTGGGAGAGAATTTAGAAAAAAATATATACTTTCCATTTACACATTTTTGCCTCTCACCTTTCTCCATGGTATCTTTACCAGGCAATGCAAATTTAAAAAGGGAAAGAATTCATTGAATGCTTTCAGCATCATCTGTATCTATGATTTAGAAGGAGAAAGAGAAAATTCTGACCTGATGCCAAAATCTATGTTCTTAATATATATGTATGATTTATCTCCCCAACTAAATTCAAAGTTCTCAAAAGCAGGGACCAAGTATTATTCATCATTGTATCTCCCTTAGTGTTAGTACAGTGTTTTGTACATAATGGGCACTTTTTATATTTTTTATTGCTTGTTGGTCTTGCACTTTTACATTATGTCTCTCCCTTCACAATAACCTACTTCTAAAATGCACATTGTGGCTGCCATCAAGGATGAACAGTACAATGACTTTGACTAAATTTTGTGAAGAAATATAGTCCTTTCAGATCAATATTCTCTCTCTGTTTTCTGTTTCTCTGTCTCTCACCCTCTCTCTCCCTCCCTTCTTCCCTCTCTCTTACAGAATTCATTCACTGAAGATTTCTATTAAAACTCTATTCATATTATTTCAATATCAATATTCCTATCTTTAATTTCTTCCTTTTACCAAAGTTTAAAATCTTTCAATGGAATTTACATTGAATATTTCTCTACTTTTTATCTGCTGCTCTATTTGGTTACAATTCCCTAAATGCCCTTCCTAGGTTAGTTAAACTTTTCACTTCTAAACTGACCATCAATTCATCTTATCACCTAATTCAAGTCTTTATTATTGCCTCCTCCCCTCTAATTGGGGAGATTGGGAAGCAGAGTAGCAAATTACTCAATACCTTCCTTAATAGATTACAAAACCTGAACTCTCAGCTCATTAACCTTTTCATCTTCCCACCTTTTTGGTTTGATTTCTATACAAAAAGGAATTTCCTGGATACTTCCCCCATTCACATATCTATGCAGTTTCCTGTATCCTTTTGTATATTATCTCTGTTTTGAGATTATAAACTCACTGAGGGCAAGGACTCTTCTTTTATTATTTATAAACCCTGCACTTAACCCAATGCCTAGGACATACTGAGCACTTAACAAATGTTTATTGGATTGTAATGGATTGAATAACCAGTCATTACTTCAAACTTAACACATCTAAAACAGAATTTTTATTTCCCTCAAATTGCTCTTCCTTCCAGTTTTCCCTAAGTTTTTTTAGTGATCCCCATTTTCTAGTCTTGAACATTGGAAATAAAGTTTTATTTGTCTTACTCCCTCATCCAGTTATAAAATTCTGTTGATTTTTTCCTAAGAGTGTCTTTTATTTCCATTATTTGGTTTCTACAACCTCTTCACCACTTAGCTTGGATTCTCATAATCATAAGGCTGAATTACTTTAATAACTTTTAAATGGGTTTCCTTGACTCTGGCATTTCCTCCACTACAATCTAAAATGTGTTGCTTGTATATTGCAGCTAGATAAATCATCTTTAAAGTCCACTTTTTACATATTCAAACTCTATCACTCCTTAATATCTATAACAGCAGTACTCAAAATGTTTGGCCTCAAGACTCCTTAACTCTTAAAAATTATTGGAAAACTCAAAGAACTTTTTAATGTGTGTTATGTCTATTAATTTTTACTGTATGACAATTTAAAACAAGTTAGTAGAATAATTAAAATAGCTTTGATGATAGGAACCCTTTGATAGGTCCTCCGGGACTCTAAGAAATCCTTAGACTACAATTTTATGAACACTAGTGTATCCAGTAATGTCCAAGCTCCCTTAAGACCCTCCATAAACTGACGCTGGCTAATTTGCCAAAGTTTTCCCAAAACTAAGTATGTCAGTCATATTGTTCTGCTCACTATTCCCAAATATACCGACTTCCTTTATGCTCTGAAATTTTTATTTGTAATCTTACCACTACATAGGAATTCTACTTGTTATTGCAAGGGAAATGTGGGGTAGTTAAAAAGAGTTGTAAAGAGATGTGGCCTCAATTCAGCTCCTAGGTCTGACATTTGCTCTGTGACATTGACAAAGTCAATTAACCTAATTAAGTATTAGTTTTATAATCCACAAAATCATGATAATGCCTCAAGTACTTGCCTAAAAGGTTTCTTGTAAGGATGAAATATGATAGTGTATGTATAAAGTTATGAAGTGCTTTGCAAAACTAAAAGGGCAATATCGGTGTCGACTTGTATTTCTTTCTACAGATTCTTCCTCAGGTGATGCTTCAAGTGGTTCTCTTTATAACTAAAAATAACAGCTAGCATTCACATAGTCTTTGAGGTTTGCAAAGCATTAGAAGGACAATATCTCATTTTGTCATCAAGTAACCTGGGAAATTAGGTGCTACTATTGTGCTCATTTTAGAGTTGATTAACCTGAGGCACATACTTGCCCAGGGTCACAGAGCCAGCAAATGTCATTAGATGTGTTTGAAATGAGGTCTTCTTGACTCCATGTCCAATATTCTATCCATTGTGCCATCTAGCCTAAGATCCTCTTAATTGATGAATAATTGCTAAATTATTCCACCCACACTGACCATTTTCTCAGTAGTATTTGTCAAACTCATTTGGCACTTGATCAGATATTAAGATTAAGTTAGACTGAAATTTTCTAATTTTTACTATTTTTGTGTAATGTGCCCTTTAGTGACCTGTGTTAGGTAATGGCTCCTGCTCAAGATAATGTTTTAAGTGCATTCATTCATTCAAGTTCAGTCATTCATTCATATCTGACTCATCATGACCCTATGGATCATAGCACACCAATACTGTCCCAGTGGTTTTCTTGGCAAAGATGTTGGAGTAATTTGCCTTTTCCTTCTCCTGTTTACGTATGCATAAACCTTCTAAAATATAACCTCTGACCTTAAGAAACCCTGTTTATTTGTTTTTTTTTTTGTATAATCTCCCTAATGATAATATAGGCTCCTGAAAGGAAGGGTCTCTCCCTCAAATAACCTTGTATCTCTCATTCAGAGAACTTTTCTATGCACTTAGACATACAACTGTGATTCATTTAGTATTTCTGAAGGAAAAATCAAGAATGATTGAACCAAACATCTCATTCCCTGTACATTATTATCCCCATTCAAAGAACCACACTATATTTCTAAATAATTTGATAAATAAAAAAGTATTGGCAATTATTTCAAATTTTCTTTCAACAGTTTTATGAGAAGAATATACAGAATCTTCAAAGATTAGAAAAATAACATTTATACATTTGGAAATTTAAATAATATTATCATCAGAGCCAGAATAAGAATTCAATTTAATATAAAATCTTTAAAGCAATTCAAGGTATGGCAGTAGATATGAAAAATACAAAGATAAAATTATGAACCAATACTTGCCCTTAAAATATTTATTTTCCACTTAAATTCTATTATAAATTGATTTACAATGGAAAATCAATGTAATTCAAATTCACTGCTCCTTTTTCGACACAATCCTCCTATGTACAATAGCTTTAGAAGAATGACAATAATCAAAGGACAAAGACTACCTCATTTAGAAAGAAAAAAAAACTTTAATCAATGCCATAACCAATATGTTCAAAGTGGGAATTTTTTTTTGTTTCATTATGCACATTGGTTCCGGGGGGAGGTATCTTTTTTATTTTTTCTTTTCCCATTCAAAGAAATGGAAGGCAAAAATGTTTTCTAAAAAATAATAATTTAAAGTATTTTACAAAAGAAGGAAAGAATTGGTAATATTAAATCTTAAGAGACAAGAGAAGTAAAAGGAACAAGAGAAGAAAAAAAATTAAACAAATAAGAATTTAATGTCTGATTCATATAGCTATTCATTTATTCATAGAAGCCAGGTAGTTTTTGGAAATGCTGCCAGTGACTATAGCAAGTTGGGAAATATGTCACATGTAACTAAGAAAGTAAGGAACAAGGGAAGTCAAAAGGATGCTGAACCATGACTTTTTTAGGACCTGAATGCATCCTGGTATTATTTTTTTCTTAAAAACAATAAAACACATGACATTTCATTTCAAGTTATGTTTTCATGAAGTAAGTTTAAATTTTATTTTTTATCATTTCTTTAAAACCCTTACCTTCCATCTTAGAATCAATACTATGTATTGGTTCTAAGGCAGAAGAGTGGTAAGGGCTAGGCAATGGGGATTAAGTGACTTGCCCAGGGTAACACAGCTAGAAAGTGTCTGAGGCCAGATTTGAACCTGGTACCTCCCATCTCTTGTTCTAGCTCTCAATCCACTGAGTCACCCAGCTGCCCCCTACATTTTCTTTTAAAAATAAATTATCTTGGGTTACAGGAGGGATCTTGTATATCAAATCAAGAACTTTTATTACCAACTTCAGTAATCATAATGAAATATTTTTGACTGGTCAAGTCACTTTTCCTCTTGAGACTACTTCCTTTCTCTGTAAAGTAAGCTAATTTGGGACATCTAGGTAACATGTAGTGGGGAGTAAACTGATAGTTATTAACAAAGATGTATGGAAAACATACCCGAGGCAATTTATGATCTCAAGACCTAATGTTTAATTGAAGGCTGAGAGTAACTGACAGATAATGAACATATTTTAAGTACTTTAAAAATAGTCATTGTTTTAAGCCCTGGAGATACAATGAAATGCATATACATACAAGTTATATACAGAATATATCAAAGGTAATAGTAGAGGGAAAACACAAACTATTATGAGGAAGGGAAGGGGAAGAAGACATCCTGCAGAAGGTAGGATTTGAGCCATGTTGAAATAAGCCAATGAAACCAAGAAGGAAATAATTTAATGGACTTTGCTAGAGCCAGTGGAAAGGTACCCATTTGGGAGATGGGATGTCATGTATGAGGAACAGTATAATATGTACTGTCTATAGATCTTAACATGAAAGAGTGGAAGCTTGGTTGAAGAGAATTCAGAGCTGAAAATAAAATGAAATTGGATAAAAAACAGGGAGGGAAAAAGAATATGCATTTGATACATTCTCCCCATTATATGGGAAAATCCAGGGTAATATGTTATTATTCAGTCATAACTGAAATTTTGAGATCACATTTAGAGTGCAAAGGTACTGAAGTTATTTGTCATGTTCCCTCTCCATTTCATTTTACATATGAGAAAACTGAGGCAAACAGAATTGAGCAACTTGTCCAGGATCACATAGCTAGTAAATGTCTCAAGATAGATTTTTAACCCAAGTCTTCCTTCAAGTCAGCACTCTATGCAATGCTCCATTTAATTGTTCTTCTAGAGTAGTCTAGAAGCATAGTGCGCTGGGAATAGAAAGTACATCAAAAGGGAGAAAAATTGAGCTGGCCTTCCTGATGACTATGTTTGAGAAAAGAAATCTGACATCTATCGACAGATCTGAGTTCCATGAAGTCATATGTTACATGTCAGTTTTAGGCATGCCAGGCTGACTTTTCTGATTGAGGTTTTGAATCCATTATTCTGATTGAGGATTCAGTCCATTATTAGATAGTATATAGCCTGAGTAGGAAAAAAAATTGGTGGCAATCAACTTTTTGTTTTGTTTTGGCATTTTGTGCATGATTAATTCTGCGTAAGTTGTTGCAGACAATCACAGATTTATAGAATCTTAGAGTTACAAGAATCCTTAAAGATTTTCCAGCTACATGACATATGAATGCTTTTTTTTCAATATTCCTAAAACCATACAAGTTCTGAATCAACAGTTACTGCTATGAAGTCATTACAAAAATGAACTTCTATTGTACAGTATTGTAATTTTTGACATTCCAGGAGTACACAGTTGGATATTTATCTGTTCAGGATTCTTTTCCTTCTAAAAAATTCTAATGACATAGGAGGGAAATTAATGTTCACAAACTCAACTTTCTCACTTTTCTCCTTGAAGATGATAACAAACAGGAAACCTAGTGATATTCTGCCTTGTTTACTTATTTTGTGGAAAATCATGCAGAGAAATATCCTGCCATATCTTTTCCTTATAGTTTAAAAATTATAAATTAATTTTTATTCAAAGTTTTAAGAAACCAAATAAGTTTCCTTATAAAAAGAAAAAAAAGATTACATATACATGAAATCACAAATTTCTTATAGATTTAGCTTACTTTTCTTCAAATCTACAAAATAAATCCCATCTACAAGTGTCTTAACACCTCTCAATCTTCTTCAAAGAAGTTTTCATTCAGGAGATTGATGTGTTCAAGCAAACTAAATCTTTCATATTTTCATTTTCAGTTCCCTTTTCCTTCCATTCTTGAAAATCTCATCAGTTATTGGTCAGATATCAGTATTAGACGCTAATTGCACTTCATTCTAACAAATATTCCCTGTGATTCATATACCCTTTACTCCTATGATATGAAATGGACTATAAAGACTGCTATATTGCTCCAATTCCATAGTATTCTTTCCCTATGGTGATAGATAGAGCTACAGGAAAAAAATCTCCACCCATTTGTAAAATATAGAGGTATATTTCATTAAATAAATATTCCTTCAGAGTCCTGTGAACTAAGTGCATTGATCACCTAAGAACTTCATGCATTTCTCCTCCTAGATACATTTGTATTTTGAAAGAGAATCACAGGGAAAGGATATTTAAATTAAATACCTTCCTTCAATTGGAATTTGCAAAATCATTATAAGAATATAACATTTTTTCCAAAGGGAAGAGATTCCAAGTAACTTTCTGATTACCACCTTGTCTTATTCTCACATTAAATATGGCTGACCCAAAATCATCATAATGAGAGACGATATTCTAGAACAAACAGAATGGCAGATCTGGAGCCTGGGGACCTGGATTGAAATCCATTTACTTTATATGTGATTTCTTTCAAGTAATTTAACTTTTCTAAGACAAAGTATCTGAGTTTTTCTTGTTTGTACAATGTGGGGGATGCAGTGTATGGATTAAATGGTATCTAAAATCCCTTCCAGGTCTAAATCTATGATTCAGTACATTTTCAACTAAAGGCAAGACAGGATCATCAAGAGAGAACATCAAGTAAGTCCGCCCTCACAGAAGTTATGTTTGCTACTACAACACTGGACCACTCGGCTGGATTCATGTGGAGACTAGATGACAGCATTATTCCTAGGTAGCTCTTGTGCTACCTGACTGAAGTGGTGTGACTACAAATACAGAAGTAAAAAGAAAACACTATGTTGACACACTAAAGCACAACTTCAATAATGCTGCAGCGCTATGGGATGCTGGGAAGAAGCAGCGGCATAGAGTCTGAGCTGGCTTATAGCAATTCCAGGCGGAGCAGAGCTCTTTCAGTAAAGGTTTCATATATTCCAAGCAATGAGGCAAAGCCAGTAACAGTGACAGACTCTAGAAATCGTGTCTGTAGCCACAAACCAAAGGACCTTCTTCCTGTATATACAAGAGCTCACGAAGAACCACCTTATGCATCCGTCTCTCTGGATCACTTGTTTAGGTGATAACAGTAGTATCAAAAAGTATCTTGAAATACAAAGGACAGCGATATAGATTCCACACCATCCTTATTCTGTCTGCCTACAGCAAAGTGCCCAGAAGCATTTGCAAACTTTCTTGCCCCTTTAAAGACCCAGCTTCTGTTCTTGGTTCATAGAATATTTAAGCTTTCGAACATCTCTTCATTGAAGTGAATGCTGTGTCTTGCCACCAGCAGCTTTCATGAACCTACTCAAAGATATCCCAGTGGTACACCTTGGGTATACTGTGATGAGTGAGACTGAGGAATGAGTTTATCTTTTTGCACCTGCTGTCTGGCAGAATGCCAGACTAGGCAATGAAAGATATGTCTAAAGAATAGAGTTACTCTGAATTAGGAAGCTATGGATGTCCAGTAGGAGTTAGACTGGGTCTCTTTCAACTCTAATATTCTCTGATTCTGTGACTATCCATTTGGAGTTTTACTTTGCCAATTAAATCTGTGTCATTTTCTAAAACCTGCTGTTCAAAAATTAAATATTCATCTTTTTTACACATTTTTCCTCTCCTCCCTTCTCCAACATAATTGAAGATCAGGTACTCTGAATCAGCCTTTCCCAATAGCATCTCTCCAATAGGTGTGCTGCAGTTTAAGAAATGATGGGTTTGGATCTGAGACCTGATTCTGATACTACATGGGAAAATTATTCAAAATGTGATTTTCAGTTTCCTCACCTGGAAAAAGAAACACATGTGTGCACCTTACATCATAAGTGTATGTTTTAAGGAACAAGATTTATAAACTTTGAGGCACTTTACAAATGTGATTGATGATGATGACGATGATAATGATGGTCCTTTATCCATTGAAGCAGTGGCTACTTCGACTCTAAGATCCCTTTGTAGTATTTTTGGCACAGTGGATATGGAACTGAACTTCGAGTTGAAAAGACCTTTATTCAAATCTTGCCTAATGTGCTATGTTTCTTGGATATTCCATTTGAGCTCTCTGAGCTACAGTTTCTTCATCAATACATTAAGTTCATCAGTCTCAATGGCCTCGAAAGTCTCTCTCATCTAAAAATCCATGGTGCTAAAACTCTTTATCATCCCCTATCTTTCAATCGAAAGGATATAGAGAACATAGACTTCTCTCAGAGGGAAACAAAGAGGATGCTTAGCCCAATGTCTCACATATGGTATATCCTTAATAAATGTTTAGCTGACTGATTGGCTGACTGACCAGGTTGGTGATGGAAAAAAATGGAAAAGTGATAGGAATGCTCTACTGACAGATAAATTAAAACCAACAGTCTTCAAAGGGTCCCATGATATAGGAAGTAGGATTTGATATTACATAATGAACATAGCTATTAGAGAATTCTGATCACTCATCTAGCCTTCTGATAGAACCTTAATATTTAATATCCATTCAATTTATTAAGTAAATACTCTACATTTATTATGTACTAGATAGTGTGATAAGCATATGGTAGGTGAAATAGAGGGAGATGAGTAAAAAATGAGTAACATAATCCATTGTAAAAATGTTTTGTATCTATTCATATTATCAGAGATAAAACCAAAAGATTAAAACTATATGGCACCTTAGTTATCATTTTGTCATCCACTCCTCATTTAATAGATGAGTGGACTGAGGTACTGAATTAAATTATTTTTCTAAAGTCACACATTTAACAAATTCCAGAGCCAAAGATCTCTCCCTCCAAATCCAGCATTTCCTTTTCTCAATATGGTAATTTGCCTCTTATGGTTTCTCAAGACTCTGATAGTGGAAAACTTTACATACATACATACATACATACATATATATTATGTTATATTATATAAATATATAAAGAATATATATTAAAATATAAATATATATGTATAATATAAACATATATATATATACATATATATATGTATATATATATATATATATATAATGTGGGTAATCCATAGGAAGTTTTTTTTTTTTTTGAAACTGCTGGGAAAATTGGAAAATAGTATGGGAGAGATTAGGTTTAGATCAACATCTCACACCCTACACCAAGATCAACTCAGAATGGGTGAACGACTTGAACATAAAAGGAAACAATAAGTAGATTAGATGAACACAGAATAGTATACTTGTCAGATCTTTGGGAAAGGAAAGATTTTAAGACCAAGCAAGAGTTAGAAAAAAATGCAAAATGCAAAATAAATAATTTTGATTACATTAAATTAAAAAGTTTTTGTACAAACAAAACCAATGCAATCAAAATTAGAAGGGAAGCAACAAATTAGGAAACAATTTTTAAAATAAAAACTTCTGACAAAGGTTTAATCACTCAAATTTATAAAGAACTAAATCAATTGTACAAAAAAGCAAGTCATTCCCCAATTGATAAATGGGCAAGGGACATGAATAGGCAATTTTCATATAATGAAAGGTTCAACGGCTGAGAGGGCGACGCAGCAAAGCACTGTGGAGTGCTTAGGGCATGTTGGAGCACAAAAGACAACAAGGCCATCCAATGCAGCTGAGGAAGTCTCCAGGTGTAACGATTTCTCGTGCCACTGGACCCAGGCTTCCAATGCCAAGAGAGTGGGACTGTCTCTGTGCATCGACTTTTCCACTTAAATCTCCACACACAAGTATTTTTTGTGCACACTCATCTACACCACAAATGAAAGTGCACAAAGACAATCATCATCCTCTGTTACTGAGAGACTACTACTACTACTACTACTACTACTATAGGAAGTACAAGTTACTGAACCCTGTGAGTTTGGCTTAATTACAATTTACTATGTCCAAGATTGTTTCTTTTTGATGGACACTGATGAGTCATAAACTATTCTACTGAGATTTGTATGATAATGATAACCACTTCATCAACCCAGTAGCTAATACCATTATAATAAGACAATTAATGAGTTATCTACTTGAGGCAATGGAAGCAAGGGAGTTTTGTTGGAGAAAAGGAGAAAAAATTTTGACCTGTGGTAAATTCTATTTTGAGACTGATTGTAGCACTCTAATTCTATGATTTTGTGTTTCTCTTAATTATGGAAAAGAAAAATTGGGTAACAAGTGACTCAAAAGGAACTGAGCAGTTTTAAAAAATGAATTTTCAGGAGGACTTTTGATTGGAAATCCAAATCCTAAATTGGTAATTTGGAGAAGGAAGTAGTTTCTTAGAAAAGAATACATTTTATTGGATGATAGTTGCATGAAATAATTAAAAGTTCCAGGCCTGGGGAATGCCTAAAAAAATTGTGGTATCTGTTGATGATGGAATGCTCTTGTGCTCAAAGAAATAATGAACTGGAGGAATTCCATGTGAACTGGAACAACCTCCAGGAAGTAATGCAGAGTGAGAGGAGCAGAACCATTAGAACATTGTACACAGAGACTGATACACTGTGACACAATCAAATGTAATGGATTTCTCTACTTGCAGCAATGCAATGAATGATTCAAGACATTTCTTTTTTCTTTTCTTTTTTTTTTTAAACCCTTACCTTCTGTCTTGGAGTCAGTACTGTGTATTGGCTCCAAGGCAGAAGAGTGGTAAGGGCTAGGCAATGGGGGTCAAGTGACTTGCCCAGGGTCACACAGCTGCGAAGTGTCTCAGGCCAGATTTGAACCTAGGACCTCCTGTCTCTAGGCCTGACTCTCAATCCACTGAGCTACTCAGCTGCCCCCAATCCAAGACATTTCTGAGGGACCTATGAGAAAGAATACTTTCCAGATCCAGAGAAAGATCTGTGGGATTAGAAACACGGAAGAAAAACAACTGCTTGATCACAGGAGTCGAGGGGATATGATTGGGGGTGTAGACTCTAAGCAATCGTCCTAGTGCAAGTATCAATTATATGGAAATAGGTCTTGATCAATGACACATGTAAAATCCAGTGGAACTGAGCATTGCTATGGGAGGTGGGGGGAGGTGAGGGAAAGAACATGGATCATGTAACCATGGAAACATTTTCTTAATTGACCAATTGAATAATTATTTTTTAAGTTCCGGACCTGGAATTAATCATTGTCCTAGCTAAGCCAGAGTAATAATAAAATAGTTTAAAATTTAAGTGTCGTATTTAACTGAATTACCTTCCTATGCTACATTATTTATGAAGCTATATATGCTCTTTCTTGTCAATAAATTCTGAAAAGGATTTTTTTTTTTTTTGGTATGGAGTCACAGATAAGAAGGAAAGTGAGAATAGATACCAATATTAGGCATACATTTATGGTGGCAGGGGTGAAAGAAGGGACAAAGGTAATTAGGGTTTAGATACAACAAATCATTGAACCCAAGAACCCAATCAGATTTAGGAATCAAAAAGATCCAGTAGATGCAGTTATTTAGCAAATAATAAAATAATTAAGATGGAAATCTTTGTGTGCAAGGGCAAGTTCCTATATAGTAAAATCTTTTGGAAGTTGGCTGAATTCAAAAAGGCTGAAAGCTCAGATTAGATCCTTAGAAATTATATTCGTATATCGGTTAGTGCACTAGCTATTGAGTCCAAAAGACCTGGGCTTTAATCCTATCTAAGACACTTAGAGCTTTTTTAATGGGCAAAAATAAGTAAATAAGTAAACAATAAATTATTGAATTAATGAATAAAAGTTACTTTTTCTCAGATTCCATTTCCCCTTCTCTAAAATGGGGATAATTGTGACAATCACCTATTAGTGAAGACAAAGAGTTTTGTAAATCTTAAAGTACAATCTAAATTAAGTAGCTTTAAAATATGTTGCGTGTGTGTGCAGTTTTGAACTGTAATTCCATCAGTGATATTTAGAGACTGGTGATATATATTGGGAGACTACAAAGTCTGGGATTAATGTGATTATTTGAGGAAAAAATGTTTTTGTGACTAGGAATTATAAATTATATATACTTTATATGTATATGTATATTATAGTTTTTGTTCTTTGTTTTCTTTTTGAAAAATTATAGATGTGGGGACAGCTGGATAGCTCAGTGGATTGAGAGCCAGGCCTAGAGATGGGAATTCCTAGGTTCAAATCTGGCCTGAGACACTTCCCAGCTGTGTGACCCTGGGCAAGTCACTTGACCCCCATTGCCTAGCCCTTACCACTCTTCTGCCTTGGAGCCAATATACGGTATTGACTAAGATGGAAGTTAAGGGTTAAAAAAAATTGTAGATGCTCTTGCTAGACCACCCCCTCCAATTTAGTCTCTGAGCCCAATATGAAATGCTAATATAGTTCACAAAGTCTGTGAACCTTCATTTTTTGGTTTTGGCATGGGGGAGTTAAGAACCAGGGCAAATGCTATCTTTGCCTCTTTATTGCTGTATGCTTTCTGTGCTGTTACACTGCAATATTGCAATACAACTAACAGAATAGGTTAATTTTAATTGAAAGATTCCTGATTGACTTGAAAACTTCTGCATTGCAATCCTGTGTCCTTTGCCATCCGTGAGACCTCTAGACATCATCACTCTTGGCTCCCAACTATCCTACTCTATTTAAAGTTTAAACAATGGTATAAGTTTTTGTCTACAAAATGTCCAGCTAGATTTCCTTTCTCAGCATTTTTCCCAAAGATCTTGTGTCTTTACATTTCATTTCAGATGGTCTTTTTATCTCCCCCATTCTTTGGTGATGTGGAGAAGAGGTCAATGTAGTTCATCCAGAACCAGAAAAGAAATTTCCATGAACCAGCGAGTTACTATTTGGAGGTAAATGGCTTAGGGGGAAGCAAGTGCCTCTGGTTCTCAAAAGTCTGGTTTCAGACAATAAATCAAAAGCACTTAAGTTAGTACCAACACACCTTGGGCTTTCATACCTCGCTGACAAAAAATGAAATAAAAAATAAAGTAGTGATGAAGAATAGGGGGGAAAAAAGCCTTCCCTCACAAGTGAGCTCAAAAAGGTAATCACCAGAGTGAGAACTTAGCTGTGCTGAATGTCAAATATGTAGTATAAATAAAATTGCAGGGGATGGTTTCCTGTACAGTATAATATGTGGAGTGGGAAGGTATACTGTCATCGATTAAAGTTCAAATCCTGTTTTATCACATATATTATATGTATGACTTTGGACAAGTTACTTGACTCTACTGGGCCTCAGTTTCCTCATCTGTAAAACAATTGGAGAGGGGCTTTATCTTACCCAAAGTTATTTTTAGCTCTAGATCTAGTATGTTAATATTCCCCTTTCTTATTCTTGACCTTTCCACTCTCTTAGAGAAGAGAGTCTGCTTCTTCTCATTGGATATTCTAATTAATAGATATATAATTCTAAGGATTTAAGAAAGCAAGATTTCCCTCTGTTTAATCAGACCTTTATCATTCCAAACTCAAACATTTTTTTTTTCTGATCAGAAGACAGAGGAACAATATTTATCTCTTTCTCTCTTCCTCTTCAACCCAGCCTCATTTTTCCCCTTCCACATATGTCCTTGCTAAAGACTCCAGAGAAAACTAGAATTTCAAATGGTCACTAGCACTAAGAAAAGTCATTCCCATGCTGATTTTATACAATGCCACAAGTGGGTAGTCCTGGGGATCTCATTAAGGGAGCCCAACTTTTCCTTGAAATTTCCAGAATTCGCTTCAATTAAATATCTGAAATTCAGACCTGGACATCCGAGGACAGCAGTTGCCTGACTGGTATGATTTTGATCATCAGTTGTTATATTCAGCACTCAGTACATTCTCGATGCTCACGGAACCCAATTCCTCCTTCTATCTGGCAAAGAAATGTCCAAGTGAACCATTTTCTTTCTGTGTTTCCCTCCCAGCTTCCTCTTAGCTCATTTCCCTTCTAATCCGTGGTGTAACTTCCTCTGGAGGTCTAACAATAGTATGATAAAAGGTCTTCACAGGAGCCAGAGAAGAAGATAAACTGACCACCTTGTAAATGGATTTGTCCTGGCTTCTGGGGACAAGGCATGAAAAATCACCACTACTTTGGGTCAGCTGAACCCTTGATCCTATTCCCTTTGGGGGCTATAAAATCCCCCGCAATCTCATTCCCGACTCCAAAGTGTCCTTCTCACCCCATCAAGGATACATGGGGAAATGTCTTGGCCAGTGGCAGAATTTCAGGCTCCACACATGAGCTTAGCGATTCTATTCTTAGGTCATATGCAAGCCCGATCCAAGAATAGAATATGGAAGGCGAGTTTTCTCTCTCCATGAAAAGGGAACATGCATTCCCTGGTGATCAAGAAAGAATTGGAAAGAATAATTTTCATAACATTTTTGCAGAGTAGGGAGTAAATACTGTAATCCTTTCTTTGCTGATCACACAAATATAGGAAATAAGGCTTAAAGGACTGGGGGGAAATGCCATAGAGAAGTGCCAAAGGAGCCCCTGAAACTGAAACTCAGGATTCTAGTCCCTTTGCTAGTGCATCGCTCACTGGGTAACCAGTCTCCGAGAAGGACTTTCCCTACTATGTCATTATGGAGAATAAACAACTCAAGCAAAGGTGAATCAGGGGTAGACATGAAGGCCCCCCTCTTATGAACTCAGAGCTCTCAGGATCTCCATCTGGGCTGCTGATTTAATGTGTACTCCACTATCTCTCTCCCTGACAGGAACAACATTTCTTGTCACTGTGTGTACTGAGCTATTTCTGCCATGTTATATATCAAAGGGATCAAGATCTTGAGAATTTATTGGAAGTGTTAATAATTGCATGTGAGTAGGGTCCCTGCTCCTAATCCGTATAGCCTGGAGGAGTCCCACTAAAGTGAACCAGTGAATATTCTTCTTTGGGAAGGAAGCTCGTATTTAACATATAGCTTTGTCTTTTCTGACTGCCCTTTGAAAAATTATGTTTTTAGTAAATAAATATTTGATGGATTTCCAAGTGTCTGAATATTCTATTGGATAGTTGCATGTTATATTGAGAATTCTGACAGTTTGGGGTAGAACTATGCTAAAGAAATTTATTCTGATGGCTTTGCATTTTCTGGGAATCATTTGAGCAGTTCCAAACACTCACTTCCCACTTCTTGCAATGCATAGTTACCTCATTGCCCAGTTTATTAAGTCTATAGATCTAAAGACACAAGAAACATAGCTAAAATTTAAATGACTCAGTAATGTACTCCCTTCCAATTCCAGCCCTTTGAATGTTTCTTTATTCCATTAGCATGATCCTTTGACTCTTCTCTGGGCTCATGCCTACAAATTATGCTTCCAAATCATTATCTAGCCATATAAGAAACCAGACTTGACTCATTTTAACCAACCCAAAATGCTGACATCTAAATCTTCTGTGCGTAATTAAATACCAGTTGAAAATTCTAACCAAATTAACTTACAGATCGCTGTGTGATCTCTGATCTAAGTATTTTGAGGAAATACTACTTGTGGTTAAAATTCACAACTTGTAGATCATCTTTGCATCAGATATTGCAATTGCCTGGGGATGTCATTTTATGGCCATTCATTCATTTATTTTCAATTTTCAAAACATTCTGGGAAGCTTCCATGGAAAAAGACACAATGCAAAAAAAATGAAATACATTGTGCTGGGTTATATTCTGATATGTAGAAATAGATCTCCATCCATGACATTTATTTCCTTTTCCTTAATGTTTATAAATGGACATGTTTTCTTCTTTTAGCATTTATATGTAATTATGTTATTTCTGCAATAGAGGGATATTTATGCTCTTCACAATACATTCCATTTGCTTATATGATTATGATTTAATGCTATGTATATATATATATATATATATATATATTAATTATGTGCCACAAAAGCAAACTACTCTATAACAAACCTTACTAGAATGAGGGTAGGAGACAGGGAAAGAAACAGAGAACAAAAACTAAGTCCTAGGGGTTTTTTGGCAGCAAAAGTAAACAGCCAGCCATAGATAGTCTTTGAGCCATAAGGGATCTTAGAGGTCACCTAATCTAACTTCTAAATTTCTGATTTCAGGAAATACAGTGCTAAATGAACTAAGATACATTGGAGGGCCACAGCTAATTGGTAGCAAAAGTAGATTTAGAACTCATGTCATCTGACTTTCTGTCCAGCACTTTGTCACCACATTACCTCCTCCCCAGTAGGTGGAATGACTTAAATGTCATATTCCCACTCTGACCAATAAAGTTCCTTGAAGTTCTTTGTCTTTATCCAGTAGTTTTCTTTTTCATTTTAATTTATTTTTTTCAAACTCTGAAAGTTATCATGAATTGTCTTGCTTCAGATAAGTGAGTTTATCTCTAAAGAACTTTTTATTATTGGGTATTAGGGAGCATGTCCTTGGTTCTACAAGTGGTATCTGTCAGAGGAAAAACTTGAAGTTAGGTTTTCCATATTTTGTCTCACTTTCTTTCCATTATAGCATGCTATCTATAGAAAGATTCCTTTAAAACTTTCTGAACCTGTGACATCCTTGACCTCTGTCCTCATTCTCATTCTCACCATTTATAGGTGCCTACTAGTGTACCTGCAATATTTTAGGTCATAAATATATGAAATTACATAAAAATAAAGTGACCAATTAGGAGTCAGGACAATGCAATAGTTGGGGATCTCTAGACCGATGATCTGTATAGGATGAAAGGGAAGGATAAAGGGACAGAGTTAGAGCAGGGAGAAGAAAGTCAGAAAGAGAGAAAAAACAAAGACAGTGACAGAGATGGACAGAGAGGCAGAAAAACTGATAGAGACAGAAATGACATAGAAAGAAAAACAGTCAGAGAAATAGACTGAAG
The DNA here is from genome assembly GCF_027887165.1 of Monodelphis domestica. NCBI lineage: Eukaryota > Metazoa > Chordata > Mammalia > Didelphimorphia > Didelphidae > Monodelphis > Monodelphis domestica. The sequence goes on from NC_077230.1 coordinate 80,820,111, forward strand.
TGGAGAGACAGAGACACAGCCAGAGGTAGATGTTATGCTTTCTTCATACCTTATTAAAACTAGACTCCTCTTCAGAACATCCACATATGTCATTTAGAATCTGAAATTAGCCAGCCTACTGAACCCAGATGAAAAACCCTGTACTGTAGTGATAAAGATTAGACGTAAAAAAAGAGAAAGCTTCATTTTAGGCACAGATAATACTATTGTATTCTGCTCATATCAAACCTCCTTGCCTCCCCCCCCCCCATCCTTTCCTTCAGGCATGAAGTAGAAAAGAGGAGAGTTAGGTAAATCATTAGGAAACACTGAAATAAACCATTACAAAGATCACGCAGTCATCATCCACCAGTGACGGATAGTCCAGGTGTCTTTGATGAATGCATTTACAAATATTGCTGTGAAGTAATTTCCTTCCATTTCTGGTGTACTTCAGATAAATTAGATTCCCTCTAATCATATCGCCTGTCTGTGTGTGAGAAAAGATGGTCCATCAGCATAAAATGCATATTGTGTATTTGGGAGGTGGGGAGAAGAGGGGAGGTTTGGGGAAAGTTATCAAACCTAGTCAGAAATGAGCGGACCCATACCAGGAAAGACATTATTACTAAGTACTCCTCATGTACAGAGCACAAAGACTGCTGAACACTTTCCAATGTACCATCAAGGAGATACTTAATCCTCTGCTTCTGGCTTGACCCACAAGAAAATGTGGATTCAGCAGCATATCAAAAAGAGTAAAGATGATATTCCTATGAGAAAGAAATAAGAACATACTCATCTCTCTCTCTCTCTCTCTCTCTCTCTCTCTCTCTCTCTCTCTCTCTCTCTCTCTCTCTCTCTCTCTCTCTCTCTCCCTCTTTCTCCCTCCCTCTCCCTCCCTCTCTCTCTTTCTCTCTCTCTCTCTCTCTCTCTCTCTCTCTCTCTCTCTCTCTCTCTCTCTCTCTCTCTCTCTCTCTCTCTCTCTCCATCTTTCTCACTCATCAAACAGAAAAATTTTTGAAGGCAAGCATGGTTTTATTTTCACCTTGATGTCCTTGGTACTTAGAATAGTGCCTGTCACTTTAAAGGTAATGTCTAAATAATGATTGAATTAAAATTCAGTAGATTAGCAAAAATAATATATTAAGACAAAAAAAGAAAACAATTCAATTAAAATGGTCAGTTCAATAGTTGACTATAAACATAATCCATCATATATAGAAAAATAGCATAGAATAGTAAATAGGTACCTGACTTGGAATCAGGATAGACCTGGGTTCAAATCCCAGAAACTTCAAACACTTAAGTACTATGTAACTATTCACAAATCATTTTTTTTTTTATGCTTCAATTTCCTCAAGGACAAAATGAGGAGTTTAGGCTCAATGACCTTTTTCTTCCTTTCCATCACCAAATTTGTGAACTCACAGTCCTAGAATCAAACATTACTGGAGATTTTAAAAAAGTACTTTATTCTTGGCTACTTGGAGAAAAGTTGGTGTGCTATAATACTCGGTTATTGATTTTTTTTATTCAAAAACTGAGTAAGGCTTCAAATAATACAGGAAATAATGAGAGCAAATTTTCACCTTTCAACTTGTCCCTAACCTAAACACCTTATATATTTGGAATATGTCCAAAAACCATGATCAAATTAAAGGAAAACAAAGTGCAATCACAAAGGTAGATGCTTAACCTTATTTATTTTTTTAACCATAATGGAAATATACTAAACTATTTAGTTCCATTTTAAACACAATTTTAACAAAAAAAGGAAGAAGGAAGCAGTCTGGAAGCAACAAAAATAATAATTGTCAGTAAGGATGGAAATAAGAACATGTTAAAAAATCTCACTAATTAATAACATGCTTTTGGCAACAAGAAAGAATGAAGTATCTGAGGACAAAAGCACTCAAGGAATATAGAAATGGGAAGGAGATATATCACAGATGAACTTCACCTACTTCACAATTTCACCAAACTTTGATTCTAGGAGTCATATTCTGATGTCTAGGTTAATCATTAGACATTAGACAATTTAATTCAAGTAAAAGAATACTCAATTTAGAATCAGTGGACTTTGTATTAGAATCCTTGCTGTGGGCTCTCAGGTAAATTATTTAATATTCCATGGACTTTAGTCTTCTCATTTTTAAGAGTTTCAGACACCACATTTATAAAATCATTGAGCTAAATAATCTCTAAGTTTTACTTTACCTCTAAATATATGATTCTCTAAAGATAAAACCATCATGAAGAATAACAACAACAATAATAATAAGAACAAACTTTTATATAGTGCTTTAAAATGTGTAGAGGACTTTACAACTATCTCATTCTATCCTTATAGCAACAGAAAAGGTAGGTGCTATTATTATCCTCATTTCACAAATAAGAAAATTGGGGCTCCCAAAGGTAAAATTCTTTGGTCATACTCAGCTAAGAAACACCAGATTTCAATTCGGATATGTCTGACTCAAGCCCCACTCTCTATTCATTGGAACACCCATCTACCTGAATTAAAAACATAAATTTCCACCATCCTTCTATATTCTCATTTTTGCAGAGTGAGTTTTGCATCCATGATCAGTCTACATCTTTCCATGGGTAATTTACTGGTTTCCTACATAAAACTAGGAATTGTAATAACCATGTCAAGTCACATTATATCATCCACATGTATCAGCCAAGTCATGACAATTCCTTCAGCATCCATACTGTTTTAATGACTCCCTCTCTTCTCTCTCTCTCCTCAACACCCTCCACACCCCAGTAATGAAATTGTTTAGCCTGCCACTCAGTCAAAAGAACAGCCACCTTTGCCACCTTGTTTCAGCTGACTCTCTCCTGGAAGACTGGAAATCCTGCCAATAACTCACCAAGGAAGGAAAAATGCAAGATCTGTCTGCGCCCCCTTTTAATTAGCTTGGAAATCTGGCAACCAAAATCCTTGACAAAGAAGAGCCAGAATCAAGTTTTGTTTAAAACACAATGGGAGGTTGACTCTGGAATACTGACCAATCTCCTTATTGGGACAGAAATTGGCCTGGGACAAACTACAGCAACAAGTGGCTCAGCATGTAGAACTTGTTTAAGTTTCCATGTGCACGTCCCCCCAGCATGCACTGATTTTCTGTCAAGGGCAAAGTTCCAATGGCTGGAAGGTTCACATGGTGGTTTAAGGTTTATGGGCTTGAATCCTTCCATTCTTGGCACTCCTTTTTCATGTATGACAAACAGCTCTCTTTAGGGATGATGGCATGATTCTAATTCACATTTCCAAGTCTAGAGGGAGTGGAGAAAAAATGGAGGAGAATCAATATGCCTCTGAATATTCTTTAATAAAATTCTGATTTTTATCTGACCATTTTATTAATCCTGGCTTTGCCATTTGTCAAAAGAATGTATGTGCTGAATATTCTAAAGTATCTCCTATGTGGGTTCAAACTGTCACTTCTTTTTTCAATTCACTATATCTGTCACCATCACTAAGTCTTTAAAGGAGAAACTGTTCCTCATAGAGAAGTTATTGCCTGGTTGCCATACTGTTGGTTCCCTTAGGTTAATCTCTCATTTAGAGGAAAAGAGGATTCTTTCTATCTCCACAATTGTGCTTTACATAGAAAAAGATAATGTGTCATATACATACATATATACGTGTATGTCCATTAAATTAAATCAGACCAAACTATTATATGTTGTGACATCCTTTGGGCATGGTGAGACAATACAAAAAATAGGTTCTTGCCTTTAAGGACTTTATAATCATTCTGAGACAGGAAATAAACATATGACACATTAAATAAATGTATATGAAAGGTAAATAATAGCTTAAAATAGAACAGGAATTACGTAATTGTACACACAGATCATTTTCCATATGAATGATAGAATTAAAGGATATAAAAGGAATGAACTATTGCTTTATATCAGGGTGGTCAGCAAAAGTTTATTGGAGGAAGTGGCTCTTCAACTAATATTTAATTATATAAATCAGCAAGAAAGAAGAAGAAAGGGCATTTCAGGAAGGTGAAGTAATGTGAGAAAAGTCAGAGATAAAATTCAGCATGTTTTGGCTGCTGGGAATTATATAGCTATATTACATATATAAAGATATAGATATAGAAATGGACTTGACGTATTCATGCATAAACTTATATACATGTATGTATACATATGTATATATGTATGCACATACACACCTATATAGATATAGGTATTGCTATTTTGACAGGTTAAACTTAATTCAACAAAAATATAGGAAATTCCAAGCAGTGGGTTGAAAAAAAATAGTTGTTGCATTTTTTCTTACATTTTGACAGATTTAATTAATGTATCATTCTATCCATTAATGTAGAATGCAATGCTTCCATGTTGTGTAATCTTGGGTCATTTTTGTCCATATTTCCTCAGAGATACTACCATAGGAATCTATCAATGCACTAGAGACTTCTTGCTCTTCTGCTATCTTTATAGTGTCAATATAACACTCAGGTGTCTATCTCTTCTTTTTTTTTCATCTGTTCTCTTATTATCACTATTTAACAGTATCACCTATTTTTTTCACACCCACTTAACTCTTATGTCAGAGACTTTCATGGTACAGGTCAAGGTACACTTCAGCAGACAATTTGATTCTTCTTGACTCATATGCCCCAATCTAGAAAACCTGAGAAATTCTCTTATTAGTAGACTGACTGGTCACTCACAAGGACAAAGTTGAAAATATTTTATGAAAATTTATGGCAAAGTGGAAAACAAAATAGTATGCTTTTAATTAATAACCACTAGACCCAAATATGTATGAAAATTCCCATGGACTTGTACTACAAATACAAGACCTCAGGACTGAGCACATCTATTGTACTCCTCTTGTCATACCCATCTTCCCTTTGCCTATATTTTTTTTTATTTCTTTATAGGAGTGGAAAACCCTTTTCTTGCATTTCTTTTTAGGATTATCTTCCTCCCCATCATTCAGTCAAGCTTTCAGCAGCCCTCTTCTTTCCATATAGCTTATCAGAAAAAGATGAGGGAAAATCTCCAGGGATATTTCTTCATCTTTAAGTTCCATTGCAAAACAACAATATGAAATCGAGAGAATTTGCTTTGTCTTACCAGTGAAACTGGGCAACTAGGTGGAGAAGTGGGGAAAGTGCTGGACCTGGAGTCAGGAAGTCATAAAGACCTGAGTTCAAATACAGTCCCATACACTTACTAGCTGTGTTACCCTGGACAAAGCATTTAACCTTGCTTGTCTTAGCTTCCTCATCTATTAAATGAACTGGAGAAGTCAACATAAATTACTCCAGTATCCATGAGAAAAAAATCTCATTTGGAGCCATGAAAAGTTGGATACTACTAAAATGACTGAACAATAAAAAACAAAAGGGTCATTATTCCCCATATAGAGTTTCTTCCACTTCCTTTTTCCTCCTTCTAGCATTCACTATTTGTAAACACCCAGCTATCTATTTTCTCAAGTTCCCTTAGATAGCTACAATATCTATTGATGGAAGGAGAAGATGAGAAAAAAAGATCACATTAATACAGACAGATAAGTAGAATATTTTTACCCAAAGGAAGGGAAAGTAATCATCTGGATAATAAACTCTTAGAGGAGGTAGCATTCTCCATAATAACAGGTTTTCTATGCTACTGACATTTGGAATCTTCTGGGGAGATTGGAGGTAGAGGGTGGTAGGCAAGAATTTAGCAGTATGACTCTATGACCAGAAACATGCTATCACAAAGTATGGATCCATGGAGTATGGGTCTTACTGATAATATAGCTTATGGAAGGGGAGAGGAAGTGAATATTTCACAGAATCTTGTATTGGGCACCCAAGAGCCAAGACAGGTCACTTTGCCTTAGTTACACTCCTTCATATATAAGTCCTTGCTGTTATTATTAAATTGTATTTAATGCTACTTCATTCAGATTTATTACAATATTCTTAGTGGGTAAATCAAGTGTTAAGATTACTATAGACATTTTCTATAATCCTAGCACTTGCCTTCCAGATGACTAGATAAAACAGATATTCCCTAACCTTTCTAAGCTTTTACTGGCTTGTTTTGCCCTCTCTTTCTGCAGAACAAAGCATGTTCTCTCTGGTACTTGGGTGACATCCTTGACAGCTGCTAAGTGAATGGTTCGGAATATCAGCAACCAATATCGATTTCTGCAATATGTAATTTGATTGACTGTTGATTAATAGAATTATTGTGACATTATTCTTCTTTTTCCCTTTTACTTTCATAAAAAAGGGATTACATATTCTCATAAAGCTGACTCTGAAAAGATAAGCCAAGAAGACATAGTAGGAGATGCTGATTTCATGAGGGGAGACAGGATAGTAAAATATGATTCAATCTGAAAAAAAGATTTACTAAGGGTAAAGATTCCAGTTGCCATTTCTTGACAAGCCTCTTTGTTTTCTTCTTTCAGATGAATCAGATGTCTTTTTGCATCAGAATATTTGTGGAATGAGGTTAGTCATACAGATGTAGCCTGTAGTAAGCCTACAAGGACTAATTAATAAAACATTACAAAGATCTGTGCAAATATAACATATGATATATAGCCATTAGGCAAAAAGTGATTAAGTGACTCCTGAAAAAAATTCAGATGCTATCCCAATCCCAGAATCATGCTCCTTTTTTCTCACTGGCATCATCAGTGAATGAAACAGTAGCCTGAAATATCTCCTTAGATAGGTCAAAACGTCTGTTTTAATTAATGAGGGAATAAGTTCTATCAATAAAGATTTCATTCCTTTAAAACATACATTCATAGTTCCATTAATTGCCATAGCCAAAAGAAAATCACCATTGGGCTTATGATCTTATGGTACTAGGGCTTTAAAATTTAGGTAAGTTTAAAAAGTAAAAATATTGAAGACATTCACTTTGAAGAGTCATCTTTCCATGGCCAGTAGGATCTGGAAGGACTTTTAGATGACAGTTCAAAGCAAAGAACATACCTCAAGGCCAGTTAGTCCACCATATTTTTATAAATATAGATGCTGAGACTCAAAGGAGGTTAAATGATTGCATGATGTCACACAATAGTAAAACAATCAAGAGTTGATCCCGGCTCCTCTGACTACAGATACATTTGGTCAATCCATCATCATGGACTCATTAAGCAACTACTATGAACACATAGAAAACATCAAAAGTAATTAGTCTAGGCAATTGAGGGCTAGAGACAAGGAACTAACAGTTTAGCAGACCAGGAAAAACTTCATCCAGGAAGAGAAGCAGAGATTATAAGAGAGGAATCTGGAGGTAGAGAACTTGCCCAACATGGGGATGCAAAAACACAGAGATGAGACATGAAGTATCATTTGTAAAGAATATCTGACCATGGAGGGTAAGGATAAGAGTAATGTCAGAGAAGTTGGGAAAGAGTGGCCCTAACCAAGTGGTGATGAGTTTTAAATAACTCAGTGTTTTTGTTTGTTTTCCTCAACAGAGACAGTGATTGGGAGTATTAATTAGAGAGGAGGGCTTTGAGGTAAAAGGGTCAATTAGGAAGCTATTGTAATAATCAGAGAAGAGGAAGAGGTCCAGGACTAGAAGAATGTTTATTATATGATTGTTGAGGTAGTAGAAATAACAAGTTTGGCTACTTAATGGGTATGGTCAATGAGTGAGAAAGAGAAGTCTGTGAGATCATTGTTACTGTTGTTGTTGTCTCTCCCTTGTTTTTGAAGAGGACCAATGATATCCGGATGGTAATATCTTGACTTGTACATGAATTGGATTTAAGTGAGGTGAAGTTGCACAGTTGTTAGCCTTACTCTCTCTTCCACAGTCATCAAAGTCCAGTAGGAAGATAAAAAGTAAAAATGACTGTTGGATGACCAGAGAGGCAATGGATAACTATCTGACCAAGTCTAAGCATTCTACAGTAACTGCTTAAGCCACCTTCATGGCCACTGGAACAAATTGTTCTCATCTGCCCATTCTGCTGGGGGAAGTCTTCACATGCTTGGGGTACATATCTCTATAACAAGGCTATGAGATAGAGGATGGAAATCTTGGATGCTGCTAATATGTAGAACTCTTGACAGAAATAGAGAAGTTCAGGAGAGGAATAGCTTGGTAGGGGAAGAAATAATACTGATGTTCTATTTCATTTGCATCATGCTAGCCCTTTTTATGTTTCATTAATAAAGCTTTCAAGAACCCCAGGATACCTCCATTAGAATAAGACTTTCGAAGGGCCAAAATCTCAAGGAAATAGGTTTTAACATCTCAGAGACTGAAAATCTTTGGTATATTCTTTATGCTTTATAATGAGCTTGATTTTTCTACAGTTCAAAGTCTTTTTATTGGCTCATACAGGGTTCTGCGTCCTCTCTCCCATCACTCTTAAAAATGAAAACAAAACCCTTTACATTTTGTCTTAAAAATAATAATAAGTATCATTTCCAACGCAGAAAAGCAGTAAGGGTTAAGCGCTTAAGGTTAAGTGATTTGTTCAAGAGTGTCTGAGACCTGAACCCAAGACCTCTTTTCTCTAGGTCTGACTCTATCCCCTGAGCCACCTAGCTTCCCTCCTCCAATCTGTCTTTATAAAGGAACTGTCCCTTTTGTTATGTTACTAAGATCAATAAGTCAGGACAACCGATCTCTGGGGCAAGAAGGCAACATCTATAACTAAATTCTAGGAACCAATAATTCTCTCCTTCTGAAGTTATTATTTGCAAAATTTATAAAAGCAGTGCTAGCCCTCAAGCTAGCCTGATGTTCCTTGCATTGCAAGACCAAATGTATTCACAGATGTTGGTGGAAATGGCTCATATAACACATCTTTATTTCCAAATATCTGAGGAGAGTATGCTGGTAATCTGAGTTGCTCTTCTTGTATGTTTTTGTTCAGAAAGGTACACTTCAAGGTACAGGAGATTTTAGGGTTCACATCCTAAGGTTAAAGCTGAACAAGGCTGATGCTGTCTCAAAAATACATTCATCTACATCCTTCTTAACACCTCCTGAACTCTGATCAACACAAGGAGCAACAATGATTCCAATTGACTAATTAGACAAAGCAAGTTAGCTACCTCTTGATTTAGAGATGATGGAGTCAGGGTGCAGAATAGCCAGAGATTAGATGAAATACAGATGATATATGGAATAGATTCACACATATGTGCATATTAGATATTGAGAGAGTAAAAATGAATGAACACTCCAAGAATTTAAATTATGGGATTTAATAACAACAAAGTGAGAGAGAAAGGGGTTCCTTCAGCCGAGTGAGCAGAGCACAGAGCCAGAGACCCACATCTGCTGCTCTAGAGCAAAAGCAAAAGCCAAAAAGCACCACAGTGTGGTTTCAGCAAAATTTATAAACAAACCTACGCCAGGGTGTAACACAGGGATGCAGGACAATGGGACCCCGTAAAGAGTAAAGAATGCTAGGAAATGAAGTCACCATATTTTTTTAAAACCCACAGTATACACATCTATATACATATTGTATGGAAGAAGAGATAGAGATACAGATAAATTCATACATTATCTAAATACATATTTAGACAGAGATGATATAAGGGCATATGTATATATAGAAATAATGATATACAGATAGACACAGATATATATACATATACATGTAGATAGATAAATTAGATAAGATGTGACAATGTGATATGATTTGGTCAGTCTAGGAAATTTTTTGTTTGATTATGCAATTTTTTAAGATTTCTTTTCATTTTCTTTCTCAATTGGTGGGAAAGTAAGGAAGCCTAAGAAAGAAACAGTTTTTTTTTTAATTTAAAAAATATTTTTAAACCTTCTGAATCTTTTCTTATTCTCTAAGATATGCCTAGCTATAGTAGAATTTATGTCATTCTTCTACTATTTTAGACGAATCTCTGAATTCAGCTACAGTTCCCCATCTCATTTGATGTTATTTTTCTCATTTCAGTCTTCTTTTCTCTTTGGTATGATCCATTGTGATTCTCCACAGCACCAATTAGACAGCATCAACTACCAACTGGACTGCACAACACATATCTACAATTAAAGAATTAGGAAATCTTGCTGGATGGATTTTTAGCAACTTTTGAGAAAAATGTGAGTCTAAGCAGTTCATTTGTCAAACTCCTCCAAGAGGTGAAAACTCCCTATTGAGAAGGAATACTTTGAAGTCATTGTCATCCTCATATTCTATTTGGGAAGGTTCAGTGTGTTGATGATATACAGATTCTATCTTATGAAATATAGTTCGGATGTTGAGAGAAGGAAACCTGAGTTCATATCCTTCTCTGCCATGAATCAGCTGTGTGAGCTCAGAGAGATTATGGAATTTCTCTCATACTTATTTTTCATACTGTAAGTAGGAATGATACCACTTATACCATCTACCTCACAGGACTGTTATAAGGAGAAATTTTGGTAAATCTTAAAATTATATACACATGTAACTTATCATTAGAATTTAAGAGAGAATTCTGGGTATCAAGATTAGGATAAGAGAGGGATTGCTAAGATCAGTTTGGGATAGATGGACAAAGCTCAAAAAGAAAAGGTTACCAATCAGAAAAAAAAATTCCTGTAAATTAAACCCCATCGAAAATAGTTTCCAAAAAGGAAATGAAGCAATGTATGGAATGTTATGGTTTAATAGCAGATGAATCATGGGATAATGAAAAGCTGAATGTCAAAAGATTGTGCCTTACCTCACATTAACAATGGCAGAAATAGGACAAGGAGGCAAACAGAGAATGTTTTGATCCTTTTTATTCAAATGAATCTCATACCAAGTCAGCAGTGTAGTGTCTGTTTCAGAGTACTCAGGGTCTCTGACATAATACTCACCAGCTGTGATTTCCCCTAGGGGTTTTAATGGGTTGGTGTAATATTTGTACAAAGCAATATTATCATTATCATAAATGTTTTCTAATTATTTCTTGGGATTAATGAAAGCATGTTGTATTATTGATGGATTAAGTACAATATTTATAAAACAGTGATAGGATTAAAAGGAAATAAATATGTATATCTTTCCCAATATGTAAATAATAAATATTCATCTCAGTCATCCATTTTGTTGAAAGCAGTTTAAATATATAATAATTTCAGTACATTTTAATCACTTAGGAAATATTTCAATTATCTTCTCTGGCTTTAGAATGTATGCCATATTTAGTTTCTTTTTATAAAGAATATTATTTTTTTAATGTTTTTTAATGTTTCATTGATCTTCCCTCACTGTTACTTCTCAATAATCACCACCACTACTACTCCCAGAGATTGTCCCTTAAGGAAACCAACCAGAAAACTACAATTAATAGTATAAGCAATATTTTGCATCCTCAGTCCTGCTTTTTCCCTTTGGGAATGAAGAAACCAAAGATCTTGTGTAATATATACAAAGGCTTAAAGAATAGACAGACAGTTGGAGTATAGATCTGAGCTCTTTGGAAAGAATATAAAATTTATTTCATAAGACTTCATTCTTCCAAAAATGCTTACTTTCTGTCTCAGAATACAAAAATATCAGTTCTAAGACAGACGAGTTGTTAGGCTTAAGTGATTTGAACCCAGTTCCTCCAGACTCCAGGTCTCGTGCTTGAGCCACTGGTCCGCCCAGCTGCCTCATGGGTTTTCCATCAGACTAAAAATTCCATATACTCTAATTAATGTCAAAAATTAATGTGATCACATATCTATATCCCATATCACTTTTGTGTCTCCTTCAAACTGTTGTGAACACCTATAAACATCTACAATTGGTGATGGAATATTATCATATATACAAAAGTATATATAGCTGCTTACAAGATACATACATACATACATACATATATATGCATATATATATATAGCTTAGGATATATACACATTGACATGTATATATACCAATGACCAGCTCTATATACTATGGTAGATATTGTATATATTGTACAAATTTATCATATGTTTTTGCTTCCATTATTTTGAGTTTTTATTTTTCTGAAACCAAGGATGCTAACTTCATCCCTTTGTGTTTCTGTATAGTGGCTAACACTATAAAGTCCTTAAAAGATATTTGTAATAATCATAAACTTAATTGATTTTATTTTCCTTGCTAATTGAATTTTCAGATATTAGGATTTTATATATTTCACAAATGTGGGATTTGATACAACATTGCCATTATTTTTGTGTTATTCTTGATTTTTAGTAGGGTGCTCATAATTATTATTCTAATAGTGACAGCATAGAGAAGTCTTAGATCCCTCCTAATTCCAAATATACAACTTTATAACATTCAGTTTTGGTATCCAGTCTAATAGTGGTTCTTTCAGTCATGTTTCACAAGTCAGTTATTTTCTTTGCAATCAAAGGGAAAAGAATATCCTTTACACAATTAAAAACAGACTGCTAAGCACTTAGAGTTACAAGAATGATAGGAGAGAGGGACAAAGACAAAGCTCATTACAAGTTTGTTCATAGGATCATAGATTTAAACCTGGGATCGAATGGAAAAACCATCTACCTCAACCTGTTCATTTTAAGAAATGATAAAACTGAAGTCAGAAGATGTTAATTGATTTACTCAAGATCAGAGAGAGGTAGGATTTGAATTCAAGTCTTCTTGATCCCAAAGTCTGAGCTACCATATTGAACTTGTAAAAAGTGTGTAACTCTTTTAGGCACTATAATCTCCGAGATAAATAGTGTCCATTGCACTCAAAAAATGTAAACTGTAGCTACAGATACACATATTCCAAGAACTCTAATATAAGACAGTATATGATAAAAGATAGTATAAAAATTATAAATAGGGTTGTGTTAGTTCAACTTGGGCAAGTTTTCTTATTTTTTTTATTTAGAATATTTTTTCATAGTTATATGATTCATGATCCTACACACACACACACACACACACACACACACACACACACACACACACTTTCCTTCCCCCTCTCAAAGCTGACATAACCACTGGGTTATGAATGCATCATTGTTCAAGGCCTATTTTCATGTTATTCATATTTACAGTAGAGTGATCTTTTAACATCAAAACCCTAATCATATCCATATCTAACCACAAGATCAATCATATGTTTTTCTTCTGTTTCTACTACCACAGATCTTTCATTGGATGTAGATAGTGTTCTTTCTCACAAGTTCCTCTGGCTTGCCCTGGGTCATTGCAGACAAGTTTTCTTATTAAATGGATGACTCAAATTGATAAATTCGTTGTGGAGTAAAATTAATAAACAAAGAATAACATAATAAGCAGCTTTAAATGTAATTATGAGAAAGACAGAAAGACAGAAGGAAAATAGAGGACACAAAAAAGAAATGAAACAAAGAAAAAGAAAGAAAAGAAATAGGAAGCATTGACTAAAGGATAAAAAGGAAGGAAAGGAGGAGAAAAAGGAAGGAAGGAGGAAAAGAAGGGAGAAGAGAGGAAGAATAAATAGCATGGTGGTGAAATATTTATTGTCCTCTTTGATCATCTTAAATTTCAACTGTTTTCCATCCCTATTTATTCTTACTATATACACCCACATCTGTGAACAGATGGAGTCTGAATGCAGATCACAATTTTTATTTTTTTTTAATTCTCGTTTGTTTGTTTGTTTTTTTTATGTCTTCCACAATGTAAACAATCTAGAAAAAATGTTCCCAATAATATCACATGTATAGTCTATCAAATTGCTTACTGTCTCAGGGAGGGGCAAGAGAAGGGAGGAAAGGAAAGAACTCAGAACTCAAATTTTTCAAAAAAGAATATAAAAATTGTTTTTACATGTAATTGGAAAATGCATTAAAAATTAAAAAGGAAAACCCCAAATGGGAATCCCAAAAAGTTGCATGAATGAGCAACAAAAAAGGAAAAACTTCTGAACTATTATAGCCATCCCAAAGTAAAATGAGCTACCTTGGGATGTATTTCTTCTATTGTAGAAGGGATGGTGGGACTGAAGTACAATTTTATTTCATATGGTAGATAAAAGTCAATATGTAACTTGTAAAGTCTCATATATTAAAAAGTATTTTAAAAACTCTTAAAAACCCACATATTATATAGTTTTTCTTCTTTATATATATGTGTCCTGAAAAGGAGTTTGTCAGAGAGCAGAAGAATCTGAGACAGCTGCCATAGAAGTAATTGAATGTAAATTTCATTTATATATTCATTTATTTTTATAATATTCAGTTAAGCTAAACTTCAGATGAAATTTAGAAGCTAGATTGTTGTTCAGTTTTCATCAATCTGGCTCTGTGTGACCCCATGTGGTGTTTTCTTGGCAGAGATAATGGAGCAATTTGCCTTTTCCTTCAGTTCATTTTACAGATGGAGTAACTGAGATAAACAGGGTTAAGTGACTTTCTCAGGTTCAGAATTTTGGGCAGGATGAGCTCAAGAGTATTTTGCATTTCTAAAATTTTTATAAGAATATAATTTTGTAATTCATATATTTATTTTACACTAATAAAAACAATATAAAATACAAACATAAAGTAAGGCTCATTTGTTATGCCATAGCTTTCTGCCTGAGTTCTGCCTACTTTGACATTAAGCTGTTTCTAAAGATTGGCTATTTTTAGTATCAAAAACTTTTAATCACATCATGATTTCTGTTGCTATAACCAGGTCTTTATTCTGTCAGGCAAATGTGTGGGACACTTTCCTTCACAATGGAAACCAAAAAATCCCCTCCTTCCTTTATCCCTCACAACTGTTTAGAACAAAATAATCACAAAATCTGTCACCATCTATAATGTAATGAATTTATTCTAATCGGAGATTTCCTTTTCAACGACCTTTAGTCATGCATTCATACTTACTTCAACTATAAGAAAGGAGCAGACTAGTCAATATTAAATTGAATATTGAACATTTTTAAACCCAGCTCATACCTTTAACAAAGACTGCTTTTACAGGTAAGATAAATTCTTAAATGGTCAGAATAAAAAATTATTTTTTTTACAAAGATGAGCATTTTGGGCCAGAAAATAACTTTAGCATATATTATATAGTACTTTTCCTAAGATCATGATAATTCTTTTTGAATTAGAGATGGATCACTGTGCACCAGCTTCACCAGGGTTTGATTTAATTCTCTTAGAAAAAAATAACTAAATCTTTTTACTGGCTTGTTTTTCCCATGTAGCTTCTTGAATTTTAATCTAGTAAGTTTTTTTTTAATAATATACACATGTATGTACATATATCTCCTGAAAATGAAAACTACAAATAAATATGTATATTTATGTCATGTGTGTATATATGCTGTGAAGAATATGCATTATGCAACACAAAAGAATCAATTTTTTAAAATAGACAATTGGACAATTTTCCTGACTGGTTACATAAGCTTATTTGATTTAGATCAATTCTTATATGATCAGAAACACTTCAAAAGGAAAAAAAAAGCATTTTATTAAATCACTTTCTTGCATTAAACTATCCTACCCGAGGGACTGTCCTTATTGCTGGATGCTGAGGGTAAATCCAAAAGTAAAGAATATTCCTTTAATTCTCAGAACTTCTAATGTAAGTGTGTTTTCATTCTTTCAGTGATTTTTTTTTGTTCCAAACCCGAATTTCAACTAATATCACCATTTCCCCCTTTTTCTATACACAATATACCTGTTACAATTCTTTTGATGTCTCTGAATTTTCTACAAAGAAAAAAAGGAATTATTAAAGGAAGTAACAACAACAGTAGAAGGTAGACAGTCTAGATTTTAATGAGCCAGGTTTCACCGCAGAGGTGTTTGAGAAGTATGTTTTCCACAGTTTGCTATAGTGAAAATTCTGAGTCTCATAGACACTTGTCAGGGTGCCCAGTGGTTTGGGTGATGAATGACAAAGATATTGTAGTAGTTTGGGAAACTCTGGGTCACTGTAATTATATAGTCACTGACCTATGTGTGACTGAAAAGTATGGCGTCTTTGCAGAACTACCACTTTACCCACAGCCTCCAACGTGTCTGGTTCAAATTTGTGGACATTTCCTGTAACATCTACAGAATCTCTGTACTTTATTGAATAACTTTATTCATGGATACTTCATGAAAACATTTGAATTGGTGTAGAAAAAAGGCAATGAATGTTTTACTGAAGGAATCAGTTTCTCAAGGAATGAATATGTAGTATCCTTGCTTGTCAGGCAACTGCCACTTTTCTGATGTTATGCTAGACGTAATTATGCTTCCATTTCTCTAATGCCTTCTCCCCTAACCTGAAGCCATCTACTTCCATATGCACACATGTCATGTGTGTCATTATTCTGAACAAAACCTTTCACTGACTTTATAACACCCAACTGGTAATTTTCAAGATCTTCCTCCCCCCCACCCCCCAGCATTCAAGACCTTCTCTTTGCAGTCTTATCTCAAATAGCTGTCCTCTACAATTTTTTGGCCATATCAAATTATCATTTGTCGCGATCACAAATTTCTTTTCATTTCTAACCTTAATGCTTTAGCTTATATTGTTCCCTTTTTATGTAATGACTTCTATGAAGAGTGAATTAAACTCTCTTTGTCTATCAATGAGCAACTTTTAAATTAATCAATCAAAAACTTTAGTATCCCTACTTAGTACCTTAGCAGTTACTAAGTATGAGAGCTTACAAGTCACTTGCTAGAGTGGATGTCAACTCCGGAGGCCACTACCCTGCCCCTGGACAGTGCTAGACAAATTGAAAGACTGAAATTGGTCCCTGTAAAGTGGGGAAGGATAGGAAGTGACATGGGAAAGGGACTATAAAAAGTCCTGAATTTCCTGCCCAAGGGATTTCTCCTTTGAACTTCTTCTCCTTTGGAGTTTATCTTTGGACTCTCTGCATTGGCAAGTAGGTCTGGAGGAGGAGCACTTGCTGGGTGAGTAGCTGGCTTTCCTTTCCTTGTTTTTGGAGAGATTGGTTCTGGATATCCTTGCCTTGGCTTTGGAGGAGGCTATGTTGGTGGAACCCTGACTGAAGATACTACCAGGACTTCTGGCTGAAGATTACTGGGAAATCCACGTGGAGACAGAGTCTTGGGGTAGCCCTGGTGGGGCTGACCCTGGCTTCTCAGAAGAAGGGCTGGTAGGTTTTTTAGAATCTGTCTCTTTATCTACATTTTTCAACTTTTACTCTTTTCATCTCTTTGTAAATAAAGCTGCTAAAAGTCATTTTGAATTAAAGTGTAATAATTTTAAATAAGCAACTACAATGTTACTTTAGAACTGTCATATTAGCATAAAAACATAAATTTAATTTCTTACACTTCCATTTCTTCATCCTCATTCCTGAATTCCTTTGTGACCCTTAATGCCCAACTTAAATATCAATTCCTCCAGAAAGTCTTCTCTGATTACTTTGATTACTTCCCTCATACTAACCATAAATAATTTTCCTTCCTTAGACCTCAGGGCACATTGTAAAACATTTAATATTTTATTACTTTGTTTAAATGTCTCCATGAGCAAATATTATATCCCTTTCCTTGGCTGGTCATTGTATGATAATAAAAGATAAATTATTTTCTAAACCTGAAATTTCCTCTATGTCCACCAAAGAGCTATATAAAAAAGTTAAATGTCTATTGAATTAAATCTTTCCCTAAGTGATTTCAAGTTCTTCTCATTTCTTGAGTTTTTTTCAGGAAGTTTACTTATAAATTCAGGCCATACAAATAATTTCTACACCATTTATAAACAATTTATTATCTCTTTAATAGTCACCCAGTTTGATATTAAAGTTTATGTCTAAGAATATCAACAACTTGGTCAACCACCATTGAGGAAATTGCATGTTTCAAAAGGAAGCAACATAAAATCACATTGGAAAGTCACAGTCAGAAGATAAAGGAGGAGAATCAATTATGTCCAAATATGCTGGAAGAATTATCCAGAAAGGTATCTTTATAGTCTGCAGATAATGTCCTTGTGATCCATCATGAATAATTTCATATATTTCCCTTATAGAAACAAAGGACCATAAAATAAAGTGACTTGTTATGTGTAAATTAGATCAATCTTAAGTAAAAATTTTGCAACAATAATTTTCTCTCTCTCTCTCTCTCATATATATATATATATATATAATGTATATTTATATATGTGTATTAAATTGTGAAGAAAGTGATATGGTGTATAGAGATGTCTCTATCTACAATATCATTTTCTTCATGATTTTATGAGATAGGTAGAGCAAATAATAAGAAAAAGGCCACAAAATTGAACTTGGAATTTCATCATGAAACAGATTTGATGTGAGCACTAATGCTGGCTTGAACTTTCTTTACCTTTTACAGTCTTTACCAATATATCATTATGAATAGAAGAAGAAGAAATCACAAATAATAAATCTAAGGGATCCCTTAGGACAACATTGGGGAAAAAATAAACTAATATAAAATCAACAGATATAATTATTTATGAGACTCTCTCATAATGAGGATAAAGTCTCTCAGACTATTATAAGTTGGGGGAAAAAAGAACTATCTCATAATCTTATGATAAAAATTATTACACACTGCTTCTAGTATAAACTGCTGCTGCCATCCACTGAATCAAACTCTCATTTGTGGCTCCACCTGCATCTTCTTTAAGAGAATGCTATTATTCTTTCCAATGAAACTGCCTTGAGGTATAATGCCTTGGGGTTAATCAGCACATTTTCAGCTCTTTTGTTGGTAATATTTGTGCTATTCCAGTAGGACTCACTCAAGGGTTGCTCAAGTGAATCTACAGAACTTATTTATTTTTCTTTCAGGGAAAGATATCTAACCCTTTCTCACAATGGGGTTAATGAAAGTGAATTCCTTTCAAATCTTCCTTCCCCTAGGCGGTATACTTTGTGATTTCTAAGTGGTTCACTTCTTCCATTGAGTCTTATAGCAACAATGGAAAGGCAGGGAAAGTTTGCTTGCCATTTGTCACAGAAAAATTCACTTCCTCATCATTACAATTTTACAGATGATGATACTAAGGTTCAAAGAAGAAGGTTTGCTCCCTGCCACAAAGTTGATAAATGACCTAGTTGGAACCTACAATCAGGAATTTTTACTTTAAAAACAATGAGAACTCTTTCCATTACACTGTATGGCTTATCTCAACTATGTGAAAAGTAAAGTTTGTATAGTTTGTTGTTGCTTCTGTTTTTAATTAACCTACATTTTAGAATGGCATCCTAAACCACAAATGGATCATATTTTGAAGATTTATGGTTGACAAACTCCTATATATATTTAAGCTATAAGGACTGAGATTTCTTACACTGTTACAATTATGAACCCCAAGAAGAGTTGGAGAGGGCTGTAATCTGGGCTCTCTATCATATGTACAAGCATCAAAGAATTAAACTCTAAATTTACTGGGTATCTAAATTGTAGAATTTCTAGAGTTGGAAAAGAACTTAGAATTCGTTTATTCTATCCCCCTCATTATACCAATGTGAAACAGACACAAGGATATTGAGTGGCTTGACTGAGATTACATATGTACTAATTTTTATAATCAGATTTTGAACCCAGATCCTTTGACCTTTAATCCAATATGTTTTTCCCATCAATATACTGACTGTCTCCCTGCTTGGAATGACTTGTGCCCTCTGTTTATATCTTTTGGGTGATTGATTATTGCCATTGTTGCTCTTAAAATGGTTAATATTCATTAACATCTAGTGATAATTAAGATCTAAATACCTCTTGTTTGGAGTTGAGCCATTCAATTCTAACTACAATAATAGTTCAATGTTAGAACAGCAAGACAATAAGGAATGGTCTTTTGGTTTTAAATTTAGGTCTGCCATCTCTTAATTATTTTGATACTTTTTTTTTCATTTTTCACAAGAGAAAGAAAAGACCATAAGCAAAAATGCACAAGAATAAATTGAATATGGAGATTTTAAAAATAAGTGAAACTAAATATCCAAGTATTTGCAAGCATGAAAGCAAATATGCAAAATCTGCTTGTTTCAGTAAATTTACAGTGAAATCAGCTTTATATTAAAAAATGAAAGTACATATTTATACACAATTTAAGATTTTAAACTCTAGATGTACTATCTCATTTGAGTAACTTTGTTTCTTTTTGAAGTAAATGAATATTTTAGACAGTATACTGGGGATTAGCAAATCATTAGACAATTTGGTATCTTATTTTCTTATTCTAGAAGATAATATGGATAGATATGTAATAGATAAATTACAGTAGAGTTTCGTTGGCACTTTAATAACTGTTTAAATGATCATAAAATAATGGACAAATTGGAAAAAAATTCTTTATGGACGTCCATAAAGAATTGGTGTTAACTTAAAAAGGTGTCTAGTAGAGTCTCACAAGGATATACATTTGACTCCATTCTAGCAAATAAATTAAATTATTGTTTAGAAGACATATTTAACAAAGATATAAATAACAAAAAACTGGGAGGGAGAAAGCCATGATCACAAAATATTTGACTTGGAGTACTGGTGAAATCTAATATGCATAAACTTAATAGAATAACTGTAATGTTTATATTTGGGCTTGAAGATAAACTATAGTAAAATATGAAGGAGAAGAATCTAGGCAACATTTTGTTATGAAAAATATCTGGAAGCTTTATCATACTTCTGATTCACTATGAGTCAACACAGTATTACTTGGAAGTCAAAAAAGCTAATGCTACAATAACAATATGAGAATATCTGTGACAAGAGAGGGAAAAGTCCTGCTGTATTCTCCTCATGAAAAAATGTTCAGTATTATGATGTCCATTTACAATCATGAGATTTTAAAGAAAAAAATTAGCAAATTAGAAGATATTCTAGAAAAGATGGTGGAATGTTGAGATTCCTTTAGGGTGATACATATGAGGAACAGTTAAATGAACTTGTGAGGTACAGTTTAGAGAAGAAGGCATGATAGTGACATGATAGTTGTTTTCAAATATTTGAAGGGAGGTGACCTGGAAAATGGAGTATACTTTTTTGTTCAAACCCATAATTAAAGTAAATTAGTATATGATACAGAGTGATAGATTTAGGTTTAATTTAAGAAAAAAAAAATAGAAAACTAAAGGAATTTTCCAAAGGCCACACAACTCCTAAGTGAAAGAGCTAGTGAAAAGCCAATTCTGGGATTGAACACAAATACCCTTCTAATACATTATTTCAAATCCAATAAACATTTCCAATAATATATACTACCAAAATTACTAAGAATATACTCTAAACTCTCAATTCTCTCTATTAATTTATCAAATTGCTATTTCCTCTTTTTTCAGCTTCCCAAATGGCTGTGATATTAATGAATCAGGATTGCTGTACATTGCTGACCACAAATTATTAGCCTTTGTACTTTTAGTTTTCTACACTGTAGGTGGAAGTAGAGGAAATGTGTTCACACCCTGTAAACTCTGGCAAATATTTCAGAATATAAGGAATTGATGCTATGGAGATGTGATCTAACCCTGGGATAAATTACTTCAGGATTTTAAGCTGTCATAATAGTTAAGTGAATGAAATAAAATAAAACTACCAAGTATTCCATTTGATGTATTTTAATGACCACTCCAAAATTTCATTAAGATATTTAGTTATTTCAGTCACTAAGAAAATAAAATCAGATCAACAATACTGATATGAATAGACTTCTCTTGTATGTTATATCAATCAACTAAAGAGTAATCACTCTAATACAGTTTATAGAATGGTAGGAAATTATTTATCATTTGTCTCATTAATTTGTTCAATGTTGACATATGAACTGCCTGATTCTCATCAGAAAATTCACATTTGGATCTAAGTATATGCTTAGTTATGTATACTGGGCAACTGGATTTCAAAGGAATCACATCAAAGAAATTTATATCTCGGGGCATTTTACTTCCTTCTGTAAAAATCTATACATTTCTTCATTGTGTGTCCAAGTTAAAATCATGTGATTATATATGAAAAATATTTGAAGTCTAAGGAAAATCTCAAACTTAAGGTTTTTTTGCTAATTATTTCATTGTAGGAACCCCAAATGTAAAAAAAGAAACAAGTTCCCTGATGAACAATGTTTTACCAACGAGAACTTCATCAAATAAATGAAATTCTGTCCAAAGTTGATCTAGTTTCCAAATATTTGACAGAAACCTGATGTTTTAAATGTCTTGTAAGCATTGGAACCAAATTGTATAGTGTGCATAGATGTTGGGACCAGAAAAAGCTAAGGAATAACCAAAGGGATCAAGTATGTATCAGTTAATCTATATTATTAATTAATGTATCTCTAATTAATGTATCTATTAAACTCTTAAGAGATGACAAATACCAAGACAAAAAAATTCAGATAAAACTAAATTCCTGTCCTCATTGAATTTACTATCTAATTTGGAGGGAAAAGATCTATGCACAGATAATATTCATATGTGAATATTTTAGGATGATATAAAAAGTACCTGAAGTACAAGGGGAAATACAGTTTCTTATTCAAATATTCTTTTCTGAAGTCATGGCTTAGAGATATTAAAAGACAAGCTTATTCCTGACAATAAAACTGACAAGCTGGATTTGTTCTATAAGATGGCTAAAAAAAATTAAAATGTCAACAAAGAATAGCACCACAGATGGATTTTAAAATTCTCACAAATCATTCTGGAATGTGCAGAGGTGCTAATATTCAAACAAAATATTATATGTGCATTAGATTAGGATTTCAACTTCTTGCTTCTTTCTGTCCTAATCTACATCAGGTTGCAGATTTCCTACAAATCAACTCTCATAAATATCCAGGCTCCATGAAACCATTCAAAAAGGTCTGAGATGAGGGGCAGGGGGGCATCAATTCTTTGTTGCAGTTTGATTGAGAGTCTGGCTACTGATACATGACATTTTTGCCCACAAAGTGAATTGAAGCTGTTGCCAGGGATTGAAGAACTAAATAAAATTCTGCTCCAAGTTGCTCTAGTTTCCAGATATGTGGTGAGGAGACATCCAATCTATCCAAAAGATTTTGAGGGACAGCTAGATTGTAGGTGAATATGTCAGTTTTATGCCAAGCAAAGCTCACGTTACTTCAAGGAAAAAGAGGAGGTTGATAGAGAAAGAGATAGAGAGGCAGAGAGACAGACAGAGAAAGAAATGGACAGGAAGACAAAAAAAGAAACAGAGGCAGAGATAGAGACTGAGAGACAGATACAGTCAGGGACAGAAAAAAAGAGACAGAGAGATAGAGAGATATGAAGAGTGATATTTAGCAGACAACTAGGGGAAACCCACTGGATATTAAACTTTTTGAAAGAAAAATTCTATTAGGTCAATTGTTCAATGGGATCTTCTGAAGAGGTGTATGTTTTTCTGTAATTCTTTTAATTGAAAGGGGATAAGAAGACTATTGTTATTTTTTCTATTCTTTGTTTAAGTTTGCATTATTGGCTATACTTGGGACAATAATGAAGAACAGTTTATATAGAGTCAAACTAAATCCACTCTCAGTGATTTTGTGTCTGAATACCTAAAGGGTGAGAGCAATCTTGAGCATGAGTTCACAAATTTAAAGCTGGAAAGGTTTACTGAGATACCAAATGATAAAACTACATTACTATCTTCAGGGAATATCTTTTCTTTTATTACTCATGAAAAAGATGCCTTTTAGGAGGCATAAGGTCATAGAATTTCCCCTTTATACTCAGAATTTCATCTCACTCATGCCAGCTACTGAGTGTTAATTAATAATTCCCCTACTGTGGGAACTGAATTCTCTGAATCAGATAATTTTACATTAGTGGATCTCTATCCTATCATGTTCCCTTAGTTTTCTACTGGAAAATAACAAATAAAATTACCTTAAAATGTTTGCCAAAACCCATATCGTGTAAATAAATGGAGGTAGAGAAAAAAAAGGAATTAAAAGGGAAATTCTAAAAATGTTAGATCTCTTTAAGAGATGATCCTGGCCCTACTTTCTAAATTATATTGTTGCTATTTAATCATTTCAATCATGTCTATCTCTTCAGGATATCAATTGATGTTTTCTCAGCAAAAATCACTGTCGTGATTTGACATCTCTTTCCCTACTTTATTTTACAAATGGGGAACTGAGTTAGAGTTAAGTGACATGCCCATGATCACACACCTAGTAAGTTACTGTGAGGCCAGATTTGAACTCACAAAGAGCAATTTTCCTCACTCTAAGGCTGGCACTCTCAATTGTGCTACCTAACTGTCAACTAAAGAAGAAAAAAAAATCTTAGTCATTTATGTTCCTATCCTTCTCCTCCCTGGTCTCATGTTAGTTTTAGATTAGTTCTAAATCAATAACTAAAGAATTAATTTTCAAAGCTATAAAACATCTTAGCTATTTTTGTAAAATTTCTCCAAATCTTATTTCTAGTCATCTGAAATTAGGGTTTATGGGAAAATATTTTTACTTCTCCCTTTCTCCTGAAAATCATTTATTTTGGATTTCAGCCTTCTGCCTTGACTCAGATTGTTAGAGCCTGGGAAGACCTTAGAGATTACCTGATTCTACAACCTCATTTAATAGATGAGAAAATTGAACCTGGGTGAGGTTCACTGACTTATCTAAGGTTACAGTTTGTTGAAGAGCTTATACTCTAACCCAGGTCTCCTGATCCTTTTTTTCTAAAATATATACTTATTGTTTGTCCATTTCACGTCAGGTTCTCTAATCACAAGTCTCTGAAAGAATACAACAATCACAGACACTGTCAGTTGCTTAAAGGCAAAGTTTAGGCAGTCTTCCATGACAACAACCACAAAAACATTATCAATGTGAAAATTAAAACGAAGAATAAATGTTTTTGCTAAGTGAAATGATATAATATTAGCAGATACCAAAGAGAAAACTAAACTACTCATTTCTAATTTTGTTTCTGTGACCTCTACAAAGAATAGTATTTAAAGAAGAAAGTCCTTTTCAGGGAAAAAATTAAAGCAGAAGAGACAATAAAATTTCCCAGCTCTTCTTGATGAGTGAATTATTGAAAGAACTTGCAAAAATAATTACTGAATTACTAAAATACTGAAAGAACTTACAAATGTGATTTATGAATGTTCATGGGTGACTTTTATAAGTCAATGAAGAATGTGAGAGCTGTCCAAAGATAAGTTGGACAAATAGTGTCCTAGGTGTCCCAAAGAAAAAAAAAGGGTAGATTGTACAAACTTCCACTAGGCTAGCCTACCTTCTTTGTAGGTAACAGTTTGTTAGTAGTTTATTAATTTGGATAACCTCTTCTCCACAGGAATTTTTCATTTTGATCATAGTATTAAGGGCCAAGCTAGAAGGAGGGCTAGGTCTATATCAACACAATATTGCTAAGTTTGTTTGGCTCTATATACTGTATACACAATCTGTTTTCAATGATCTAACAATCTAACTGATTTTTTAAACCACTACCAAGTTGATGAAGTCTTCTTTGAGATATAATTTGAAGTTAATTATCCCTAAACTTCCTTAAATGCTACTCTTCATCATTATTTATCTTGAATTCCTGTTCTTATTTGTAGAAAATTTAGAAACAAAAGTAGAATTGAATAGTTCAGTTTTTTGTTTATTCTCTGCTAACATTACAGTATATGCCTCAATCAATAGACTGTTTCTTTCTTATGGGCTTCTTATCTTGAAAAAGTCTATTTTCTTGTCATGGAATAAAAACTAGACTTCCTTTGTATTTGGGGATTGTGTTCTATTGCTATATTGTTGATTATGAAGATTTTGTTCCTCAAATGAATTTTGTGATGATTTTCTCCTCTATAAAAAATCCTTAGTATTTATGCATGGCATTGAATAAATAAATCTACTCAGGTAGTATTATGATTTTTATTATATTGGTATAGATCATACAGAAACAATTTAAACATCTTCACAGTCTTTGGTAGTAACATTCATAAAATTCCTACATATGCCTTGGTAGATACACTCCCAAATATTTTATACTTTCTGTAATTATTGTTAATTTAATTTCTCTTTTTATCTCTTTCTGTTGGGTTTTGTTGGAAATATAAAGTGTAATAATTTATGCATCTTTATTCATATCCTAGTACATTAATTATATAACAATTTCAATTGATACTTGTTGATTCTCTAAAGTTTTTAAGTGGCCTGTAATTATGTATAAAAAGTAATATTTTTCTTTAATATTAGTCAATGTTTGTGCACTTAGGTTACTTTTCCTACTGCTATAACTATCATTTCTAGTACTATAAAATAATAATGAGATAATAGAAGACCATGCTTTATTCTTAATCTTAAAAAGGTCTCTAGTTCATCTTCATTATATATAAGACTAGGGTTTTTTTGGTTTTGTTTTAGGCAGATACAATTTATTATATTACGGTATTAAGGAGAGTTCCATTTATTTTGAATCATCCCTTTTATAACAGAAATTACTTCTGTATATTGTCAAAAAACTTTCTTGCATATATTGATATAATAATGTTATGTTATTCTTAATGTTGATATGACATATATAATTTACCAAATACTGAAACAACTCTGAATTCTTAATATAAATTTACCTACTCATACCTTATAATCTTTTTATAAGCGTCTATAGTTTTTGTTAAGAAAAAAACATTTAATATTCTATAGGAAAATGGATCTATGTTTTCTCTGTTCTGCCTTTATTCCAACTTGATATTAAGAGCATTTCATCATTTCAGGAATTTTGCAAGATCCCATTTTTTCTTTTGTTTACAAATAGTCTGCAAGATATTAGAATTAAATTTTGTTTGATTATTTAATAGAATGCAATTTTCGGATTCATCTAGTCTTGCTTATTAGGTTCCCTTGAAGATCTCATTTGTGTTTGTTCTATGTATTTTTCTTAGTTTATTTAGATTCTCCATACATTTTCCTGTTAATCTAGGTAATTAATAGGTTATTTTTTAAAAAAATATTCATGTTATTTACATTTTTATTTTATTGGCGTATAACTGGTTAAAATAATTTGTAATAGTTTTCATTTATTCTTCATTTGTTATCAATTCTATTTTAATTCTTTATACCAACAATCTGGATTTCCTCTGTCTTTTGATACATTAAAAAAGTTAATGGTTTAGCAATTTTAAAACTGATTTTATTAGACACACATATGCTACTTTCTTCTAAAGTTTAATTGGAATGGTGTGGTTTTCTGTTTTTGTTTCTATTACTGTTTTTGTTATATGTCCATTTTACTGATATGATATTTCTTTTTTGTTATATTGTTCATAGATATAAGTTTATTTTTGAATATCACATTGACCTCAACTCAGAAAACTTTAGTTTCTTCTCTAAGTATTGCTGTTTTTTGAAGGAATCATCTATTGTTCTGATTTGCTCTTTTAACCACTTCTATAGTGTCACTGTTTAAGTAAAAAATAACTTTAATTTTTTCTTTAAAACAAATCATTGAATATATTTTATTTCATTATGGTTAGTAAATGACATAATAATTATTCCTTTTTCCTGAAATTTTCTGACATTGCTATAATACATGATCAGTTTTAGAGCACCATGAACCACCAAGAATTATAAATAGAAATAAGGATTTAATTTATACTGAATACCTCAATAAACTTATTTTAGATCAAGACATATATAAGAAAAATAGACAAGGATAAAAATAAATATAAAATAAATAATTCTAACAATTATTTAGCTTCACCTTTAAATAATGGAATACTTTTCAGTCCATATGTAAAAGAGTTGGTGCTAATTCATTATATACAAGTACCTTTCAGCATGATATATTAATTATTTTCAGCATATATCTTCTAAGCCATCTATATTTTCATGCCTGCAATCATGATTAACCTATTTGTTTTTTGAGCATCACCTGAAACCTAATGTATTTTTTCTAGTTCTATATTTCAGCTCTCTATGAATTTTTATTTTTCAGGTGCATTTCTTAAAATATAAATGTTGAATTCTACTTTCTACTCCATTTAACTGTCATCCACCATTCCATAAGTAGTTCAAGCCCATTCATGTTCATGTTTATGGTAATTAACTAAATAATATGCTCCATCCTATTATTCTATATTTTCCTTTTCTTTGACTTTTTACATACCTAGTGAAAAGAATTATGGTGAGAGAGGAGTGTATTTAAAACTACTAATATATAATAAAATTTCCTTTTTTCCCTCTGCTCCTCTTCTTCTCACCTTGCTCAATACTAATCACAAACTTTTTTCCTTTTTGTATTTTTTACCTTACCTCACCTTTCTCTTTCCCATCATCTACTCTTGATGAATCTGCCATCTCACTCCACCATACTTTATTTTTTTTCTTTCTTTCTTTAAAATAATAAAATAATAGAACATGATACTCTTGTCTTCTGACTTCTGTACCTATCTAATTATTTTACCATTGGTGATATTATAGTCCTGAAAGTATTTTTGTTTCTTCTGTCCTGATTATAATAAAAACATTTTGTCCCTAAGTTGTCTTTTAATGTTAAAGTTCCTCTTTCCCCCTGTATCACATTTTTCTATCAGGTTGTCATTTTTTAAATTAAGAATTCTATTTTATTAGGGGTCTATTTGTTCTCCTGTATGATGATTGGTTAATATTATCTGTTTTGGGGTATATACTATTATCTTTATCCTTTTCTGAATATCACAATCTGAGATCTCTTTGGGGTAGTCCTATCTGACAAATCCTTTGTAACATTGATGGAGGTTCTTTGGTATTTGAATAATATTAATATATGTTTCTGAATAGCCTAGCATCACACTGCTAGTAAATGTGTGAGGCAAGATTTGAACTCATTGAGATGTCTTCCTGATTACAAACCTATTGCTCTATCCATTGTACCATCTAGATGTACCACCTACCTGTCTGTGGTACACTGGGTGCTCAGGGCAGGCTACCATTTCTTTTGTAATGACTTGCCATGCACTTTTCAGAGATGCTTTCCTCCTTTGAGGTCCACCTGCCATCTAGCTCTTATCTGTGTCCCTAAGAAGCCATAGCAGGTACAACAGCCACATCCTAGTACACAACCTCAGTAGGCAGGCTATATCAGGTTAAGGGTAACCCACAAGCTTCAAATCTATTGGTGAGTTAGGGTGTATGAAAGTTTTGTGAAGACTTCCTCTGGTGGAAGGGGAAGATGAAAAAAATTCATTTCAAAAGCAATGAAGGAAGTGAAAGTATGTGCTGTAGTGTGCTTAGAGCATGTTTAGACATTAAAGAAGCTAAGGCCACCACTGCATCTGAGTGATCACCAGTAGTCCTGACTTTTGTCTTGTCACTGAACTTTTGATGACTCTGGAACAACTAGGTTTTTTAAAGTCATGTTTATATCATAGAATCCTTTTAAAGTCTAGTTTACCAAATAATATATTTAATTCCCCAAATCCCAAAATAAACTGGATTTCAATGAGAATTTTTACTTTTTTTAGGAAAATTATACCCCAATTCCCTGCACAAGTTAGTAACCTTATACTAAGCTATTAATTTCTCCATTCAAGCCCTTCCTTTAGAACTCTAATTTTTTTCCAAAATCTTACCTTGATATCTTTCACTTAATGCATAACACTATTTTAAAACTCTAGGTAGATTTCTTCTGGGAATACTAACTAATCTTTTGAACAAGCTGTGTTTTTATTTGATGCATGTCTTATAGTTTTTACTCTTTTTTCTGGATTATGTCTTTTGCTTCTTTGGATCCATAATGTGACTTTAGTACAAGTTTTCTCTTTTATTTATTCATTCTTTCACAATTACACCCTGATTTGAGATTTTGTGTCAAGACAAGCCTTTACACATATCTAGATAGGAAGTCATGTCCTTGTTAGATCCTGATCTATATATTTCCTTGGGATCCTGTACTGCATTTTCTCAACACTGGTAGTTACCTTTTTTTCAAAGGATGAAAGGTCATCAAGCTTATAATTTTCAGTGACCTAAGTTATGGAGGTACCTAGGACAAATTAGACCCACTGAGGAAAGCATCCATGCTTGCCTGAGATTGCTGGCATGGTCTGAATCTCTCACACACAAGCACTGCTGCTCTTAGACAAAGGTCATGTACAAATTTGAACTGTTGAAGTTGAAGTCACTAAGAGATGTTTATGTTCAATTCTTGAGAACACTGAGAACCAACCCCCAACAATGAACTTTATGGAATTTCATAGCCAGATCTCTCACCACTGAGCATATAACTTGACATATGGATCTTTGTGTAACAGAAAACTCTCATAAAAGTTTGTCTCTATATGATAATAAATGGAGATCATGGAAATCATGCATCTTTTCTCTCTCTCTCTCTCTCTCTCTCTCTCTCTCTCTCTCTCTCTCTCTCTCTCTCTCTCTCTCTTTCTGTCTCTCTCTCTCTCCTCTTGTAAATAGTAGCTATTCTTAGTCCCTGTCAGCTAGATGATGTTTCCCAAGCAACTAAGAGCAGTAGTCCTAGAAGTTCAGAACTCATGGCCCTAATACTCAACTGCAGACCATAGTCTCAGAATGTGACCTATATCTAGGATCTTGGCTCTGGGTTAAAGTAATTGAACTCTGATTCTCCCCTAGTCTAAGCCCTGGTTCATACTATTCCCTGTCACATTCAACTTCAATCTGAAGATCAGGCCAAGCATTGAATCCCAGACCCAATTCTACTTTTTCATCAGAAAAATATAATTTCTAACCTACCTCTCTTCTGCGGTGTAGTCTTTAGTTCTATCTGTGAGTAGAAGATTTCTTTCTGGACTTTATCACCTACACTCTTTGCTTAATATCAATAAATCACTGATATCTCCCTACACAGACAAGGAATAGAAAAAAATAATTTACTTTTGTTTCACTTTAGAACTCAGTCTGGACCTCTTTCCCAATAACTGATAGAGGAGTTGAGGGGGGAGGGGAGACCTGGGTTGTTCTGCTTCTTCTTACTTCACCATCTTTGCCTGTCTCCCACAAGCACCCCTTCTTAATGTTTCTATAGCAGGGATTTATGCATGGGTTAATCAGAATAAATACAACTCCCATATATTTAGTACATAAATAATTTATACAAGTTGCCTTATATATTTCCTCACAATATCATTTAAAAGTAATGAACTTCTATCCCTCCTTCCAAATCGAAGATTTTGTGATTTTATGAAAATATTTAGTAAGTTTGTATGTGTATTAACTTTCTCTGCTTGATATTTATTAATGTCTTTTTATCCTACTGTACTTGAAATTTAAAATATTGACTGTTGATTGATAGTGTTATTCAAGTTGGTCTGTTTTTATTATGAGAAACTGAAGATGGGATTTGTGATGTACAAATAATAATAGATAAAGAGCTACATAAGAAATCTGAAGGAGATAAATAGCCTTGGGAAAGGGAAATGAATCATTATATCCATTTTTCAAATGCAGAATTACTATTTTGTTTAACATATCTTTAATTTTATTATTTAAGTTTCCTACAATACTTCCTACATCTGAGGTTTAACTATTTTACAATTTCTGGGTAAGAGGAAGATACCAAAGGAGTCTTATTCTTGTTCCACTGACTTAAGAAATACTGTAGGATATAGCCAGTTTGATTATGCACAGAAAAGTGATCTTTACATTAAAAAATCTTCCTGATTTACAGGGGAAAGGAACTAAAAAGTAGGAAAAGTTCTCTCAATTTTACAATAAGAAACAAAGCCTCAAATTAAATTCTGCAGTAGAAGAGCCAGCAAAAGATCAGAGTGAAAAAGTCTTCCAGCCCAAGACAACTTGGGGTCAGACAGAGAGCTCTATAGCAGCACGAGGGTAGAGGATGATCTTGAATCCATATGCTTAAAACACCACTGGTGAGACTAGATGGTTAGAAACAGTTTTGGGAACTCTCAAATCAGATATGGAAAGGGCACCTGAAAACTAGTTAGAAAGAAATTTTTATAGAAGACTCCTGTGTAAGTTTTGGATGCAAGACCAGACACATGGATCATAATTTCAAGATAGAGAAAAGTGGTTTCAGTTAAGAGACAATGAGAGCCCTGAAAAAGTTTTACTTTTGGTCCCAAGGGGTCAAAAGCCCTAAAGAGCAATATTATTCTGGTCCCAAGAGAATAAGAATCTTAAAGAGTAATATCACTTCTGGTCCCAAGGAAATAAGGATTCTGAGGAACAGTATCAATTAAAATCTCCAGGGATCAGAGTCCTCTCCTGGGTAGGGACAAGAGGCCATACCAAGAAAGCAGTAGCCACATTTCTATTATGATAACAACAGCCTGGAAAAACAAAAAAATTCCAAACCCAGAACTATCTTTTAAAACATCAGTGCAAAAAAACCCAAAACTTGACATTGGTCCCCTCCTCTTCTATGCAAAGAACAAAGTCCAACTGTAACTTCAATTTCAAAATCAAGAATTAGTATGAAAAAAAAATGATCTGCAACAACAATACAAATGGAAAAACTGACAATAAAAATATATTGTGGTGACAGGGAAGACCAAGACACAAACTGAGAAGAAGCAAATGAAGTCAAGACATCTACCAGCAAAGCACCAAAGAAAATGTGTATTGGACACAATCCCAACAGGAACTGCCAAAAAAGCTTTAAAAAGATTTACAAATCAATGAAAGTATTAAGAAAATAAAGTAATTAGAATACAGGAATAAAATTATGAAAAAAAAGAACAAAAATAATGAAGGAAAATAAGACCCTAAGAAACAGAACTAGCCATATAGGAAAATAGAAAGAAATTTGACTGATGAAAATAATTCCTCCAGAATTAAAATTAGGCAAGTGGAAAAGAGAAGACTAGTCAAAAATATGAAATATCTCAATGGAAAAATAACTGACATAGAAAAAGGAGAATTGGGAGAGATACTTTAATAATAATTGGGCTTGGGGGCAGCTGGGTAACTCAGTGGATTGAGAGCCAGGCCCAGAGATAGAAGGTTCAAATTTGGCCTCAGACACTTCCCAGCTGTGTGACCCTGGGCAAGTCACTTAGCTCCCATTGCCTTGCCCTTACCTTTCTTCTGCTTTGGAACCAATACACAGTATTAATTCTAAGACAGAAGGTAAGGGTTTAAAAATACTAATAATTAGGCTTTCTGAAAATCATATTAAAGAAAAAAACTAGAAATTATCAAGAAAAATGTTCTAATATCCTAGAATCATAAGGTAAAATAGAAATTGAAAGACTCTGTCATCACTGGGTAAAATAATTCTTTTAAACTTCCAGGAATATTATAGCCAAAATCTAAAGTTTAAAAATCAGAGAATATACTTTAGATAGCCAAAAAGAAAACATTCAGGTAACATGGAGACAGAGGAGAAAATTGGATTTGGAATCAGAATAACTAAATAAATGAATAAAAAGAAAAAAAATTGAATAAGTTAAACTAGGAGATGTCTTATTAAAAATCAATAAAATAAACTAGCCTTTGGTTAATTTGATAAATAAAAGAAAGAATATTACCAGTATCAAAAATGAAAAAAGTGAATGCACCACAAATGATAAATTAAAATAATTATTATGAATTTTCATTACCCAATTATAAACAAGAAAAACTAACAATCTAAGTGAAATGAATGAATATTTACAAAAATATAGACTGTCTAGATTAAGAAGAGGAAATAGATTACTTAAATACCCATCTTAGAAAAAGAAATTGAACAAATATAAAGAAAATAATCAATTTAAGAAAAATTCCAGGACCAGATGGATTTACAAATCAATTCTACTCAATATTTTGTGGTGGTTGTTGTTCAGTCATTTTTCAGTTGTATAAAACAATCAATTCCAAAGTGATATAAATTATAATATTCCTCCTATAACACAAATGTGGTTTTCATACCAAGTCATGGAGGGCAAAAATTAAGAAAGAAATCCAATTTTCTTAATGAATATTGAAGTAAAAGTCTTAAATGAAATATTAGCAAAGAGATTATAGTAATATATCATAAAGATAATATATGTAGATTAAGTAGGATTTATACTAGGAATTCAAATCAGTATTAAGAAAACTATCAGCCTTATTTACCAAGTTAGTAACAAACACAATAAAATAGGATTATATCAATAGATACAGAAAAAGCTTTTGACAAAATGCAATAACCATTCCAGTTAAAATACTAGAATACATAGGAAACAATGCAGATGTCTTTAAAATGATGAGGACCCTCTAAAATAAAAAAAAGTATTAACTATAAGTGAGATAAATCTGAAGCTTTCACAATAAGATCAAGGGTGTTGCAAGGATATGCATTATCACCACTATTACACAATATTGTGTGAAATAAGAGAGGAAAAAAAATCACTAAAAGAATTAAAATAGGCAAAGAGGAAAACAAAACTAGCACTCTGCAAATGAAATGATATCTATTTAGAGAATCGTAGAGAATCAACTTAAAAAAAACACTAGTGGCAATTTAGCTAACGACTTTACCTAATTTGCAGGATGTGAAAGAAATCCATGCAGAACATGTACGTTTCTATTTACTATCAACAAAGTCCTGCAGGAAGAGACAGAAAGGGAAATTTTATTTACAAATGCAGACAATATAAAATTATGAATTTACTTAAAAATTTACCTGACAAGATGCACCCAGAAAGATTTTACATGAATAAAGATAGATCTAGACAAATGGAAGAATAATAATCCACAATTTTATCTGGTACTCTCTAAGAAATAGAATTGTGGGTTGGTGAAATTGATTAGGCATATAATAGATAGTAGTAAATCACCAAAGTAATCAGTATTTGATAAACCCAAATTTCTAAACTTTTATGGTAAGAACTCACCACCTGACAAAAATTACTGAAAAAGTTGGAAAGCAGATTGGCATGAATGTGGCATAGAATAATATCTCACATTACAAACCAAGATAAGACCAAGATTGATATATGGTGAACATAAATGGTGATTTTATATGTAAATAAAGGGAAGATAAGAAATGTATCTGTAAATTATGGATAAAGTCAGAGTTAGTGTCCCAAAAAAAAGAGACAAAGAAGGTCATAGGAAATGAAATGGGTAATTTTGATTATTTTTTTTAAAAAAAAGCTTCTGCATATACAGAAATAATTCCGGCAAAATTATAAGGACATCAGAAAACTAAAGGAAATTTTTACAGCAAGTTTCTCTGAAAACAGTCACATTTCACAAATATAAATGACATTGAGCCAAATTTAAAAATATATATAAGAGAGCCATTCCACAATTGAAAAATAACCAAAGGATATAAAAAGGCAGTTTTCAGAAGAAGAAAACATCTATTTTTAGACAACTGGAAAAAATTATCTAAATCACTTTAGCTTAGAGAAATGCAAATGAAAACAACTGTGAGATTCTACCTCATAAGGATAAGAAAGGCTAAAGAAGGAAAATGACAAATGCTGAGCAAATATGAATGAATATGGAAAAATTAGGATGTGAATGCACTGTTGGTAGAGTTGTGAACTAGATTTGTATACTAAAGATACTAAAAAAAGGAGAAAGAATTTATTTGTATCAAAATATTTATAGCATCTCTTATTGTGGGGGTAATCAAGGGAATGGTCTTCAATTGGGAAATGGCTGAACAAATTGTAATAAATGATTGTGATGAAATACTAGTGTACTAAAAGAAATAAACAGAAAAAGCTGCAGACACTTATATGGACAAGCTGAAGTGAGGAAAACAAGAACATGATACACAGTAATAGCAATATTGTAAGGATTATCAAGGGTATATGGGGTGCTCAGGGAGGAGTAATATCTTTAGTATGGAGGGCTTGTCATGCCCTCCTGGGGCAGCTCTCCAGCCTCTGACCCCTACCTGACACCCAGCTCTCACTTGTGGCTCCCAGTAGCTGCTAGCATGTGGCAGCAGCCACACCCCGGGCAACGGCTTCGACAGGCCAGCTAAACCTTGTGAGGGTAGCCATCGGGTTGTCCACCCCTGGTGAACTAGGGCTTTGCTCACCCAGCATGTGAAGACTGTTTCGGTGGAACAGGAGGAAGAAACCAACAAGAAGGTTCAACGGCTGAGATGGCGATGCAGCAAAGCACTATGGAGTGCTTAGGGCATGTTGGAGCACAAAAGACAACACAGCCATCCATTGCAGCTAAGGAAGTCTCCAGGTGTAACGACTTTTCATGACTGTCTCTGTGCATCGACTTTTCCACTTAAATCTTCATGCACAAGTGTCTTTGTGCACAAAAACACACAAAGACAATCATCATCCTCGGTTACCGAGAGACTACTACCAAGGATAATCAACTTTGATACAGATAATTATCAAAAAAAATTCCAAAGAACCATGATGAAAAATGTTATGCAATTCCAGAGAGAGAATTGATAGACTCTGTATGCAAATTGAAGCATAGGTGTTTAATTTTTTTTTCTTTTTAGTCCATATTATCTTTTGTAACATCAGTAATAAGGAAATGTTTTGGATGGCTTAAACATGTATGATTAATATTAAATTGCTTGTCTTCTTAATGAAGAAGAATGAATTGACAATATTTATTTGTGGGTAAAAAGGCTTTTTGCTAGATTCATCTCAATGATAAGGCAATAATATGTAAACACACTTTTTTTGTGAAGATCACATTTATCATCAGTATATCCCAAGACAATAAAAAAATTTCACATCAACTCAATGAATTTTGTGGAAAAAAATATTGGCTTAGTAATTAGATATCATAGACATAAATTTTTTACTTTTTTACTTGTCATTTCATAAAACTGGAAGTTTTTAATTTTAGAAAGAAACAAAATTTCATGTAGGAAAAGCAGACTAATCCTTAGAGTGCTATCATTGTATCATACAATTTGATCCCAAACATTTGCTTTTGAAGTGTTAAAAGGAGTTTTGCATAACAAATTACCCAGAAGTATCATTACTGAGCAGTATCCAACCTTATTCTCTTCTCCCTTTTTCACCTATTTTATTGTACAAAATTAAGATGGAAAAGAGGGAAAATCCGTGTTTCATTTAGAAATAAGCCTTGATGTTTTCCTACCATTTACTTACTTGCATCTATTACAATAATAAAATAAAAGAACAAAAATTTTAAAATTAGGTTTTATGAGAAAAGAGTATGTTGTAAATTTTAAAAGCAAAATTTCCTTAATAGCTAGCAATCTAGGACAGTATTAAGATAAAACATATCAAGAAAGTGATGATATAATAATTTTTTGTATTTGTTAACCACTGACTCATGTAGTAAAATATGCAAAAGGAAACCCCTTGATATGTCTGGAGCTGCTTAAATTAAGAGAGTTCCTATATCTTCTATAATTATTCAAAATTCCATATACACCTCATATTGTAATGAATCTGCTTTTGCAAGAATCACACAATGGTGTCCTAGTTCTGTAGAATACATCTGTTAGCACCATGGACAGTAGCTGTAGCTGATTTGCCTTCCAAACAGCTGAACATTAAAACATTGAACTTGACATCCAGGCATAATGAGGAAACAGTGTTTGCCAAGTTTGATTTCCAAGAAATTTCAATTAAGAACTTATTATAGAATAAATAATTTACTTTGCCACATGTGCATTAGACAAGTGGTGAAGAATTTTAGTGTTGGTGACTGTAAAGATGCATCTTTTAATGGAACACAGCTAGTTTTTTACCTGGAAGGAAGGAAATAAAATTTTTTTCTGCCACTAATTTGGAGGTTCTTTTAAACACAGGGTAAATTTTTTTCTAATGGTACCATGTTCCCCTATTTCTACCTTCAAAATGAATTACCAGATTGTTTTAAAATGAGGTGTTTTGTTTTTGTTTTTGTTTTTTTGGATTAAGAACTTTAGTAAGAATTTTTTTTTAAAGAGTGCATGACTGAGCATTTAAATGCTAACCTTGCCACAATCTAATAATTTGCATCTTTAAATGATATACTTTAGCCAACTTTAGGGTTTTCAATTTAGCATTTATAACTGGTGGTGGTTTGTGTACAATTTATAGTTTTTCCTATTGTCTTGGAGCTCAGGGATTCATCAAGTGAGACACCAAACTAGTGATCAAGATCTCTTCCTATGCCCTCTTGTCTGCAATACAGAGCTTTATTATATATATTCACTTACTATACGATTATAGAATCAGATATGTACATTACTCTGAGAACTACAAGTGTCTTTCTCTTTAATCTGTGGTTTGGGTTGAAAGGTTGGGAGTGGGGTAAAGTTCTTCGAAAAGGCAGGGACAAACTAGCCAGCCAATAAAGTTGAAGTAAGGAACTAACAGAATGTTACTTGAGCAGTTTCTGGCTAGGAGAATTGTCATCTTTCATTGTGCCATCCCTCAACTATCTCTACTAGGATTTCATACGAGATTTGGCACATAGTAGGTATCAGGAAATATCATCCATTCTCTATCACAAGACTCCTCTACTTTTAAGCATGACATATGTTATGAAAATAGGGGCAAATGAGAGAGATGGTTACACAAAGGAAGAATATTTCTCCTGCCTTTCATTCTACTCCCTTTCCTAATGCTTCTCTCTTCTCTTCTTTCCTTGGTATTCAGCATGGGCATGTTGGAGTGTCTGGAGGAATTTATTTCTTTTACAGGCCCTGAACAGAACTGGTGTTCATTTTCCAAGCTGGATTCACAAGAGAAATATGAAAGCTAACTGCACACAGTATAAATAAACATGGCATGGGAACATGAGAGCAGAACACAGCGGCCTGACACAGACTAGAGAAACAACCCAGCATAACAAATAGTAAGTTGTGCTTTGCCCATGGCATTTTCCGGCTACATCAATAATTATATAATACAGCAGTCACTGATTTCTCAGCTCTGGATCAATAATGGATCCCACATCCCCTCCAGAGCTACTTGTTGACCAAGATATTTTCTCTGTGTCTCTGTTTCTGTCTCTCTGTCTCTTTTTCCTTCTCTCTCCCTCTTCAACTCTGTCCATGGAAAATATCTAATTATTCTTTCATAATAGATTGGGTGTTTAGGATATCAGCAATAGAGTACAGAAATTTTACTATTTCTATGGAATTCACAAAAGATTTCACAGCTACCCACCTCCTTCATCAAGTATACACCACTCAGCAAGAAAAAGCAAACAGAAATCTTATTAAAGCTACCAAACATTAAAGATATGCAGGATATTCACCAAAATGTTACCAAAAGAACTTGACAGAAAGCAGAAGGCTTTTATGCACATATCAATCATTTGGCAGAATTCTGGAAGCTATAATCCTCTATTAAAATACTATCCTCAATATTCCTGAAATAAAATGAAAAGGTGCTGAATTATCATATTTCATGTCCACAAACTGCTAAATAATAAAAATCTCAGCACAAAAATCACATCAAAACTTCTTCTCATGACCCACATATCTCCCATCTCACATCACTCCCATATGGCAGAATATGGACTTGACTGGGGCAGTTTTTACTTTTCAGAATGCAAAGAGAATAGACTTCCTTCAGAATAGACTATTGTGAATAGATTATTCTTTAGAGCCTGGATAAGTTTCAAAACTCAGTACTAAAAACTTCCACAGATCACAATGAGAGGAAGATAATTTGCTTGCTTTGTTTAATAATACTAGTATAAATAAAGAAGATGGGGCACAATAGGCCACCAAATTGAAAGAGAACACAAGCTCCTATCAGTATGAGTCAGTGCATCTTTAGGATTGGAGTATTAGCAAAGGGACAAGATGTCCATAACAGTTATCTGTACCAACAGGTTGCCTAGGTTATATAGATAAGAGAGAGATGATGGAAGAGAGGCTAGTCTATCTTGGATTCAGGTTGGCAAGAAAAGTTTTAGAGCATGAACAGAGGGGATGTAGGGAGTTGGGTTGACTGAAAAACAAGGAGTAGTGAAGTAACATGTTGTGTCTTGGACATTTTGTCTCTTGTGTTATCATTGTCATAGGCAGAAATTCCTTCTCACATATGCATTGTGCCAGGGCTCTATCTCAGGCTTCTCCAGAAAACATGCATGATTTATCAGCATCTCAGCAACTGGTAATGAATCTGTGATCAGAGCCAGTCTAAGAATTCCTCTCTGAATGGTATTAACTGAGTTCACTCTCAATTTCCTGTTGCTGGAGAAGGTTAAGTGTATGCAACAAAAGTGAGCCAAATCTCAAGAAAGATGTTTTTAAAGTTTTTTTTAAATGTATGCATTTTCCAATTTTGATGTCTGCTTGTATTAAAAAAAAAGCTAACTAGACACTTTTTTCACCAGGTAGAACATTATCTGAGTGTTCTTTTGTAGAGCATTATCTGAGTGTTCTCTTTTCTTTCTTTTTATGAATGGTGACCATTTTTAAATATTTTTCTAAGCAAGCAATATGTGTAAAGTAATTTATTTATAGGATTTGGATCTTGAGCACACTAGTGGTGGGACATAGTCATATGTCCTATCAAATAATCTAACTTCCCGATGCTAAATCCCCTGGCATCACCTGGCATCCTCCCTGGCATCAGGATGAGCATCCTGAGTATCTAAGTGCCAGAGCCAGGGCAACATTGCCCCAGAGGGAGGAGCTAGAGTATTTAAAAAGCAAGTTTGGGAAGGAGAGTGATCTTTTTGCTTCCACCATTGATTGGTCTCTGGGAATTTTGCTCTCTCTTGTCTTCCTTAACTGATTTGTCCATCTCTTGCAAGCAGGGGTCTCAGTCACCTAGCTAAATGGATAATCAGATCTATCCCCAAAGTTAGAAAGGCTGAGATCTCTCTCTCATTCTCTCTCTCTGTCTCTGTCTCTGTCTCTCTCCCTCTATCAATCCCTCTCTCCACTAATAAATGCTTATAAATATGGTAATAAGCTTCCAGATTAATTTTTATTCATAGTAAATTTTATATCTCCCCTTCTTCATTCAGTAGGGTTATCCACTAGGTATACCAGTTTCATCCACTCCTTCAGTCATACAATTAATTAATTTAACTATACCTAATTTAATATCAACCAGATGTAAGATGCTATTTTGTGTGCTGTGGGAAATTGAGAGAAGAGTAAGACATAGTCCATGAGGGCAGCTAGGTGACTTAGTGTGGTTAGAGAGCTAAGCTTAGACACAGGACGATCTAGGTTGAAATTTGGTCTCAGACTCTTCCTACCTGTATGACCCTTAGCAAGTCACTTAACCCCACTTCCCCACCCTTACCATTCTTCTGACTTGGAAACAATACTTAGTATTTATAAAAAATGAAAGATAAGGATTTTTTAAAAATATATTTTATTTTATCATTTCCAAGCATTATTCGTTAAAGACATAGATCATTTTCTTTTCCTTCCCCCCACCCCCCATAGTCGACACGTAGGTCCACTGGGCATTAGATGTTTTCTTGATTTGAACCCATTGCTTTGTTGATAGTATTTGCATTAGAGTGTTCATTTAGAATCTATCCTCTGTCATGTCCCCTCAACCTCTGTATTCAGGCAGTTGCTTTTTCTTGGTGTTTCCACTCCCATAGTTTATCCTTTGCTTATGAATGGTGTTTTTTTCTCCTGGATCCCTGCAAGTTGTTCAGGGACATTACACCGCCACTAATGGAGAAGTCCATTACGTTCGATTATACCACAGTGTATTAGTCTCTGTGTACAATGTTCTCCTGGTTCTGCTCCTCTCGCTCTGCATCACTTCCTGGAGGTTGTTCCAGTCTCCATGGAACTACTCCACTTTATTATTCCTTTTAGCACAATAGTATTCCATCACCAACATATACCACAGTTTGTTCAGCGATTCCCCAATTGATGGGCATCCCCTCGTTTTCCAGTTTTGGGCCACCACAAAGAGCGCAGCTATGAATATTTTTGTACAAGTCTTTGTGTCCATTATCTCTTTGGGGTACAGACCCAGCAGTGCTATGGCTGGGTCAAAGGGTAGATATTCTTTTGTCGCCCTTTGGGCATAGTTCCAAATTGCCCTCCAGAATGGTTGGATCAGTTCACAGCTCCACCAGCAATGAATTAATGTCCCTACTTTGCCACATCCCCTCCAGCATTCATTACTTTCCTTTGCTGTTATGTTAGCCAATCTGTGAGGTGTGAGGTGATACCTCAGAGTTGTTTTGATTTGCATCTCTCTGATTATAAGAGATTTAGAACACTTTTTCATGTGCTTGTTAATAGTTTTGATTTCTTTATCTGAGAACTGCCTATCCATTTCCCTTGCCCATTTGTCAATTGGAGAATGGCTTGATTTTTTGTACAATTGATTTAGCTCATTATAAATATGAGTAATTAAACCTTTGTCAGAGGTTTCTATGAAGATTTTTCCCCAATTTGTTGTTTCCCTTCTGATTTTAGTTATATTGGTTTTGTTTGTACAAAAGCTTTTTAGTTTGATGTAGTCAAAATTATTTATTTTACATTTTGTAATTCTTTCTTTATCTTGCTTGGTTTTAAAGCCTTTCCCCTCCCAAAGGTCTGACATGTATACTATTTTGTGTTTACCCAATTTACTTATGGTTTCCTTCTTTATGTTTAAGTCACTCACCCATTTTGAATTTATCTTGGTGTAGGGTGTGAGGTGTTGATCTATTCCTAGTCTCTCCCACACTGTCTTCCAATTTTCCCAACAGTTTTTATCGAATAGTGGATTTTTGACCCAAAAGCTGGGGTCTTTGGGTTTATCGTATACTGTCTTGCTGAGGTCGCTTTCCCCCAGTCTATTCCACTG
This sequence comes from Monodelphis domestica, assembly GCF_027887165.1. Lineage (NCBI taxonomy): Eukaryota > Metazoa > Chordata > Mammalia > Didelphimorphia > Didelphidae > Monodelphis > Monodelphis domestica. Next base: position 80,862,615 of record NC_077230.1, read on the forward strand.
ATCTTCCTTTCTGTTTCTTAGCCAGTACCAAATTGTTTTGATGACTGCTGCTTTGTAATATAGTTTTAGGTCAGGGACTGCAAGGCCCCCATCATATGTGTTTTTTTTTTTCATTATTTCCCTGGATATCCTTGATCTTTTGTTCTTCCAAATGAACTTTGTTATGGTTTTTTCTAAATCGGTGAAGAAGTATTTTGGTAGTTCAATGGGTATGGCACTAAATAGATAAATAAGTTTGGGTAGGATGGTCATTTTTATTATATTGGCTCATCCTATCCATGAGCAGTTAATGTTTTTCCATTTGTTCAAGTCTAGTTTTAGTTGTGTGGCGAGTGTTTTGTAGTTGTGTTCATATAGTTCCTGTGTTTGTCTTGGGAGGTAGATTCCTAGGTATTTTATTTTGTCTAAGGTGATTTTGAATGGGATTTCTCTTTCTAGTTCTTGCTGCTGAGCTGTGTTGGAGATATATAGAAAAGTTGATGATTTATGTGGGTTTATTTTGTATCCTGCAACTTTGCTAAAGTTGTTGATTATTTCAATTAGCTTTTTGGTTGAATCTCTAGGATTCTTTAAGTAGACCATCATGTCATCTGCAAAGAGTGATAACTTGGTCTCCTCCTTGCCTATTTTGATACCTTCAATTCTTCATCTTCTCTAATTGCTACTGCTAGTGTTTCTAGTACAATGTCAAATAGTAGAGGTGATAATGGGCATCCTTGTTTCACTCCTGATCTTATTGGGAATGCATCTAGTTTATCCCCATTGCAGATGACATTAGCTGTTGGTTTTAGATATATACTGTTTATTATTTTTAGGAATGACCCTTCTATTCCTATGCTTTCTAGAGTTTTTAATAGGAATGGGTGTTGTATTTTATCAAAGGCTTTTTCTGCATCTATTGAGATAATCATGTGGTTCTTGCTAGTTTGCTTGTTGATGTGGTCAATTATGTGGATGGTTTTCCTAATGTTGAACCAGCCCTGCATCCCTGGTATGAATCTTACTTGATCATGGTGAATGATCCTTCTGATCACTTGCTGGAGTCTTTTTGCTAGTATCCTATTTAAGATTTTTTGCATCTATATTCATTAGGGAGATTGGCCTATAGTTTTCTTTCTCTGTTTTTGACCTGCCTGGTTTTGGAATCAGTACCATGTTTGTGTCGTAAAAGGAGTTTGGTAGAACTCCCTCTTTGCTTATTATGTCAAATAGTTTGTATAGTATTGGGATTAACTGTTCTCTGAATGTTTGATAGAATTCACAGGTGAATCCATCAGGCCCTGGGGATTTTCTCTTAGGAAGTTCTTTGATGGCTTGTTGGATTTCAATTTCTGATATGGGATTATTTAAGAATTCTATTTCCTCTTCTGTTAGTCTAGGCAGTTTGTATTTTTGTATATATTCATCCGTTTCTCCTAAATTGGTGTATTTATTGCCATATAATTGGGCAAAGTAATTTCTAATGATTGCCTTAATTTCATCTTCATCGGAGGTGCTGTCCCCCTTTTCATCTTTAATGCTGTGAATTTGCTTTTCTTCCTTCCTTTTTTTAATTAGATTGACCAGTACTTTGTCTATTTTGTTTGTTTTTTCAAAGTACCACCTTCTTGTCTTATTTATTAAATCAATAGTTCTATCACTTTCAATTTTATTAATTTCTCCCTTAATTTTTAGGATTTCTAATTTGGTTTTCTGCTGGGGGTTTTTAATTTGATCACTTTCGAGTTTTTTCATTTGCATTTCCAATTGATTGATCTCTGCTCTCCCTTGTTTGTTAATATAAGCATTCAGGGATATGAATTTACCTCTGATTACCGCTTTGGCTGCATCCCAAAAGGTTTGAAAGGATGTTTCGCCATTGTCATTTTCCTCGATGAAATTATTAATTGTTTCTATGATTTCTTCTTTAACTAAACGGTTTTGGAGTATCATATTGTTTAATTTCCAATTGGTTTTAGATTTGGTTTTCCATGTACCATTACTAATCATTATTTTTATTGCCTTGTTATCTGAGAAGGCTGCATTCATTATTTCTGCTTTTTTGCATTTGTGTGCTATGTTTCTGTGACCTAATGTATGGTCAATTTTTGTGAATGTGCCATGTGGTGCTGAGAAGAAGGTGTATTCCTTTTTATCCCTATTTATTTTTCTCCATATGTCTATTAATTCTAATTTTTCTAAGATTTCATTCACTTCTTTTACCTCTTTCTTATTTATTTTTTGATTTGATTTATCTAAATTTGATAATGGTTGGTTCAAGTCTCCCACTAATATGGTTTTATTGTCTATTTCTTCCTTCAATTCTCGTAGTTTCTCCATTAGAAATTTGGGTGCTATATTATTTGGTGCATACATGTTGATTAATGATATTTCCTCATTGTCTAGAGTCCCTTTTAACAAAATATAATTACCTTCCCTATCCCTTTTGATCAGGTCTATTTTTGCATTGGCTTTATCAGATATCATGATTACCACTCCTGCCTTCTTTCTATCAGTTGAGGCCCAGAAGGTCTTACTCCATCCTTTAATTCTGACCTTGTGGGTGTCAACCCGCCTCATGTGTGTTTCTTGAAGACAACATATGGTAGGGTTTTGGATTCTAATCCATTCTGCTATTCGTCTACGTTTTATGGGTGAGTTCATCCCATTCACGTTCAAAGTTATGATTGTCATTTGTGGACTCCCTGGCATTTTGATTGCCTTCCCTAATTCTAACCTTTTCTTCTTCGGCTCTACCTTTTAGTCCAGTGATTTACTTTGAATCAGTCCCCCTTGTCCCCTCCCTTGATGTTTCCCTTTTTAGTCCCTCCCTTTTTCTTCCCTCTCCCTCCCCCTCTCTTTCCCTCCCTTTTTATTCTCCCTCTCTCCCTCCCCCCCTTGGTTTTCCCTTCTCCTTACCCTTGTTGGGTAAGATAGAATTCAAGATCCCAATGGATCTGGATGTTTTTCCCTCTCAGAGTTGATTTCCCTGAGATTGAGGTTTAAGTAAACCCCCCCCTCTCTTCCTCTCCTTCTTATAGGAGTTTTCTTCCCCTCCCCTTCCCATGTGAATCTTTGTGTGAGAACGATTATTCTATTTGGTCTTTCTTTACCCCCCATTTATACATTATATTTTCCCCACATATTAGTATACATAGATTGATATAAATGTAGTCCTTATAGAAGATAGTTTGAGTAAAAGAAGATAACATTTTTCCCCTTTCCTTAATATTTGCCTTTTCAGGTATTCCATGCTCTTTGATTTTCGGTATCAAACTTTCCACAGAGCTCTGGTCTTTTCTTTGCAAAACGTTGGAAGTCTTCTATATTGTTGAATGCCCATACTTTCCCTTGGAAGTATATAGTCAGTTTTGCTGGGTAGCTGATTCTTGGTTGGAGACCCAGCTCTCTTGCCTTTCTGAAGATCATGTTCCATGCCTTACGATCATTCAGAGTAGAACTTGCAAGGTCTTGTGTGACCCTGATTGGCATTCCTTTATATCTAAATTATCTTTTTCTGGCTTCCTGTAGGATTTTTTCTTTTGTTTGATAGCTTTGGAATTTGGCAATTACATTCCTGGGAGTTGTCTTTTGGGGGTTTAGTGTAGAAGGTGTTCTGTGAGCTCTGTCAGTGGCTGTATTGCCCCCTTGTTCTAGAATCTCTGGGCAATTTTCTTTGATTATATCTTGTATCACCATGTCCAGTTTGGTGTTTATTTCTGGCTTTTCTGGGAGTCCAATTATTCTTAAATTATCCCTTCTCCCTCTATTTTCCAGATCTATCACCTTGTCGGTGAGATATTTTATGTTCTCTTCTAATTTCTTGGTGTTTTGGCTTTGCTTTATTAGTTCTTGCTTTAAAGCCTGGTTTTCTTTTACAGTTTGGTCAAACTGGTTTTGTAGATGCGTGAATTTCTTTTGCATTATTTCCCACTTTTCCTCCCAGAAGGCTTCCATCTTTTTGGTCATTTCGGATTCAAATTCTTCATAGGTTTGTGGAGAGTTTCCATTTCCTTTGGAAGATTTTGGAGCATTTTCTTGTATATCTTCTTCTATCTGCTCTGTATTTTGTATTTTGGCTCCATAGAATGTGTCCAAAGTCGCCCCTTTCTTCTTATTTTTCTTGGTATTTTGGGGCTTCAGTGCTTCTGTGGAGTTTGTCATCTCTGAATGTGTTCTTATCTCTGTCTGGTGTTCAGAGGCTTTAGTCCTGGGCAGATTGTCGGTTCTATGAGCTTTCCCTGGGTTAAACTGAATATGCCTCACTGGAACTGGAATGGAAGGGTCGGACCACAAGGCCACACTCTCCCCCCGGCTCTCTGGGTCGGGTTGCTTTCCGGGAGTTGCCTTCAGAATAGCTGGCCATGAGGCTGTTTCGTCGGCCTGTGGGGTGATGGGCTGCGGCTTCCCCAAGCTCCGAGGCCAGGGACTTTCGCTGAGACTTGGATAGCAGGATCCCTCCCGTGAGGCTGTCTTGCCCGCCCTGAGGGTTGCTGTTGTTTCGACCCTGCTCTCTGCAGCGGGAGCTCCAGGCAGTTACTTTCACTGGGACTCGGATAGAAGGCCCTGAGGGTTGTTGTTCCGAGGACCCTGCTCTCTGAGCCGTGCAGGGCTGCAGCTTCCAGGAGCCTTGGACTCTGCGCTCCTACCCCTTAGGTCTGAGTGATCTCGGGTTCTGGGTTTTGAGGGGAGCCGTACCTTTTGAACCGGGTCCAGGTCCAGGAGGAAGGTTCCCAGGGTCTGTGCTGTTGATCGTTTTGAATTTCGGCGCCTTAGGAGCTTATAGTTTGAGATCGGTCGGGAAGGGTTTTCCTGAGATCTGAACTTTAGCTTTCTCTAAGCCGCCATCTTAACCGGAAGTCCCAAGATAAGGATTTTTAAGGACAGTCTAGGACATCAAGAAACTTACAGCCTAATAAGGAAAATTAGATATAAAGACAAATAAATATTATACCAAGCCAAATATGAACTATGTAGTTTTCTTATTGTCTTCATTTCTCTGTGTTGTACTCCAGGAAGTCAATTAGTAAGTAAGCATTTCTTAAGCACCTATTGTGTACCAGGTAGAGAGCTAAACTCTGGGAATATAAAGAAAGAAATTGATCACAAGGAATTCTTAGTCTAATTGGGAAAATAACATGAAGACAACTATGAACAAACCTGATATACACAGAATAAATTGGAAATAACCCACAGAAAGAAGACTCTAGAATTAATGGAATTTGATCTTGGAATTAGATCACCTTTCTTTTCACCTCACTAAAAATTTCATACTTTTATTTGCCTAATCTCAGTTTATTTGTTTTATCAGTGAGAAAACAGGTAGAATGACATAAATTTCTACTCAAATACCAGGATTATTCATATTCTTAAAGAATATATTTGGAGAGGTAATGACTTAAGCCAAAAGGAAATGAATTATTGGTAATGGAGATTTCAGAATCTGTGTCAGACAAGTAAGGGAAGAAAATATCTCCGTAATGTCCCTTAATTCATTCTACTTTGACAACTCCACCCTTCTTTCCTTTCTTCCTTCCAGCTACTCTGCTACAATTTCTTCCTCATTTCTATTAGATACTAGTATCCTACTCTTTAATCACTAAATTCCTCCCTAGAAATTTGAAGAAGGCAAGAATCAAGAAGTGAAAGTAGTAAAAAGTTACTTTGTTGAAGAAGAAATTTTTAGAAAGTAATCTGGAATATATTGTGTAGGTATATCAACCAAAGTGTCCAGAGGATGGGAGAGTTACTTTGTTGAAGAAGAAATTTTTAGAAAGTAATCTGGAATGTATTGTGTAGGTATATCAACCAAAGTGTCCAGAGGATGGGAGAGTTAGAAAATCCATCCCTTATAGCACTAAGAGGTGTAATAAGAATGCAACCAGAAATAAAATATGCTGCATCAAATTATTTTATCCATCAATTCAACCTTACTGGCAGCTATATCTATTCCAGCATGCTAATCCACACACTGAGTACAAAGATAATTAAATTGGTCTCCAAATTCTAAGAATATGTTTATCATGAAGAACTTTCAAATGCAATATTTTCCCCTTTTTTATCTAAAGAAGCTTACTTTCTTAGATACAGAAAAAAATTAAAACTGTGGTCTATTCGGTAATACTTTATTTGACAACATTGATGCCTTATTTGAAATCTAAAAACAATGAGAGAAAGAGGAGAGAGAGAGAGAGAGAGAGAGAGAGAGAGAGAGAGAGAGCTGTCCTTTTCATTAACTAAAGAAAGAACTCTACCCAGAATTGACTTATTCATACATTTGAAATGTTGTTGGAATTGTCAACTCCATCAAAACCAAGCAACTTTTCATTCAACCGATAATTATGGAATTTGGAAAATCTTGCACATGAAATCTGGTTTTTAAAAGTATTTTATTGGAAAGACTATAGAACTATGATCAATACAGGGACCAATCTTTGTTTCAGAGGACTAATGATGTTGACTAATAAGTTGATAGAAGGGATATACTAGAGGTGCAATATGAAAGTCTTTTTTTCTGATATCATCACTGTGTTGAATAATTGTTTGCCAGCTTATTGTTTAAAAGGAGGGCTTTGGTGGAGTAAGAAGTCCATAAATACTTATAGACATGAAAGAAAGAACAAAATATAAATTAAACATTTAACACATATGCACATGTGCACATAAAAAACATATATAAAACAGAAAAAGTCCCAAAGAACACCCAAAACAGAATAATTTTGTTATTACTGTATTGTGTTTAAATATACAATTAAAAACTGTAGGTAATAGAAGTTCACAGCTTTACATATAATCTTTTCTTCTGTTCTTTTTTTAATACTAGAATGTTCATGTTTATTGTTGATAGTTAAGTTGATAATAAAAAAGAAATGTTTTCCAAAAGAACATGTTCTCTGGAAAGAGACATGTTGAAGTACAGCTGCCAAACTTTCTTGCCAAAAAAATAATAAACAATCATTGCTCAGAGAACTTGCCAAATAAAAAATTATTAGCTACATTAATAATTATAAGCAAAATTGCCCATGAAGTACTCCTGTTTTGTGTCATCTGAAGATTCTGGTCAGAGACAATTAGATGCAGATAGATAGTGAATATATTAAATAATTATTACATTTTTGACTTCACACTAAGCACTAGAACTTCAAATATAAGCAAGCAAGACAGTTCATACAACCAAAAAGCTAATATTCTAATGGGATTTTGGAAATGAAGGTTGCAAGGAGGGATGGTACAAAAAGGAGATATAGAGTAGAAATACCTCAAATAACATGAAGTCCTGGCAACCATCATGATAAGGTGAATGTTCAACTATAAGATGCAAAGGACATTAGGCACAGTCCAAAGTGCAACAGCAAATGACAGAATTGTCATTTACATAAAGCCTAATATGTAGGCACAGTAGTAGAATTTTACAAATATCTTATTTTATTCTCACAACAACCCTGGGTGGCAGGTGCTATTATTGTCCTCTTTTATTCTTCAGGAATTTCTAGCATATAATAATTAAATGACTTTTCCAAGGATATACAACTAATAATAAGAGGTGATATTTGAATTTAGGTCTTCCTGACTCCAGGGCCAATGCCTTATCTACTGTACCACTTAGATAGAGGGAGAGAAATTAGGATTAAGGTTGGAGAATTGATATCATGATAAAATAGACAGTAGATGGTGTGGAGGCCAGATCTTTGGCAACATAAAGCAAAATCTCACCTATAAATGTCATGAGGTAAAATTTCTTATTGTACCAATGAGGGGAAAGAGTTAAAAAAGTTGCATGAAATAAGCCAAATAAATATCTAAGAAGAAAAACTATCTTTGAGAATTTTAAAAGGTTAGTTTGGGTTTAAACTCTGCATCACTGTGCGATTTTAACATCAATTCCACAAGATAACATAGAGTAAAGTTAACTCTAAAAGTACAAATGGCTAATCTAGGGATGCAAGGTTGGTTAGGAAGAAATCCATCAAATCAGCCACCCTACTCTAGTCTCTATCCAACCAGAGAGGTTCAACCTAATTTGAGGCATTTTTCCATACATAAAAAACCCCTGATATGGAAGATGTAATCTAGTTCCCAAAGGAATGAGGATCTTTCTGTCAGGATCTCCCAGGGATATAGGCAAGATGGCATACATTTTAAAGGAAGAAACAATGGAACCATTGTGGGACCCAAGCAGAGATCCAAGATTGAGCATAAAAGTGGAAAAGCTGCACAATTGTCTCCAGAGCAGCTCTTGATGTGCCAAAAGTGAATTCAGCTCTGAAAAGGAAGGCTAGTGATGTCCAGAGTTCAGTCTGTGACAAAATGCCAAGTCCTCTGAGGTCATAAAATGTCGCTCTCAACATAGGAAGACTTACATTACATATCCTAATGGCTTACCTTTGTATTTGCTGCTCTGAAAAGAAGTCAAAGGTTATCAAGTCCTCCTAACTCAATCTTGGGCTGGAAAATATACAAAAAGATTCTTTTGTAGCTCTGCTTCAAAGATGAATAAAAGGATAAATGGGGTAGAATGAAGAATCCAGATTATGTGCAAAGATTCTTAAATGTACCATGCAGTGCTGGCTTTAGTAAACTTATCCCTTTCAGGCTTCAGAGAGTAGCCCTTAATTTTAACTTCCCAGCATGCCTTAATAATTTATATTTGCCCTCTCCTTACCCTTCACCATTGGATAGATGTTGACCATATAATTAATCCTCAAACCTACAATTTCCTGACTGAAGAGTTTGGATTTTTCTTCATATAGCATGCTGTCTATTTAAGATGTACTTTTTTGAACTCTGACAGTCAGAGACTGATGGCTTAAGAACCCAAGATAATGTGATGCATTATCAGTCTCTGTGTTTCTCTTAGCAATGAGATTGATATCAACTCTGTAGCCATGAGTGTAGAATGGAAAACAATACTTACAGTACATGTGTGCATGTACACATACACATGCAAGTACACATACATGATTACATGTATACAGAAGACAGATTTCACACACTGGAGTGAGCTTCAGAAATTACACATTAAGACTTCATTATTCATATCAAGAACCTGAATTTTCCATATGAGGAACCTGAAATCCACAGAGTAACTTGCCCCACATTACAGAGGTAGGGTCTTGAAAAGAAAATTTAAAAGTGAACTGTAACTCCAAATCTAGTTGTCTTTCCACTTCACCCTACTTCCATGATTTCTACTCTCCCCTGTACCTACAATTGTGTATTTTCAGTGTACATGTTCCTTTTGCAGCTTGTCTCTTCCTCATTACCTCAGAATGCATGGAGAAAAAAGCACCTGTTGGGTAAAAAAAAAATCCAATATTTTCTGCTGAGAAGTATTCATTGGATTAGGAGTATCCCTCTAATAAGATTAAAGGCAAAGGGCATTACACTTAAAGTTTTTACAGTATAGTTAGTTAATTTAATATATGTGGTCCTAAATAATCCATTTACATTCTCTTGGGATCAGGTCCTTCAGCTATAAAAATAAGGGGCAGAATAAATAACTGCTATGCTTTTGGATAGCTAGGTGGTACAAAGCATAGAGCACCAGGGATAGAATCAGGAGAACTTGAGTTCAAATCTAGCCTCAGAACCTTTCTTTCTGTGTGACCTTGGACAATTCACTTAACTCTACATCCTCCAGTTTTCTAATCTATAAAATGGAAATAATAGCATATCTTTCCCAGGGTTGTTGTGATGAGCAAATAAGATGATAATGGCAAACCATTTAAAATAGTGTCCAGAAGATAGTAAATGATATATAAATGTTACAATATTATGGTTATGATTTTAATTGAGGTCTAAATCCAAGGAACTATGTTTCTTGCTCAACCAATCAATGAAGGGATATTAAGTTCAGGTACTGTATAATCACTATAGTTACAAAGATAACAGATAACAATTTTCTGCTCTCAGGTGTCTAATAGTTTAATTTGTGGAAACAATATATGTAGGCAAGTTTATATAAAATATAATAAAAATAAATATGAGAATTTGGAAGGAAGGCATTAGCAGATAGAGGAATGAGGAAAGGATTCATGGAGATGACATTTGTACTGAGCCTCAAAGCTCTCAAAACTTCCTTTCATATATGAAGAAACATTAACAATTCTCCTTTCTGGTCCCAGTGCAAATGAAATACAAAAAAAAAATCTGGCCCACCTCCACCACCCCTTGTACTTCCTGGGAGCCTCAGGCAATGGAGCATTGTTGTACTACTTCAAAGCTAGCTGAAAAAATCCCATACTGGGGAGAAAACCAGCAGAAGGCTTATGTTGCAAAATGATCAGCTCATGATATTGAACAAGCTTTCATTTGGAAGAATATAAAGAGCAAAATAGTTTCAATCCTTTAAATTCAAGAAGCCCTTAAGACAAAAAGAGTTTTGAAGAAGCATAAACACAAGAGGTTAAGAAGGCTATAGGGAATGTAAAGGAAAGGAAAAATGAGAAAAGGAGAGGAGTAGAGAGTAAAGGATAGGAAAGGAAAGGAAAGGAAAAGAGAAGAAAGGAAAGGAAAGGGAGAAAGAGTGAAGAAAGGAAGGAAGGAAAGAAGCAAGGAAAAAAGTAAGGAAGCAAGGAAATTAGGATCAAATCAATACTGTAAGCAATGAACACAAAAGCAATTTTAATTCACTCTTCTGTATATATTCATCTAGATTATTCATAATTGGTTTATTCAATGGACCCTTTGCATATTTTTAAAAAGTTAAATTTATTAGTGAGTTACTATTTACTTTCCTTCCAAACTACAGCCTGATTGGGGGGGAGGGAAGGGAGGATCAACTCTTGAAAAAATGTTAATCTTCAGCAAACTGAATGTATTGCCACATTTTCTAAGTCCAAAAACAGCTTTCTTTAATTATTTTGAATGTATCACCTCTCTACTAGAAGATGGGGAGCAAATTTCATAATCTGTCCTCTGAAATCATTGTTGTTTATTGCTTTGATGAGAGTTCTTTAGTCTTTCCAAGTTCTTTGAAATAACATTGTTGTTATTGTTTAAATTATACACCATATCATTTCACATGAGATTCCCCATGTTTTTCTGAAACCATCCTTTTCATCTTTTTTTATAAAATAATAATATTTCATCATGTTCCTACACCATAAATTGTTTAGCCATTCCCTAATTGATGGTATATTCTCCATTTCAGTTACTTACCACATCAAAAACAGTTATTATGTTTTTACATATTAGTCCTTTTCCTCTTTGATTTCTTTGGACTATAATAAGCTTAGTATTATTATAGCTGTGTCAAAAGGATTCCATAGCTTAGTGATTTTGAAAATGCTTTCCATAATGTCTATGCCAATTCAAAATCCCTCCAACAATGCATGTACAGCCTCCCTTTTCTTTAGAAGCATTCCTATTTTTGGCATTTCCTCTTTTGTCAATTTTTCTCAAACTGATAGATAGATATAAAGTAGAATCCCAGATTTGCATTTAATTACATTTCTCTGTAACATATTTTGATCAGGTAGACAGATAAATAGACAGATGTGTACATATGTTTATGTGTATATATAAATATGTTTATGTGTATTCATATATATTTGCACATATATATAATTAAAGGTTGGTTGTTTTCCCTTTAGGAACTATCTACTGATATTCTTTTAATATTTCTCAATTGGAAAATAGCTATTATTCTCATACAATTTTAATCAATTTCTTATATATAATGGTATGAAACTTTCAAATAAACTTGCTTCAGATTTTTATTCAAATTAAGTATTACCCTTCCAATTTTATTCATATTGGTTTTGTTCATGCAAAAACATTTTGAAAAATTTTATGTAATCAATATTGCCTATTTACTATTTTATTATTCTCTCTATCTCCTCTCTCTCATTTGGTTATAAACTATTACTTTATTACTTAAGGATCTTAAAGGAAATTTCTCATTTGCTCCTCTAATTGATTTATGGTGTGATTTTTTAATACCTATACATGCATCCATTTGGATCTAATCTTGGCATATTTTGTGAATAGTCTCAACCTAATTTCTGCTCAACTACTTTCCAGATCCCTGAGCAATTTTGTCAAATATGTAAAGGTCCTTTGTCCTGGATGTCAATGCTATTATGTATACTTGAGTTTAAAACAGAATAATACTCTAAGTCTGTACAGTATTTAAAAGGTAAATATCACCCTCACCAAACAGACTAGCTTTAGCTTTGAAGTTAGAAGTACATGACATAGCCTGAAACAGGCAACACAGTGTAATGGGAAGATACTAGATTGTTACTGGGTTCATATTCTAGCATTCCTATTTTCTTACCTGAGTGGTTTTTACAAATTGCATCACCTCTTCATCTCAGTTTTCTCATCTCTAGAATAATGAGGTTGGGCTATATTGGGGGTTGTATTCAGAAGTACATTCACTAGATGGACCATGACATTTACATTTTAATCCCATGATAATCTATGAGTCTCTGTTCTATTTGGCAGCAGGTAAGAATTACATAAGGCAAGTAGTACAAGTATACTTTGAGCAAAATATTTCAGAACCAATAGTTTGGATGATCTCCAAAGTTCATCCCAACTGAATAGTTATGATCCTACAAAAGAAGAAAATATCCCAAAAAGCCATCGCATTAGCTGACACAAGTCATCTCTCCAGCCTTCATGTTTAGCATCAACAAACTAGTTAAAAGTTATCTGAGAATCTAACCAGTTTCTCTTCCAGCATAGAATATGACCAAGGTATATAGGAGACATTTTGTTCATCATGACATATATAAAATCGTCCATTCTCTGAAATATTATCCCATTTTAGGTGTGTTTAAAATTCTGAGAGGTGATTGGAAAAAATCACTTTTCCATAGGGATTTAATATTCAGTTTCAGCTACTAGTTAATGCTAAGGTGGTATCTCTAAAGGGTTGCTTAACATTCTCATTAACTAGGGGAAATTTTGAAAAAGAAAACAAATGAATTGTTTCCCCATATGTAAATAGACCATGCACTATTGCAGATAATATAGATAGATTACTCATTAAGTCAAAGAACTTGGATTCTCATTGACCATACCATGGGAACACATTCTGGAATATCTCAGGAAGCTGAAAAAGCTTTGTACAAGGACTTTGTCAACTGTGTAAGGACTAGGCTAACTAAGCACCAAGTGGTATATGAAGCACTAGAAGAGATGTCCTTTGGTTGTGAATTTTATTGCATATGACAATTTGTGAAAATCATCAATAGCCATCATCAGGTCTATGGTCTATATCAATTGAGTAAAGGGCCACACATAGATATTTTGAAGAACAAATGAAAGAATGTTGATAAATGAATGGTTGAAACTTATACAAAGAAAATATAAAATGACTAAAGATTATTAGTTGTATGATACCATATTTATTGGCTGAATTTGAATATAAATCCCTATGATGGTGAGTGGTCAAAAGAAAGGTCCTATATGCCCCTAAAATGTTTAAAATAGAAAAACTTTTAGTATCAACAAACTTCAAACAAGAAGGTGCTCATAGATTGTGAAAAGATGAGCAAATTATACAAAAAATATAACAATAATATTGTGCTCTATAAAGTGATGAATTCAAAAAATGTATTGTAAATCTTAAAACTGATATAAAGTTAACTAAGCAAAATAAGGAAAAAATATGTACACAATGACTCAACAGAGCAAATGTAAAGAAGCACCATGACAAAGTGATCTAAATTGCAATAATATGGATAGAGCTCTGAACATGAATTAGGGAGAGCTGGATTTGAATTCTGCCTCATACATGCATTTGGTTGTGTGACCCCAGGAAGTGACTTAGCCTCTTTCAACTTCAATCATCTCTAATATGACTTCCAACTCTAAGTTAATCATCTTGTCAGCCCCTGAATGAAGTAAAATGTTAATAAAAATACTTGGTCCAAAAGAAGAGATCTGTGAAGGCCTCTGTCAGAGAAGGAGTGTAGGTGATGGAATACCACATAGAATGTCAAACTTTTAAAAATATGTTGGTTGGGTTTTTTTAAGCTTTTATTTGCCCATTTTAATATTCTTAGTTTTAAGTAATAATTCTGTGAGAGGGAAAAGAGAAAGGAAAAATTTAAGAAATATGTCATGGAAAAAGAAAAACGTGTCAAATAAGTATAGATAAAATTTATCAATTTCTGATATAGTACTTTTGTTTGTTTCTCTTTTATTTCCATTATTGTCTAAATATGTTTAAGTCCATGCTATTATTTTTTAAAGAATGTCTTTTTCTCAATTACATGTAAAAACTTTTTTAAATTAGTTTTTTATATTTTTTGAATTCCAAAATCCTTCCCTCCTTCCTCTCCCCCCTCCTTGAGAAGTCAAAGAATTTGATATATATTACACATGTACAGTTATGTAAAACATTATATAGTATTTTAAGACTGCAAAGCACTTTACATGTTATCTAATTTGATATGGTACTATTTGTTTAAAGAATATATCTGTCAAAATGAGATAATTTTTAAAAAAGAAATCATCATTCAGGTGCCATACTGGATAACAGTGATGGGCATGGGGTCTAAAAGATCTTGATTCAAATTCAGCATTATACACTCACTAGCTATATGATCCAGGGAAAATCATTTAACCTTTGTTTGCCTTAATCCACAGAAGAAGGAAAAGGAAAAGAAAAAAGAAAAGAAGGAAAAGAAAAAGAAAAAATACCATTCCAGTATCTTTGCCAAGAAAACCTCATACAGCAACTGGAAGAAACTGACATATCCAAACAAGCTTCCCTGCTTATTTCTTTTAATTAAGCCTATTTGGTCGCAGCTGGGTGGTGCAGTAGAGGAGCATTGGGTCAAGAGTTAAGAAGACCTGAGTTCAAAAATGGAATCTAACATTTACTAGCTGTATGAATTTGGGTAAGTCGTATCACCTATATTTGCCTAAGTTCCTCATCTGTCCAAAATGGGAGATAGAATGATGGAGCACAAAATTAAATTTTTATTAAATAATTTTTTGCATAAACAAAACCAATGCAGCCAAGATTAGAAGGAATAAAGAAAACATGGGGAGGAGGATAACTTTAAAGCAAGTTTCTCTTTCAAAGTCCTCATTTCACAAATATATAGAGAATTAAGTCAAATTTATAAGAATACAAGTCATTCTTCAACTGATAAATGTCAAAAGATATAAACAGGCAGTTTTCAGACAAAGAAATCAAAGCTATAGTGATATAAAAAGTCACATCACTACTGAAATACATATAAAAATAACTCATAGGTACCACTTCACACCTATCAGATTTGCTAAGGGGCAGAAAAGTAAAGTGGTAAGTACTAGAGGGGATGTGGTGAAATTGGGACATTAATGCATTATTGGTGGAGTTGGGGACTGATCCAACCATTCTAGAGAACAATTTGTAATTATGTCCCAAAGACTATAAAACTGTGCTTACTTTTGGACCCAGAAATATCACTTCTGATTCTATATCCTGAAGAGATCAACAGCAAAATTAAGGAAAAGAATTTATATGTACAGAAATATTTATAACAGCTCTTTTTTGGACAGCAAAGAATTAGAAGTTATTAGAATTAGAATTAGAATACTATTCCTCCATCAAGTGGGGAACAAAGATCAAAGTTGTGTCATATGATTGTGGAGGTATAGTATTTTGCTATAAAAAAGGAAGAGCAATATGTTTTCAGAAAAAAAAAAAAACCTGGAAAGATTTACATGAACTGATACAAGGTGAAGTGAGCAAGACCAGAAGAACACTGGGCACATTAAAAGCTATATTGTACAATGATCAGCTGGGAATGACTTAGATGTCCTTAGTGATACAATGAATCAAGTAATTTTGAAGGACTTGTGAAGAACAATTCTATCTACCTCCTGAGAAAGAACTGATAGAGTCAGAATGTAGATCAAGGCATATTTAAAAAAACAAACAAACAAACTTTTTCCCCCTTTTTGCTTCTGTTTCCTTTCACAACATGAGTAATATTGAAATATGTTTCACATAATTGCACATTTATAATATATATCAAATTGCTTGCCTTTTTAATGAGGGAGTAGGAGAGGAAGCCAAAAAATTTGGAACTCAAAAATTTTAAATAAATGTTAAAATTTTGCATGAATTTAGAAAGAAATAAAATATTTATGAAATGAATAAATGGGGGAAGAGTGGAGAAGGAAATGTCAAACAATTCAAATATATTTTCCAAGAAAACTCCATTGACAAAAGTCCATGGAGTCATGCCAAAGCAAATATGACTGAATGACTGGACAACAATAAAGTATATATCATTTTGTTATAACCCTAGGGTTTTGAAATCTTTCTTTTTATATTTGGATATATATATATATATATATATATTTCTAACATTATTGCAATTTCTAATAAATTAAATGATTACTATATCTTTTGCAATATTTGATTATCTTTCTTTCATATGACATCCTATAACTTTTTCCACCCTTCAGCTATTTTCTAGAGTTTTCTGGGAACATAATAATACAAAGATCCAGACCAAAGTGAAGCTGATCTCTAAAAATTCTTCTTGAATTCTTCCCTAGATGTTTAATTTAAATAAAATTTCAATTTATTATGGTTTCTGGATAAATTAACCACATTATAAATTATGAATAAGTGACAATAGTCACAAGTGATAAAAAGGTGCCCAGATAAATTCTGAATATTTCAGTAAAAATTATGATTGTTATAGGTTTTATGGAAGCATAGTATAATAGAATGACTATTAGGTTAGTAGTCATATGGACCGAAGAGTTGAGATTTATGAAACCTTGAGTGAGTCAATTCTCTTCTATGACCTTCATTTTTCTTATCTTTAAAGGCATTTAGGTGTTGCAGTGGATAGAGTGCCAGAACTTAAGTCAAGCAGGCTTCTATTTTTAATTCAAAACTGACCACAGACACTTAGTAACTGTGTGACCATGGGCTAGTCACTTATCCCTGGTTTCCCTCAGTTCCTCATCTATAAAATGAACTGGAGAAGGAACATAAAACCATTCCAGGATCTTTGCCAAAAAAATCCCAAATGGGGTCATAATGAGTCAGAAATGACTGAAACGACTGAACAGCAACAATAAAAAAAGGGATTGAGCCAGATGAACTTCAAGAGACCTAACAGCTCTTGGGATCCAGAATGTGTGCTTATAATCCCAGGAAGCATGATGCAATAAAACAAACTTTTTATCTCTTCCTTTATGATAGGCATGTTGTTTGGAGAGGTGATAGTAATAATAATGACGATGATCATGAATAGCTAGCATACACATAATCTTTTGAGATTTGCAAAACACTTTAGATAATTTCATTTAATCATAATAGCGATGGCAGATAAATTATTTTATCACTCCCATTTTAAAGACGAAAGAACTGAGAAGAAAGAGGTTAATGATTCATCTGATATCATACAGCAAGCAAATGTTTAAAGCATGTTTTAACCTTACTTTTTTCTCCTGACTCCAAATATTATTTTACTTTAAACCACTAAACTATACCTTACTATATCACCAATTTTTTAGAATTCTATAATCCTACACAATTACATTTTATTTCAATAGAGATTTTCTAATGTTTTTTTCATCTGGAAGATTTCCAGCTGGAGATTTTGTTGTGGAAATTCTCTAGCTCCTTGTTCTCTGTTATCCTTCATTCTAATAAAAAGGGAAGACTATTCTTAAATAATTTTTACTGTCTATATTGTTATGTGACATCTAAAGGTCTATAAATTCTGTGTCAGTTGAACAAAGATAAAGCTCTTCCTAATACAGAGCAAGATTCTAACTGTAAATACCCCCACGCCCAAAAAACCCACCTAGCAAATAACTGTTTAAATTGGAACATTTTCACTGTCATATTCACCCTTGCAATAATATTTCTAATTGAAATGAATATACAATGAATTAAAGTGTTTTATAGTGCTTTATAATTGGAAACACAATATATTTCTAAGCTACTCTTTAAAAAATGCTATTTACATTATGTGCCTAGAATATCAAGGAACTCATCTTTGGACTGTCAACAAATTATACTGAACAGGACAGTAAAAATATTGGTAAACTCATGGGGTGGGAATGCAACCAATGGAATTTTTAATAAAATACATGAATAATAAAAGATGAGAAGGTAGAATTATTGAATTGATCATTTAAAATGTTTCCAATTATCAGGATTATGAATCAAGGCAAATAAACATTAACCTACATGGTTATGCAAAACTTCATACTGCCAATCTACTGGACAGAACTTTATGTGTTGAGACCGCTGAGCACTGATAATGCTCAGTGTAAGCCAGCTCAGGTAGACGTAGAATTAAGAACTAGACACAGCACCTTTCCATCTCCACCACCTTGCATTCAACCCTATAAACAAAGTGCATATTTCACCATAAACCATTAGGCAAAGGCCAAAATAACCTCTGGGATATGTCCAACATTGACATGCATGAAAGGCAATGCATTTGTCATTGCCAGCACTTTATGTAGTGGTAAGTAATGACAGGCTGTAACAGAAAAGAAATGACAGTTTCCTAGATATAAAGAAATAGCTTTGGGGGAAAATGTTAGATGTGAAGAAGCTTTTCAAACTAAGAAAAACATAGTTTTTCAACCTTAGATATTAGAGTTGGGTTTTTTTTTTTTTGGTTGTTTAAAATTTCAGAAATATCTCCACCCAGGCAAAATACAAGCCAAAAAAGACCTATGCATCTATATATTTTGTCCAAATATCCTGAAATATTCAATATTTGCAATGAATTAAGTCAATCATTGAAGTATTTATTGACATGCTATAATATATTCATAATTTTGTTAGATGGAACAAATATGATCTTGAAGCAGAATGTGAAAAAAACTTAGAAAGGAGAGTACTACCAGTTTTAAAATGAGTTAGAAATAAGAAAGAACAAAAATATTACTTGCTAAACTATAAGTTCTTCCAGGATAAAAGCCAAATCTTATTTATACTGCATTTCACATAATACTTGCAACAACACTTTCTCCATAGCTTATATTTAATTCCTGTTTATTGAATGAATGAATGTACGTATGTATGTATGAATGAATGAATGAATGAATGAATGAATGAATGAGTAGTAGAATATATGGTGCCTTCCTCTATGAGTTTATGTGAGGTGATGAGACCAATACTTGGTCACAATTAGAGAACAATTAAGTACTCAATTCTATAGTACTTATTTTGAGAGCAATAAGAAGTTAGAGAAGTGAAAGATTATTACTGTTGACTGGAGTGTTCAGATAGCAACAATAAATCACATATGATTCAATCTAGACCTTGAAACAAAAGTAGGATTTGAACAAGTAAAGTAGAAAAGGAAATTTTTACAGGAAGAAAAAATATATCAAAAGCATAGAGGTGGAAATGAATATAATGTATACCGAAAAAAAGTTAGATCACCTTGAATAAAGAGGGTATTTAGTATGAAGTAACGGGAGATAAGGATGGGCATGTAAGTTCAAGTCTGAATATTAAAAATGTGATCTGTAATATGCCCCAGTTTTTTTTCCATTCTCACTTCTATAATATAAGGCATTTAGAAGAAAATGAAAGAAATCAGTCATCAAGTTGTTTGGAAAGGAGAGAAGCAAGTAAGCACTTATTAAATATCTAAATGGTGTCATTCATTGAACCATTATTCATTTCACAAATATAATCTAATTTGATCCTCAAAATAACCCTGGGAGGTAGGTGGTAAATATTATTATCATCATTTTATACTTTGGGGAAACTGAGACAGTGATTGGTTAAGTCACTTGTGCAGGGTCACACAGTTATTATGTTTCTGAAGCTGATATTCGAATTCTATTCTCCCTGACTCTGAATCCAGAGCTTTATCCACTTTCCTTGGCATTATATAACTATAACTACAGTGTAATGTTTTACCCTCATAGTCATCTCAATGAAGTGACATAAATAGCACATTTCAAAAGTGTCATCAGATGATAGACTTGGAAATAGAAAGGACTATATATTCTATCAAGTCCAATCCTTATAATTTCATAAATTACAGAAGGACAATAGAGTTTGTGCTTTGCACAAGCTTATACAGTTAGTAAATGATACAAGTGTGATTTGAACCCAAATTCTCTCACTCCAGTACTTATTTTCTTTCTACTACAAAATATTAAGAGTTTACTTCACTTTAGCTTTGTTCTAGTCTCACCTCTTTTCAGCTCATTGTGAAATAATCACAGTTTAGCACCACCTGCCTTCAGTCACTTTAATATTTAGAATTTTTATGTCTATATCCCTAGGAAATGGTAATGGATAGTCTGCAGATTTTGGTTAAATACATATTTAAATATATCAATTTCTGTATTTATTTTTCCACGATACACTTTTAAATTGTCACTACCTCAAGAATAGGAAACATATCTTCTATTTCCCTTCTCTATTATTGTGAACGATTGTTAGCAGTTATTGAAAAACAATCATTTGTTTAACCAGAATATGCATTACTTTTTTACAGCTAAAAGCAGATACTTGCAAAAAAGAATGAGAAGTTAGTATTAGCCAGAGGGATTAAAAAATAATAAGGAAGCTAAGGATATGTAAAATATTGAAGTGAAAAAAGATAGTAAAACTAGACTTTCTAAATAAATGGAACAGGAATGAAATCAATGACTACTCGACAATAGCTGAAATACTGAATTCATTTTTTAAGCAGCAAAAGAACATTGAACAATTAGAAAGTAATGAAGATACTGCTAAAATAGCTATTGATGAAAGGCTGGTATGAAAATACTTGGAACATTTGAACATTTACAAATAAGTAGTCCCCTGCCAGAATTATTGAACATGACAGAAGGGAAGAAACTAAGAGAAATAGCTGGATGTATTTTTTAAAGTAGGATATTTAGATGATAGGGAAAATAGCATTTGAAAAATATTTTTGAAACAGAGTGATTGGGATGTTTGCTAAAAGGAAAATAAATGGATGAAGTTTTCACTGGGGTGGCAGAATATGAAATAGACAAAGATCAACTATGCACCCCCAACAAAAATGTTTGTTAGTTACATCAGGTCGGACACAGCTCCTTATTTAGCAAAATCTTTAAATCCTCATTGTCCACAGTCCAACATTTCTGGAACTATTAAAAAGTGGCAGGAACAATCAATTCCTTTTCCAAGCAATTTTCTTCAAGAACAATGACCTGCTCCATTTCCTGTGACCTAACTTTAAAATAGTGTTATCGTGACCTTAGTTGGGATACCAACACTCATTTTGATGCTTTCCTGACTGTGGATTTTCACCTCACTGATAATATGATTCTCCCTGGCTTTGATCAATGACACACTGACTGGCAGTCATGAGTGGTCCCCATCTGACCTCATTTGCTTCCCCTTCACTTGCCTGAAGTTTTTGTAGTAAATCCCTCCAACTGACCTCTCATAGTATAGAAAAAAATATTGCTATGTACCAACTAATTCTATCCTTGCATTTCTCATTGACTTAAAACAAGTAGAAATGAATTTAAGTCATGTATATTGACTTCCTTTGCTCCAGAAGATATCTCTTTCTCTTTTCCTTCACCCTTCCCAAAACTACCTAATGTTTCCAGATCATTGTTGCTTTATGGGCATCAATTGCAGTACTGAATTATCTGTATTAAGGAGTTCCACCTGATAGAATAAAAGTCAAATTAGCATGATATACATAATCTGATGACCAGTCAGCTGGCATAAGTGAATTAAGTGCATTAAGAGCTGATGTATTAAGGTGTTACAACTCTCAAATGCCCTTCACATTTCAACAGAGTGCTTCCTGATATAGCAGCTTAACCAAAAGAAAAAAAAAACTTTTATGGGTAAAATTTTATAAAGTCTTAAAGGACCAAGAGGGAGTTGTAGGCAGAGACACATCAAATTATTTCACTAAACTTATTGCCTTATAATAAAGTTGTCAGTAGCCTTATTACCATGTGTATCAATACACAGAACTTGATTGTTCAAGACACCTGTAGACAATCTTACTAGATGCACTTGAAGTTACCAAAAAGGCACAATTAAGGGTCCTGACTATCATTAGACCCCATCAAGCTGTATTGACAGAATACAGTTTATTGCAGCTTTGAGCAATAAATAAATAAATAAATAAACAAACAAACAAATAAATGAATGAATGAATGAATGAATAAATAAATAAATAAAGTGTAAGAAGAGAGGAAGGGAAGTGATTGATAAGAAAAAAAGGTAACTCCTTTCTCTTGCCATAGATAGCAGTGGTTCCACTTTCTTGGGATATTCAAGCACCCTTTTTCTCATGTGTTTTCCTTGTCCCTTTGTAGAGCTCCACTATCTCATTCATGTTTTCTGGAGGTGGATCTGTGTCAGTATTAACCCATGAGTAGTAACAGCTGGGAGCTTTCACTGATCTTGTCTGACTGGGGCAGTGAAGCCCTTGGCAATGGAACTAGTGGGAGTCACTTAGTATGTAGATGCTCTGCTGTAGCTACTTCTATGGACTTCTCTCCTTCACGATCATAATTGCAGAAGCAAGAGCCAGCCTTAGATAGATGTACCATCACCTTAGCTATCTAAAAGAATGGAGAAATAGTATAGCTGAGTGAGAAAAAAATAAAGTGGATTTTTTGTCCATTTATTAAAGAGGTAAGGAAATGATGTATCCAAAGACACAGATATGGCTTATGCAGCAGTGAAAATGTAGCAGAATAAATACAGACTATCATATTATCCTACTTCAGAATTGGTAACACATTAAGAATTACCAACATGAAGCTACTACTTGTATTTTCTCATCACTACAAGATTTTTCACATTTTATTCTTGGTTCTTACTCTTTTACTCTTTACTAACATTCTTTTGCCTGTAATTTTACAAGTACTCCCAATGTCTGTCATCCTCTTTCATTCATACTATTGTATCATTGATGTATAAATAGATGAAGGACTAAGCGAGGCATCATCATAAAAGTTTCACAGCTAACATGGTAAAAAAAATAGTATAACAGATAGGTCCTGACCATAACAAGCTTATGATACAATTAAGGAGACAATACTAACTTCAGTAGAGTGAAGGGAAAAGAATGAAGTGTTTACATATGAGTTGAAAATTTAAGAGCTGGAGAAGGTCAGAGAAGAGTTTCATGAGTGCTCTAGTAGTTGGGGGAAGATTTTATGTTAGTTACCTCAGCTGGTCTTTGAAACATGAGTGGATATGATAATCTAACATGGTGCATTTTTGAGCTCTAGAGTTCTGAGAGAACATTTGTTATTGAATACCATTTTCTCTCTCCTAAACTGTACTTAAAGTTCATGCGCTCCATTTGCCTCCCAACAATGAAATTCATAACACACTATCTGTTATATTAATTTTGTAGCTCACACCAGCAGAAGAGAAATATATACATATACTAAACCAAGATGAAAGAGAAGAAAGTGAATGACCCCCATTCTCAGGTCAAGACCCATCTCCATGCCGAGTTATATTCTAACTTGCCTGTTCCTATTCTGCACAGCCAATAGCTCTCCTGTGATTCAGAGACATCCAAGCTGAGAGAATGGTAACAGGAGCAAGATTCTGTACTACATCTGTTTGACTGAAAGCTATGGGAGTGGTTGACACTGAGAATGTGGCTTGAGAAGGCAGAAAGAAGCCCAGCTGCACAGCAAGGGGAGAATGAATGAACAGACACTGCCATTATGAACTGGGAACAGAAACCGTTCTGCACGAAGGGGAACATTTCCGACTATTGATCATGACTCCACTAACTATTAGCTCTTTACACCAGACCTTGGATGAATAAAATATTCAGCTCTACAGAGAATAAATAGAACTATTCTTTTCTCCATTTAATGTAATTACTTTAAGTAATTCCTCTTTCCATTGAATGTCTAAAAGAAAGGGGAAAAATCATAGAGAATTAATCTGTTAATTTAACATGAAAATCCAGTCATATTTTTACAAGGTGTTATGTTTCATAATAAACTTGTCTTTTCCTCAGTTTCCCCTATTCTTACCTTTACCTCCCCACCACATAAACTGAAGTCGTGATATAGTCCTCCTTACAAAAAAAAACAAAACACTTTAATTACTGATTGCAAGCATTTTCACTGGTTATACCCTATCCTGAAATGTTCTCCTTTCTCATCACTGCTTTTTAGCTTCCTTGGCTTCCCTCGAGTCTCAGTTACAGTTCCAATGTCTTTCAGTAGCCTCTCCCAATCCTCTATAATCTTAGTGCCTTCCATTTGTTACTACCATAAAGTTATCCCTTATATGTCTTTTTATTTCATATTGTCTCCCTCAGTAGATAATAACCTTCTTGAGAGGAAGATCTGGTATTTCTGTTATTGTAATTTGTTTTGTTTCATTTTGCCGTTTTTATACTATCAGTGCTTAACATACAGTAGGTGCTTAATTGACTTGTCTCTTCGCCTCTTTGAATTTTTTCCTGGGCAATAGCCATAAGGCTTTTTTTTAAAAGTCTTTTTACTTTCATATTGGTCCTATATATTTCTGTTGTCTCTTATGATATCATACTGCTACTAAATTGCAAGCAACCTGAGGGCAATAATTGAGCTTTATTTATATCTAGTATCTTCTCTAGCAAAGATTAGGCACTAGCTATATATTTTCTTAATTAAATTATTGAATCCTCTGCATATAATTCAGATCCACATAATAACTGAAATTCAACTCCTAACATCTCTGCCTCTAGACGCAGAGAGTTCTGATGTGGAGATCCAACACTAAGATGTTATCTAAGGCCATAATTTAAGTATTAGTGCCTTGTACCTTGGACACAGCATAAGAGGCCAGCAAACCTTGCATATACATCCATTCAAGGCTGGGGTACTAAATCTCTTCACTAGGAGGATGCTTCTCCGGCAAATGCTGCAAGGCTGGTGTGTCTCTCAACTATTTTTATTCTTTGATAATATTGTAAAATCAAATATATGTTGCTGCCTTCCTGGAAGAAGCATGTCTCTCTTTAAATAATAGTTTGTAAGAAAGACAAATGAAATATGCCATCAAAAATGTCATCTCTAAGGAAAAAAAAAGTTTACCTCAGATGATAAGAAGTTAGAAATTCATCTTTATCATTTCCACTTTCTCGTTAGTTTCCCATGATGGATCAGTTATCTATGAGCTTATCTCATCTCTTTCGAAACAGAAACAACTCTTGGAGTTTCATGGAGGCAGACTTTCAGAGTAGCCTTCTCATTCAACAAATATCTGAAAAAGCATATCCCACAATGACCAGACAGTCTTTGTCTTAATGTCTCTAGTAAGGAGGCACACAGCATTTCCTGATGAATTATATTCTACTTTTGTAATTCCTAAGATGTAGTATCAAAAACTGGGTACCACACTCAAGATATTTGCTTTAATCAAGCCAGAGTACAGAGGGTCTATGTCCTTCTTATTCTTGTTTTTTTAATATTTCTATTAATGCAGATTAAGATCACATTCATTTTCTTGGATGCCATTTCACACTGCTGATTCATATATAACTTTCAGTCCTTTAAAATCACCAGATTATTTTCAGACCAACTGCTATCTAGCCATAGCTCTTCTATCCTATGCTTGCAGAGTTGATTTTTTTATCAAATTCTCTAACTTTGCAAGCTGCTGTGTAAAGCAGTATTCCTTTTATGTTTCCTAAATTATCCCTTCTAAGCTTCAAGGGATGCCACTATTACCCTCTCGACTTCTGTCTTACCAGATTAAAGAGTCCTATTTTTTTAGGTTATACTCATATGAAAGATCTTTTATCCCCTTGATGTTTTCAGTTGCCATTTCCTAGACATTTCATAGGTCTTTTATACATAGTTTTAGATGTTCAGTGACCAAAACTGCATGCAATATCAGATTTTCATAAGCCATCATTTCATAGAAGGATAACATAAAACAATTTGATGTATTTTCAATATTTTTCCTTAATGTTCAGCATTTTTGTATTAATCAAGTGTTGTTTAGGGCCTCAAAAGTAAATATTAATAATTTGATTTCAAGGAATAGTCTTCAATATTAGTGTTGTGAATAAAAATTAATCTTGGACAATTTATACCAAATTTATAAGCATTTATTAATAAAGAGAAAGAGAGAAATGTTTCCAGCCTTTCTAACTTAAAGCAAGATCAAGTCTGGGATTCCAGCCCACACAGCTTGCCAGAGGTGGCAAGACAGATGAGAGCTATAGAAAATGCTCAGAGAATGGCCAAAAGAGCAACACCAGGGAACTAAGAAAGACCCATGAGCTTCTAGCACGGGAGTTTCAAGCCTCATCTAAACCTCTACCTCAGATCTTTCAAATGGCCCCCTAGTCTCCATGCATCATTTCTTCTGGTCTCCTGGCCTCCATGGTGCCATAGAGCAGCCATCTGGCAAACCCAGACATGTGGCTCTTATGATTCCTTGGTCCATCAATTGGGTTGAGCCTTTCTGAAACTGGACTGGATCAGAGGTTACTTAGATACTTAATTCACACAATTAGTGAATATTTTTATATCTCTTTGTTTCACAAAGCATTTTATAAATATTATGTCATTTTATTCTCACAATTCTGGAAAGTAGGTGCTATTATTATCCCATTTTTTCTTGGAGAAACTGAGGCAGAGTTTAAGTGACTTATTCATGACAGTACAGCTAGTAAGTATATGAGGCTAAATTTGAATTCAAATCTTTCTAATTCCAAGTCCAGCACTATCCACTGCAGCATCTAACCACCCCCAAAAAACTTCAGTTGTCTCCAACAACTAAAAAACACTCCTAAATCTTAAATTATAATAGGGGTATGTTATGTTGTAATCATAGATTGGATGACTTTTGCCCCCTTAAGTCAATTGCCTTACATTTTTGGCCAACAGTAAATATTACTTTTCAGCCCACTCACTGGCAAAGTTTCCTCCAGTTTATCCCCATCTACCTGAAAGAACTTATTGTTTGAAGTATTCATTCTGTATCATATGGATTAGGGATATGGCTGCCTGCAATCTGGAAAATCTTTATAAAAATTTTTGACCTTCCCTTCATAACAGAGAAGTCTGATTTTTCTTCATTTTTATGGGTTTTTATGGTCATTTTATTAGAATACCTTATTGCAAAATTTGAATTAAGTTGGTCATAGGTTTTTAAATTTTTAAACGTTTTTTAGGTCATCTGCTGGCCTTCATGTGTTGTCTACAGCTTCCAGAAAACTCCCCGCAAATTCCCATTTGACTTCCTATGCTGACCTATGATATATTGAAACCACAAGACAGAAATTCACAGTGTAGCCAGTCTTTCTCTTCTACAGATAGACGGAACTATTCTTTTTCCCTTTAGAATGAAAGAGTAATAACAGTGATATTGATAATGATATGAGAATGGTCTTATGTTATAATGTAGTGTCTGGTTATAAAGTGTTTTCATAAACATGAAGCAATCACTACTAAATAGATAAGGAGTATTTCTATAGTCTGAAAGCCCCAAAGTCAGGAAACTTGGTCCAAGGCCTCTGATGCATATTGTCTATATAGAACTTCATCTCTCAGTGGCCTAAATAGTGTTCTAAGATTACCCAGCTAAATAACTGCCAGTCAGCTTGAAAATGGCAAAGAGAGTATCTTCACCAGAGTTTCCACAGGTCAATAGAATGGCAAGTCCAGAAAAAGGAAAAAAAAATAGAGATATAAATTCCTTCATGAATCAAATTTCTTTTAAATTAAATTAGTTTAGATTAAGTCCAAGTTATTTCCAATTTTGAGTTCTAAAATCAGTCAATAGTTATCAATTATGGGCCTATTTCATTCCAGGTGATGCTTCTCAGGCCAGAGATTCAAAAAAGGTAAAAGACAATTCCTGTTCTCTAAATTTTAGAAAGGCAACATGATATATTTGAAAAAGCACTCACTCAGGAGGCATACAATATAAATTCTAATTCTAGATTCACTCCATATTAGCCAGGTAGATTTAGACAAATCATACATCTCTCTGAAACTTCATTTTCTTCATTTGTAAGTTGGGGGTAATAATACTTTTGCTGCCTACATTAATTAGCTACAGCGAGAGAGCAAATGAGACAGTATTTTTAAAAAGAACTTAAAAACAGTAATTGTGTTAAATTATTATGTATTATTATTTATCCTAGAAAATTAATTTAATTATATACTTGTATTACAAATATGAGAGAAATTCTGCCCCCTTAAAAGCTTCCATGAATAAAATGTCACATAAAGAAGGTGTTAAGTATATTTTAAAATATTTTTCCATGTTTACATGATCCATTTTCTTTCTATCCCCCCTCCCAGAGTCAACAAGCAATTTCACTGGATTGTACAAATGTTATCTCTTGATACCTATGTCCATATTATTCATTTTTTGATATAGAATGATCTTTTAAAGTCTTTTAAAGCCTTTTAATTCCAAAACACATACACACACATATATATGTGATAAGTGATGTCATATGTTTTGCTTTTGCATTTCTACTCTCATAGTGCTTTCTCTCAATGTGGATAACATTCTTTCCCATAAGTTCTTCAGGAGTGTCCTGGCTTTTTACATTGCTATTAGTAGCAAAAACCATTATATTGTTCCACAATGTTTTACTTTTGTAAAGATTAAAATTTAGGGGAGACTGAGGCAGGTAGAAATTAGTTTCTCTCTGCCAGGAGTATTATATTTTATGAGGTTTATTAAAGTTAAGGATTAAAGAAAATACAGAATAAGAAAAATGTGCCTAGGCCAGAGAGGCCTAGACAAGATAATCTCACATCATGGAAGAGACGCGTCTGCTCCAAAACGGAAGTCCAAAAGAGCCACAAAAGCCTTTGCAATCAGCTTAAATCCCTTCTCGATCTTGGCCCACCTCAGAATTCCATGAGATTACAAAGCATTTTGGGAAAGTGG
This sequence comes from Monodelphis domestica, assembly GCF_027887165.1. Classification (NCBI taxonomy): domain Eukaryota; kingdom Metazoa; phylum Chordata; class Mammalia; order Didelphimorphia; family Didelphidae; genus Monodelphis; species Monodelphis domestica. The sequence goes on from NC_077230.1 coordinate 80,891,434, forward strand.
AGCAAGGAATTGTGGGGATTGAAGTCCAGAGTTCAAGTCCAATTTTACACTTTCTCTGTACAATGTTCTCCTGGTTCTGCTCATTTCACTCTGCATCAGTTCACTGAGATTCTCCCAGCTCATAGAGCAATCCTCCAGATCATCATTCCTTACAGCACAATAGTAATACATCACCAGCATATACCACAATTTGTTCAGCCATTCCCCAATCGAAGGCCATCCCCTTATTTTCCAATTTTTTGACACCACAATGAGTGCAGCTATGATTATTTTTGTACAAGCCTTTTTCCTTATTATCTCTTTGGGGTACAAACCCAGCAGTGGTATTGCTGGATCAAAGGATACACATTCTTTTAAAGCCCTTTGCACAGAATAGAAGGACATAAGTATAAAGAGAAAATTGAAAGTGTAATGAAAGATGAAGAAAAGAGAGAACTTTCTACAAGGGGTTAGAGAAGGATCAGAGAATTTCTCAAAAAGCATTTTTTTTCTCAAATCATTGTTACATGCAGGATGGTTCACTAGCCATAGACCTATAATCAACCATGAAAACTCAATTATTAGTCTCAATCATAATATCTTTTTTTTCATAGTAATGGCTACAAGAGCAATATGAACATTGCCCAACAAAAGAGTAAAAAATATTTCAAGTAATCCTGTGATTGGTGCTTTCAAGTCCTATAGTCAATGGTCTGGAGAAGCTCATGTGTGCTTTGAGAGAAAAGAAGGGTGAAGTTGCTGGGCAGGAAGAGGTTGGAATAGGAAAAGAGAAAAGAAAGGAAAAGGAAGAGGTAGAAAGAAATATATAGTATATGTAAGTTCAATACACAAGTAAAGAATATAGCAAGAGATACCATTCTCTCAATTATATTAGAGTGGTGTATGGCTCCCAAAAAACATGTAGTGAAAATGAAAGGTAGAAATGTAAGACTGCTAACTTTGAAAGAGAAAAAAAAAATCCCTGTGAATCTCCTAAAAAGGTAAAATATTTTTGAAGTTTAGAAAAATTCACAGGAGAATAAGAGTTTAAAAGAAGACATAAAAAAGATGTAGAAAAGGATATTTTAGTTATTATTTTAGTTACTATCTTACTAAAATTAGTGCATGTTTATAGCTGGTGAGGGGTTTATCAGAGACCTCCTAATTGAGCCTCCTAATCTCTTTTGATGAAATTGTTTTTCAGACTTTGAGTACACAATTTGCACTTTGGAAACTTCAATGGCCCACTTGCATATGAAAGGGAAAAAAAAAACATAGCTGAAGATTGGACTTGACCTTTAATTTGACTTGCTTTGATAACGTTTCTCTAGCCATTCATTTACATGTGCAAATGATTGAAGTTTTAAAAATAAGATAATTGACCAGTGAGTCGATCAAGAAGAGTTATCTATGAAGGAAGAACCCAAATCTAGACTCTCAGTTCTTGAGGACTCATTTGTTTCTCTTATAAATTTTAGAAAATGAAGACAAGGATTTTTTCTCCCCAATATTAACAATTATGTTTTATAGCATAAGCATATGGCTTACTCAGAAAAGTGCTTGCATGGAGTCTGAAAAGGAAGTGCAAGAACATAGTTGTGGTTTTTGTTACTTTTAGTATTTGTTGTTGTTCTTGCTATTGTTGCTTTGTGAGAAAGAGCTCATCACCTGGAGAAAGAATGACTCTAAAAATCTAAAGGAATAGATTTGATCAAACTTCACCTTGAACCTAGGCTAAGGGGTTTTTTGTTTTTGTTTTTGTTTTTCCTGAGACAACCTACTGATGTCTTAGAAAAGAAATCAAGGTGAGCTAGAAGCCAGAAGTCTTTAATATCACAGTAAAAGCAACAAAGCCATTCTTCCAGCCTAGTAAGGAGGCATACAAAGACATGACAAGGTGATATCAGGGACTCAGAAATACTGAAAGTATAAGTTGCATAGTATTAGCCCCAGGAGAGCTAATGTGTGATCTCTGTACTTGCTCACCCTCATGATGGATGATGCATATATTTATTTATAGGGGTATACCCTAAGTTTTGGGAAGAATAAAATAATAAAAATCCTCTTATTGTGCAAATACAACTTTTTTTTTTACTCTGAACTAATTGTGTCCTTCAGCTGATGATTTTAAATACATTTTATGTTATAAAATCTTGATGAACATAAATAGATATGGTTACAGGAGAGAATTTCAGGCATAGTGAACAGCCAGAGAGTATGTACAGAATAAAAAAATAGAGTGCCTAATCTATAGTTTTTGGTGTGATTATCAAAAGAGTACCCCAAACTTGGAGTCTTAAAGACAATCCAATTCATAAATATAAATTGTAATTATTCCATATGGCTACTACATGCTATTTTAATTTTTAAATTTTTAAATATTTTTCAATGTTTACATATTTCATTTTCTTTCCCTCCCTTATAAACCCTTCCCCCTCCTGGGTCCAATAAGCACTTCCACTGGATTTTACAAATGTTATCACTTATACCTATTTCCATATTATTCATTTTTGCATTAGAGCAGTCTTTTAAAACCAAACCCCAAATAATATATCCATATAAACAAAGTACAAGTCATTTGTTTTTCTTTTCCATGTCTACTCCCAAAGTTTGTTCTCTCAGTATAGATAGCATTCTTTCTCATAAGTCCATTGAAATTGTCTTGTATTAGCAAAGTCCAATATATTTTATTGTTCCACAATGTTTCACTTTTTATTTACAATGTTCTGGTTCTGCTCATTTCACTCTGCATCAGCTCCTGGAGGTTCTTTCAGTTCATATAGAAATCCTGCAGTTCATCATTCTTTACAGCATAGTAGTATTCCATCACCATCATATACCACAATTTGTTCAGTCATTCCCCAATCGAGGGACACCCCCTCATTTTCCATTTTTTTTTTGCTACCACAGAGTGGCTGCGAATATATTTGTGCAGATATTTTTCATCATTATCTCTTTATGGTACAAACATAGTTTGGGTATTGCTGTATCAAAGGGTATACATTCTTTAAAAACCCTTTGGGTATAGTTCCAAATTGCTTTCCAGAAGGATTAGATCAATTCACAACTCCACCAGCAATGTATTAGTGTCCCAATTTTGCCACAACCCCTTTAACATTTATTATTTTCCTTTACTGTCATATTGGCCAATCTGCTAGATGAGGTGGTACCTCAGCATTGTTTTGATTTCTACATGCTATTTTAAATGAAATGTAAATAATAAAATTCATGTCCCCATTATTTTAATTAAAGAAAGTTTTTTATGAAGAAGTATTATATATAAACCATATTATGTGATGCCTGTGTTCAAACAGGTAGAACATCTGAAAAAATTCTTTGCTAGGATTGAAGTAAAACTGTTAAGCAGTAAACTATTGAACATAAAGAGGAACAAGAAAATACAGATTATACTTTCTTTTTTTTCTATGAGCTATCCATAGTAAATCAATCAAATTATCCCTATCTATAGCTTAATATTCACCAAACACATACAACACACACAGTGGGGGACTATGAAGGAGAGGGGGAAAAGGAGAGAGATGGTCACAAAGACATTGAAAGAGATAGAGAAACAGACATATAGAAAGACAGAAAAAATAGTAAGAGTGATATATGCATATCTATATAATGTATACATGTTCTCTCTATATATAGGTAGATCTCTATGTATATATGGTTACAAATGCATATATTTGTATGTATATAAGTAGAGAGAGAGAAAGAGATAGATAGATAGATAGATAGATAGATAGATAGATAGATAGGTAGATAGATAGATAGATCGATAGATAGATATGTCTGTGGGGGGAAAAATGTGTATGTATTTTAGAAATATAATTGATGAATGAAACCTAACTCAAACAATTTTAAAATATTTATATGTGTCACCTATTTTGGTCCTATTTCCCAAAAAACTACCTTTGACTCAGAAAAGTTATCTAAAATGATTATATGAATATACTTTAATTTCAACAGAAGAAATATCTACTAGATATTTATTAACAATTATTTTTCTGTCTTTGCAATGGAAAGAAGCCTGGATTTGGAGGATAGCAACTTGGTTTCAAACCCTGTGTCTAACACTTGCTACCTGTATGAACTTAGGCAAGTCCCTAAACTTCTCTAAAATGAGGGAGTTGGATAACAAGGCTTCTGAGGTCTTTTCTAGCTCTAAATATATAGATTCTATGTTACTACTTAGGGGCCTCTGTATTAGACACTCATGATACAAAGATGAAAAATGATTGAGTACCTGGGCTGAAAGAGTTTGAGACTATAATTGTAGTAAATAAAGAATATTAAAAATACAATATGATGATAGGCAAAGGGACAAAAGTGAGATAAAAACACAATTCTAAGGAGGGAAAGATCATTTTTAGTAAGTGAAATTAGGGACATCTTCATGAGGAGGTATCAGTGTAACTACATGAATTGTATTCTAGATTTCAAGAGGAAGAAGCTATTTTGTTGCTTACAGTGGCCAAGGTAGACAAAGAAATTTCTACTGATTGTTACCATCATATTATTGTACCTGCAGTGAAAACAATTTTAGAAACACAGGTATAACTGAAGATAACAAATCTATTCTATTACTAGACAGTTGTAGAGCAGAGTTAATGCCTAGAAAAAATTTTAGCATTTCTTTGACTGTCTACATTATGTCAATGATTCAATCTATGGATCACAGTATTATTCCAAAGATAAAATGCTATTACTAAAGAGATTTCTTGAGAAAACATGGCTCCATCATTCAAGTAATATAAAAGGATCTTTCTCTCTCATTATAACATAAAAAATGAAGATTTTAATGTTGTGCGTATAAAGATTACTATCAAAAGTGAAATATTAAAGAGAACTTGGGAAAAATGGAGACCTAATATTATATTCCCAGAAACATAATCTTCTAAGCCAGAAGAATTTGAGGGAATTAGAAAAAAAGTTTTAAGAATAAAGAAATAAATTCAAATTCTTAAAATAGTATATTATACCTCTTCACAACCTATCAACTAATAATAAAAATGAGATGAAAAAGGTAGGTTAAAGATGACAAAGGATTTAGAAAAAAATAATTTTACCAATGCAAATACAATAATAATGATTTTGAGTGTTAAAAAGATAAAAGGTCAAAGACACCAATAAAGAGAATACCAGCAAAAGGGAAAAAGCAATAAAAAGTAGTCTACTCCATCTATCATTCTGTTTAATTCCTAAGATTATAGAAAATAAGAAAACTATACTGCTTGAGAGGTCATGCAAATCACATTCCTCATTTAATCTTTACAGAAAATAAGTAAATAAAAAGGTAACAATATGAGCATTTTTGATAAAAAAAACTAAATCTAAAACCTAAATGATGTTTTGATATGGTTTAATCCTGAAATTACAGAAATCTATTATTAAGATAAAGATGCTCTTTTAAGATATCTGCATGATATCATTGTTGACACATGATTTTTAGGAACCTTGTGAAGCAGCATTTGGGTTCTGAAATGTAACTACATCTGAGTTCGAGTGGTTGCTAAGAAAAAAAATAACATGATCTACCGATCTAGGAGTGATATCAAGTAATGCTTCCAAAACTAGTGGTATATGTTTTATTTTATTTTCAAGGAATATATGGAGAATTTAATGAAAGTTAGCTCAAATTTATTTTGAAATATAAAAGGTAGTCCTATCCTAAATAGCAATTATTTTCAATATTCATTCATCAAAAGGTATTGTGTCAGCTGTGTGAGTAGCTCTTTACTAGGCTCTGAGGTGTACATAAGAGAATAGGACCCATAACATTCCCTCAAGGAGCTACATTGGAGAAGCAGTATTTACATGTAGTAAATAATTGACAATGTGAGTAAATATTATTGTCTTCTTGTCAGTGATGTGTGATGTAGGATCTGAATGCTAGAGGAAGGGAAGAACAGACTTTATTACCTTTCAGGAATGAATTATAAGAGATGAGAAAGGGAATAAGAACTAGAACTCTGATTCTGGTGCTCAAGTAAACTCTGAGACATAGGAAGGGACAGGGTGGGAGAAAAAGGCGTATTAAGTGGCTACTATATTTCAGGCTTTATACTAAATACTTCACAAATATTATTTCATTTGATCATCACAACAAGCCTGGGCGAAGAATTCTATTATCTCCCTACAGTCGAGACAGACAGAGCTGAAGTGACTTGTCCTTGGTTGCACAGCTAGTCTCTGGGGTTGATTTGAACTAATGTCTTCCTGACTCCAGACCCAGTACTTTATTCACTGTGTCAGTAGCTGAGGAAAACTTCTCCCAATGCAGTTTATACTTTTTTCTACAATTTAAAGTCTTGGAGAGTTTCCAAGAGCCCTGAGATATTAAATGATGTACCCAGGGTTACCTAACCTCTGAACAGGAGACATGATTGGAAGTCAAATCTTCCTGCATCCAAGAACAGCCCTCAGTCAACTGTCCCACTGACTCTCTGAAATGAGGATAATATTGTGGGAATTCCTATTCAAAATGTAATTCACTTATTTTAGAACATTTCTCTTATTAATTTGAGCTTTTGTTAAACTTTGGGGACAAATGTTTATTTTTATTAACAACACGCTCACCAATAACTGGTGAATGAAACTCTGGAAACATTCCTTCTGCACATCAAATAACATCATTGCTTGTGTTCTTTGCATTTTCTCTGGGGTTTAGTATTTGTAGATTCTTAGGAGAAACTCTAAAAGAAACAAGTCTCATTATCCAAACTTTACCCATCCCTGAACAATCCTGGTCCTGTACTGAAGAGGATGAATATCTACAGAAGCACAAAGTGAAACAATAATACTTTGTATTTCTAAAGCACACTCCATAGGAATAAAGCCTCCTCCCAGCCCAGTTTACAAGCACTAATTCAACTTCACAAGAGAAGGATCATTTGGAATGAATAGTTAATTATCTGCCTTGAAATCACATAGCATCTCAACGGGTTATGAAATACAGTTCCTTACTTTAATCCAGTATTCCACTTAAAAAATAAATAATTTTTCAAAAAAGGTGAATGTTTCCTCATAGCAAACTTTCATGGGTCAATAAGTAGGTGTAACATCATTCTCCAGAGCACCTTCTTATTTCTAAGCTTTTCCAGGTCAGTGAATTTTGTAGCCAATTCCACTGTCATGAATCTCACGAAATCATGGAAATTTAGAGTTTAAAGGAAACTATGCAGTCGAATTCGTGTCCCAGAAAGAATATCCACTCCAACACATCTACCAAGTCTCCATTTAGCCTCTGCCAGAAGACCTCCAGAATGAAGGAACTCACTAGGTCCTGAATCCCTGACCTAGTCAATTTTTGCATGGTTATGATTGCGACTTTTTCATCTCCTGAAATCTGTGTCTGCAACTTCTATATTATGTGATTAACTCTGCTCTTTGGGGTCCAACAGCACAAATATTTTCCCTTTTCATCATGATATCTAGCAACCAGGACCTCCCTCCCAGCCCCAATATGTCTTCTTTCCTTCAGTTTAGACATTGATAGATCATTCAAATGATCCTAATTTCGAGTAATATAATCCTTTCATTGTCATGATAAGAATACTCTTCAAATACACAAATTATGTAATAGAAAAAAAAGTCTAGTATAAATATCTGAGAAATGCTTGGATCCAGATTTTCCTCTCTTTCTTTAATCATTTAGTTGCATAATAGGTACACAAGTAATCAGAATTCTGACACTAGGATGCAAGGAAACTTGTATTTTTGTGGGAGAAGTAAGGGTTCACTTTTCCTTAGCTTGCAGGCACAATAATTCTATAGTGGTGATTCCAAAATCAAGAGTCAGAGATCAGGTACAATTTTTTTTCAACAACCACAATATGTATACCTTGCAAGTTTTATTTTTCCTTTCCTTTCTCCCATATTTGATTGTAATCATTCACTATCACCTTCCTTTTAGTTTACTTCTTTTAAAAAAAACATGCATCAAATTAAGTGACTTAAAAGAATTCCAAGTTTCTCTAGAGGAAAACTGTAACTACAGTGCATGTGCTTTGCTTAAATGCCTTGGCATTGATTAAAATATTTCAATACTTTTGCTGAGTATGTGCCATTTGAATTGACAAATTGGAATTTTGACTGTGACATAGACATTAGCACAGCCTTTCCTAAACTTTGAACAGAAAGGCTTCTTGCCTAAGGGTTTGAAAACAACAAAGTCAAACAAGCCAGGCTCAGGGCTCCCCTCGGATCACTCGATCAAAGAAAATATTAAGTAGTGCTGTTTTCATAACTACCATTGTGGGGGCACTTCAGTGGTGAGAGAGTGAACATGAGGCTAATTCCTGTTCTCATAAGGTGATAGAGTGGAGAAAATTCAGAAAGGACAACTTGGATCATAAACTCCAAACCAACTCAAGGGTTGATTCCATACACCAGAAGACGCCTTTACGGCTCCCATTAAAGTCAAAGTCCTCAGATCCACATTGTATACAGGGTAGAGGGAGGGAAAAGAAAAAAGCATCAGTGAATCTTTACTTTAACCATGGCTCCCTTCAGAAAAAGTCAAATTGCATCACAGCACCTCAGATGCAATGAATTTCCTCTTGGAATTAATAGGAAAGGGGACACTAGGCTGGTCCTTGGTCAGAGTATTAGTAATATCTTTGTCCTTGATATACTTTAGCAGGGACAGGAGAAAAATAGAGACTTTTTCCATGTAGTTAAACTCTCACTTTGAATGTCCCAACCAGCATTGTCACTGGTATTGTTCTCGCAAATGTTATTAAAGTTCATGAAGATTAGTGGTTTCTTCTCATAGGCGGGACTTTGGAATCAGAAGTGTGGCTTTCAATTGGAAAATTCAAATCCAGAAAGTTTTTATCATGTGCTCACTGTCCACACGGTATTGTGCTAGAGTTAGGCATACTTCATCAGTCATGGATTTAGAGACACAAGGACTTCAGAGGTTATCATATTCAAACTACTCCTTTTATAGATGAGGAAACTTGAGGCTCCAAGAGGTTAAGTGACTTGCTAATAGTACAAAATAAATGTGCCAGAGCTAGCATTTGAACCTGGAACCACTGACTCCAGATGCAGTAAAATTTATATCATACCTCAAAACCTTCAAATATTATTATTAACTTCTTAACTCTGCTCAATTCTAGTTGACAAAGAAGTATTTGAAGTAATTTAGACAAGAATATACATCACTTAGAATCACTCTGCAGGTTCTGAGTGAAATTGTAAAAATCAAATTTGTTGTCTTGTAAAGGTAGGGTTGTCAGGTGTTTAATAGATATGGCATGGGAAGCTCCATTTCCATAGCTAAATCTACAACCCTATTAAAACTGTAGTCTTATCTTTGTAATAACATGCAAATAACCACAAATACAAAGTTAATTAAAGTTTAAAGTGATCCAATCATTTGACCCACTGGCATCTTAAAAACCACCATCACTATTGAATTTCAACCTCTGACCAAAATTTCACTGGTTGACCAATATGACCTCTCCTCTCCTCTTACTCTGGGGATCTTTTGACTAAGGTCCATTAAAATAGTTGATTCAATTTGGCCACTTATACCATTATCCAGACTCCCTTGTGTGCAGAGTGTTGGCTGTCAGACATTGGTTGTGTCAGCCTCATTATTCACTGATGACCCACAGCATATTCTGTTGCCTCAGAGTTCCCTGTACCTCACATTAGATTATGTTTTCATCCTTCATTTCCCCTACTTTTCTTCTTACTCACTGAGTGCCAATGACCTGAACTGACTCTTCACATTTCTGGTGGAATCTAGACCCCCTTCTAGGAAGATCAGAAGGATTTAGAAAGAATTCTAGTCTTAGAAAAATACTGAAATTCAGTATGTTGTGATGTCCAGAAACAGTAAGATTAGCTTCATGCTTTCAAACCTAATGCCAACCTTTCCTGAAATGAACTGATTTATGTTAAGTATACTTCTAAACACTAATAAGACTATCAGTTGGTATTGTCGTGCTCCTTAAAGCACTACACATTAAAAATTTAGGTATATTTTATTTATGAATGTTATGTGCCCAGAGTAAAATATAAATTCCCTGAAGGTAAAAATAATCTCATTTTTGTTTTGTATTCCCAACACCCAGAACAATACATGTGCATAGTAGTTATTATATGAGTTTGTTAATTAAATCATTAGTCATCTCCAGAATTTAAGACTACAACATTTTCTATCAATCTGATGGAAGGTCATAGGTGGGGCAATGCTTTGACCAGATTTTTGTGAATAAGAGAACTAGTGGTGTCTTTAGCAATTAGGTGTTCAGTAAATTCTGAGTATGTGATGGCATGGTTCAAAGATACAATGGTCCAAATACACACAGAATCTGAGTCCTGATGCCTCTCATTCCATTGAATCGAGGTATCTGTCAGCTTTCTCTACTCATAGCACAGCTGAACATTTGAGTCTTAGACCTTTCCAAGTCCAACTTTCTCTCACCTTGACCTAGTCATTTAACCCCTTACAATCTTTACCATGTGCACTGTTGAATGATTCTTCACACTCAATCTGCACAGGCAAACTTTCTTCACTATCTTTAGATGGTTATGTCAACTTTACCTATATTGCAAGGGGAGCTTAAAGCAAAATAGAAGTGAAAAAAAAACCAGCTGTTTAACATTCTTTGAAATGTCATGGAAATGCCTATAGAGTGCATTTCTGAAAAAGAACATGTTAACAACTCCAATTAATATAAACAGGATTATTACACAACACTATCCTCTTAGTTCAATTGCTTTCTTCTCCCTAACATTGAGTTAGCCCTCAAAATTTGCTTTTACTTTGCAATTTTTTTTGGTGATCTTTTGGTTCATTCAAGTAGCTAAAATACATTCCTAATGTTTACAATAAAGCAATGATTTAAAGAAAGGAATCAGCCTTATGCTTTTGCTTCCAAGGAAGTCATCATTGCAATCTCTCACCCAGGAGGAATAGTGAAAAACTATGTCTGTTGGTATTCCTGCCAACATTTCCATTTGTGAGGGAGAGAAGAAGCTGTGAAGATTGTTACATGGGATTTTCTTCTCCATAGAGAGTGCTAAATAATTGCCTCAGGATTTAAGTGTTTTAAAATGGCAAGGAAGGAAGGAAGGAAGGAAGGAAGGAAGGAAGGAAGGAAGGAAGGAAGGAAGGAAGGAAGGAAGGAATGGAAGGAAGGAAGGAAGGAAGGAAGGAAGGAAGGAAGGAAGGAAGGAAGGAAGGAAGGAATGGAAGGAAGGAAGGAAGGAAGGAAGGAAGGAAGGAAGGAAGGAAGGAAGGAAGGAAGGAAGGAAGGAATGGAAGGAAGGGAAGGAAGGAAGGGAAGGAAGGAAGGAAGGAAGGAAGGAAGGAAGGAAGGAAGGAAGGAAGGAAGGAAGGAAGGAAGGAAGGAAGGGAAGGAAGGAAGGGAAGGAAGGAAGGAAGGAAGGAAGGAAGGAGGAAAGGAAGGAAAGAAGGAAGGAGGAAAGGAAGGAAGGAAGGAGGAAAGGAAGGAAGGAAGGAAGGAAGGGAAGGAAGGAAGGAAGGAAGGAAGGAAGGAAGGAAGGAAAGAAGGAATGGAAGGAAGAAATGGAAGGAAGGAGGAAGGAAAGAAGGAAAGAAGGAAGGAAGGAAAGAAGGAATGGAAGGAAGGAATGGAAGGAAGGAGGAAAGGAAGGAGGAAAGGAAGGAAGGAAGGAGGAAAGGAAGGAAGGAAGGAAGGAAGGAAGGAAGGAAGGAAGGAAGGAAGGAAGGAAGGAAGGAAGGAAGGAAGGAAGGAAGGAAGGAAGGAAAGAAGGAATGGAAGGAAGGAAGGAGGAAAGGAAGGAAGGAACGAAGGAAAGAAGGAATGGAAGGAAGGAAGGAGGAAAGGAAGGAATGAAGGAAAGAAGGAATGGAAGGAAGGAAGGAGGAAAGGAAGGAAGGAAGGAAGGAAGGAAGAGCTAAGTTTTCCCCTTCCCCATACCCTCTATCCTCAAAATATTCATTAACTAGCATTTCCAAATTTGCAAAGCTGATTTTGGCTATTGTGTTATACATAGAAACAGCCCTCTTAGTATTATGGTAGATATTGGAAACATACTAGGAGTACCAATACAGTGGTTTAGAGCCACATGCCTAAAGTCTAGCAATCTCTAAGTAAATATTTGGAACATTTCAATTTACTAAATATTTATCAGTTGCTTACTATGTGCAAAACACTGCACTAGGTACTTACTAAAGGCATTATTGATCTCATTATACATATGAGAAAACTGAAGATTAGAGAAGTAATAATATGGTTTGCCAATGGCCATGTAATTAGTGCCAGACCAAGAACTGAAACCCAAGTCTTCTTTTTCTAAGTTTATTTTCTACTCCCAGTTTTTTACCATGCTTTCTCTGGGAAAAAAAAAAAAACAGCCACAAAAGGAAAGTTAAACCTATTGTCTTACAATTTCAATGAAGAAAATATTCCACATTATTATAAATAATGAGAAAAGCAAAATAAAAAAAATGTCAAGTTATCTGGGAAATTGACAAGATGGCAAATGACATAAATTATCAATATTGGAGAGTCTGGCAAGGAAAGGTGAATTAATGTTTGAATCTGATCAAATATTATGCAGGTAAGTAGCAATAATGGGCTGTTCTGATGTTTAAAATAATTACTTGCTTTTTAATAGTTTTCTCTAAATCATATTTAAGTTTACTTTTGAACAACTTTAAACATAAAAGAATACCTTTAACAATATGTGATATTTTAAATATATTAGGAATTTTAGAACTGACTAGAATTGAAGAAATGATAGAGATGCCTTGTGCAGTATATAGAGAGATTATTTGGAAGACATCCATGTCACAAGGAGTGTTTGCAAAAAAACAAAACAAAAGGAGAACCTGAAATAAGACTGATATAGCAACAGATAAAGATGAGGTTGAGGTGGGATATTGAGACACTGGAGACATCTTGGAGGAGAGGACTTAGGCTGATGCTACTTATTGTACTTACCTCTTCAAGGACAGAAGGGATTTTCAAACAAATGACTGCACTTTACCCAATTCCCTTTCCCCTTTTCTGTCCAGTTACAAATTTTTTTTATCTATTCATCAATTTTGATTGAACATTTCCTGAATCTTGATCTCTCTTCAAATATCCATATTCATATAAAATAAAATTATCTTTGTGTCTGACTATAACAGCAATAAATATCATATTGTTTTGTAGTTAAATGTTTAATTGGCAACAAAGAAATTTTAATCAAAGAAATAAACCCTTGTCTGAAAGTTAAGAATTTTCCTGACTAGGGGCTCTGAGCTATGAGTTATACTAAACATTTTTTTGTCTAATACAAACATTAAAAAACATCCAATAAAATAATGTAGATTTACATATCCCTCATACCTTAAAAAGTAAGCTAATTATTGTAACAATCTTCAACAAATGAAATCACCAGAAAAATGGGAAATTGAAAGGGAGGGATTATAACCAAAAACAAATCATATCCAAAATCTCTCCATGGAAAAAATAAATAAGACCTTGGAGGAATTCATTTCTACTTTTTATACAGCAAGGAGGAGTTGTAAGATAGGATGTTGATTCCGCAGCTACTCTCCCCAGTGACACTCACTGGTGTCTAAATAACTCACGTTTTTGTTTCTTCAGGTAAGGTACTTGTGATTTCATTAGTGTAGAGAATACCATTGACCAATGCAGAATACTTACACAGCTAAAAATTTTTGCTTTAGAGAATTGCCTTAGGAAACATAAACACACACACACACACACACACACACACACAAATGCACACACTAAAAAGATATGAATTTCTAATAGATACCACTCTAATGAAAAATGGTACAGATTCAGCTTAAAAAAAAAAAGGACAGTAAATGCTTACTTGGGAGTACAACTTATTTCATATGGTTTAATTTATTGGAGGATACAGACTCCTGGCATTTTAGGATTGGGAGAATGCATAGAGGTGAATATGATCCTGAATTATATAGTATGGCATGCTATTATGTTAAATTAAAAAGCAGTGGCCAGTGGCACTTTACATAGTACCTTTCTGTGCACCCTAGAAACAGCTGGGCATAGGTAAATGAAATAAAAACAAAGATAAAAGAGGGAAATTTTCTATTGACATGTTGACAAACTATTTCTAATGGAAAGAACTGAGAAGAAATCAGACATTTTCATATCTAGTTAATACTATTAAGTTGAAATGCCTGTTTATTTTTATTTAGAGCAATTCTAAGACACAAAGATACATTCTTTTAACTGGATTTTATTCATTTTAATATTTTGTGTGAAATTTAAAAATAATTGAGTGAGAGTTACTGCAGGAACTACCCAGTCTAATCTATAACTAATCAAAAATGACTTTTATAAGATTACCAAAAATTATTTTCCCAACTATTTTTGAAAGCTTCTATGAAGTTAACTCACTACCTACCAAAGACAAATCTAATTGTTACCAAGTTTTTCTTGGAATTGAAACAAAAGTCTCTTGTAGATTTTTATTTTTATATTTTAAGCTTAAAGATATGCATTAAGTAATATATAACATTTGGTGTCTTCTTATAACCCTTAGAAAAGGATGCTTTTTTAAATAGTTCATAATAGATCAAGGATTCTAGTAGTGCCTCTGCAAATCTCATTACAAAAGATATGATTATATGAATATTTTATGTTACTATATGATTTTAAAATATAGTACACTTTAATGTTGTTTTTACTGGTGTGATTACATATGTCTGAATACAGTTACCTGTTAGGGTCAAATAGCAAGAAAAATATTGAAATGACAGTCTCCCAAAAATTGCTTTACTTAAGTGTATGATAATTTAACTACACTTTAATTTTACAGAGAAGAAAAATGAATCCCAGAGAAGGACATCTCTTAGTTATTTTGCCTAGATCACATTGCTACTACATGACTCAGATAGGATTAGAACATGAAAAAATTAAAATTAATTAATAAAATAAAATTGTTGGGGACTTGTTCATATTTTTAAAAAATCAAAATATTAAAGAGTTGGCCAGCTAAAAAACCTAAATTCAGTGGTTTTCTTCAGACATACTGTTTCACCACAAATACTAAAATGATCTGACTGTGCCTGGCACCTTATCTCTGCATCTCAGAATTTATTTTATGCATATCAATGTACTATAGGAGACAGAGAACTCAACTGAGAGTTAAACTCTGCCACATACTGCCTAGGTTAACCTATGAGAAGTAATCTGACTTCTCAGAGTTGTTCTGAGCAAATTCTCTATGACTAAAAATTAAAGAGAATTTGTAAATCTTCATTTATAAAGAGAGTTTTCTCATTTGGAAATTCCATATACCAAGATAAATACTGATGAAAATCCATCTCAATTCATGGATAGACTTATTGAGCTTGGAGGAAGATATATAGATCTGGATCTTTCCAGAGAATGGAATGTCAGATGGATAGGAAGATATTTTTTTTTAATTCTTGTAAAGTAGTCAAAAATTATTCTAAAACCAACTGTTCATACTGGGCTAATATGGACCTTGAAGAATTGAGGAGTGTAGCAGTTTATGTATTTGATGGTCATGAAAAGAAAGACGAGAACAGTGACTTAATATAGACATTAAGAAAAGAAATTAGAAGTTTAAAGGAGGAAATTGAAAGAAAAAAAAAGAAAATCAAGCAATGGTCATAGCCCCTTTGCAAGACTCCAGATATTAAATACTAATGTGTTACTCATGTGGAAAAAGGGATCACAATGTTAAATTGCAGAAAAAGGAATCAGGTTCTCTATATCATAAATTTTAGGAATATTGGTAATTTCTGAAATAACAATAACTTTAAAAATAATAACAATAATAGAAACATATTTCAAAATAATATTCTGAATGAGGCAAATGATAATTCACAACAATATATATGAAATGGGGCTTCCCCACATTATACTCAGAGTGGAAATCCCCCTCAATGAAAGGAACCCCAGAAAAAAAGGCCAAGGGCCTTTATGAAGGTCTGAGAGAGGAAAAAGGACTCTGGAATCAGAGGATGAAAGGTTTGATTTTTCCAGACACTGATATCTTAACACCAGTTATTTCAGTCCATTCTCCCCAACATAATAATGAACCACACATAACCCTGAAATTTGGAAATGCATACTATGATTTCCTCTTAGACAGGGGAGCTTCCAGATCAGTTTTGATAAGTAAACAAGATTCTGAATGCATTTCTATTGGCTCTATAAATGTAGTAGGGGTGTCAGGAACAACTCTGAAGATCCCAAAGCTTTTCCCATGCATGGTATCTGTGGGACCTCTATCACTAGAACATTCTTTTCTACTAATGCTTGATTCCCCTTTAAAATTTTTAAGTAGAGACCTCTTATGTAAACTTAGAACCATAATATCATGCTCCCAAGATGGTATTTTGTCACTAGAATTGCCTGAAAATTCTTTAAATTTGCTCCATGTAGTTTTCTCAAACAGTCAGGAGGTGAACAAACTTCCCACCTTTGAAATACCAGCTGATATATCTGAATCTCTTGAGGCCACATCTTCTGATGTAGACCTTCTTCAGTCAGCTATTCTAGTACAAACTAAAAAAAAAGTGGCCCACCTTCTTCCATTCCTCAGTATTCCCTATCAAAAGAGGCAATTGAGACAATTATCGCAGTGATAAATTCTTTAACTGAACAAAAAATAATAATTCCATGCAAACATGAATATAATACACATATCTTACCTGTTAAAAAGCCAAAATTAGATGCAAATGGAAAATCTTTCTATAAATTTGTACAAGATATAAGGGCTGTAAATGATTATGTTATAAAAAGATACCCTGTGGTTCCAAGCCTATCCGCAATTATCTCCTCTATTCCTAGTATAGCTACATATTTTGCTATAGCAGATCTGTGCTTAGCCTTTTTTAAATACCAATTGATAAAGATTCTATAAATATAATTGCTTTCACCTGGAAAAGTTCCCAGTGGATTTGATTCTGGCTGCCACAAGGGTTGGTGGAAAGTCCTACATTTTTCTCACAAATTTAAAGTTAGGATTTAGATAATATTAAATTTCAAAATAGTTGTTCGATAAAATATAAATGATGTGCTTTTGGTCTTATCACATGCAACAGCATGCAAAGAAGATAGCAAACACCTTCTTTTAGAACTACATAAGAGAGGCCACAAGGTGTCAAAGGCAAAAGTTCAGTGATGTCTCCCTAAAGTGGAATATTTCGGGTTTATTTTAACTGCTGGTACTCACTCCATTTCCCCTAGACACATTGAAGCTATTCAGAAATTGAATACTCCATTCACTAAGAAATAATTGAGGGCAATTTTAGGAACAAAGGGATTTTGTAGACAGTGGATCCCTTGTGTTAATTTATATGATTTGACTGAATAATTAATTGGTCACCAGGGATTTAATTTCTAAATCCCAAAATTACTAAAGTAAAATGGAATTTATGGTAGTTTATTTTACATTAGAGGGAAGATATTAAGGAAGAGAGAAAAGGGGGAGAGAGAGAGAGAGAGAAAGGGAAGAGAGAGAGAGAAAGGGAAGAGAGAGACAGACAGACAGACAGACAGACAGACAGACAGACAGAGAGCACTCTGGCTTCCTCTGAGCCAGGTAGCAATTCTAAGGCCCCAGATAGGGGGAAAGAGTCTCAAAATGAAAATGATGGGCCTTTCCCAAAGACTGATGCCTCCAGAAGGCTCAGGAAGGAAGTCATCCTTTACACTCACCATGGTGACTCTCTAAAAAGAAAGCAGTCTGAGGTCTCCTGCACAAGCTCATCCAAGGATCTAGTTCCTTTCAGGGGTTCAGTTCCATAGCCAAGTATCTTCACTCCAACTCTGAGTGTCTGTCTTCCAGTCTCCCCTCAAGTGTCTGTATTCCAGTCCAACTGAGTAACTGTCCTCAGAGTCCAAGCCCAAGTGACTGATCACCCAATTCAATTCTGAGTGACTGTTGCCCTTGTGTGTCTCTGTTTCCACTATTTAAAGACCTTTTTCTCTTGTGTCACAACCCATAAATTTTATGTCTATCCATCACAGCCAATGCCCCTCTCTAGGTCTGCCCACTCTTTCACATGTGGGTCACAGATCTCCCATTCAATGTATGAAATGGGTATTCATAAATTTTGTGGTTAGTCCACACCTTTTTGTAGCTTGTTAATACATTTTTGTGGTTAAAATGGGTAGATCTACTTTAAGTATTGGGTTTACACTTTAGGTATTAAAATCTAAAAATAGATGAAGGATTACAATTTAATCTTCACAATAAAGGAAGAGATAAATACCTTGTTGTTACAATCAGGGGAGAGCTAAATCCGATCTTCACACTTGCTATGGGGAAATTGCTAAACCCCTTATAACACTGACAAAAATTTAGTCACTGAACTGCTTAGATTAGACCTGTCAGCTTTCTAAATTAAAATGGTCTGCCCCTGCTCTAGGAATCACAGATTATCAAAAACCATTCACTATATAGTGAATGGTTTTTGATCATATATATATATATACACACACACAAAGAGAGAAGGATAGCTTCAGGTAACTTATTATTTAGCCCAGCTAGACCGAGTAGCTTCAGGAGCACCATCATGTTTGAGAGGCTTAGCTACCACAGCTTTGCTAATAGCCAAATCTGCTCATCTAGTATTGGGATGCCCATTAACAGTAATGTGCCATCATGAAGTCAAAGCATTATTGCATTTTCTGATCAAAGACTCACAAGATACATTGTAACCTTGTTAGGCAATGAAAATATCACCCTAAAATGTGGCACAACACTTAACTCTGACACCTTTCTTCCAAATTTACCAGTTTCAGGAGAACCATTACATGGTTGTGAATCTTTAGTGTCCCTGGCTGAAAAACCTCAAGACAATCTCCTCGACACTCCTTTAGACAACCCAGATCTAGTGTTATTCACTGATGGTTCTTCTTTAATAAGGGATGTTATATGCTACACTGGAGCTGCTATAGTCACAGAATTTGCCACTCTGTGGTCAGCTTCATGTCCTCAAATATAAGTGCTCAAGGTACAAAACTGATAGCTTTAAAATATGCCTGTATAATTGCAAAAGATAAGAAAGCAACAATTTATACAGATTTCAGATACACATTTGGAATATGTCATGCAGTGGGAATATTATGGCTCCAAAAGGATTTTTTAACCTCAGCTGGGAAAAGTATCACAAATGCAGAAATCATGAATAAAGTTCTTTCTGCTCTCCAGATAGCAGAAACTCTAACTGTTGTTCATTGCTCTGCCCACATAGGTGGAACTCACCCTGTCTCTAGAGGGAAGAACCACCAGACAGATACTGCCACAAAACTCACTGCCTTTGAAGGGCCTGAATTAATTTTAACTCTTATTAACAAATAAGATTTATTCCTTTCTTACAATGGAAAGGAAATGCAAAAATGGAAACAAAAGTTCAAAGCAAAACAAATCAATGGAGTATGGGTGTCATCTGAAGGAAAACCCTTACTCCCTAGAAGTTTTTTTCATCAAATATGTCACTCCATTCATAAAAATGGTCATTTCAGAACCAAAGGTATTGTAGACTCTACTAAAAGAGTATGGATAGCCCCTGGTATAATTATCATAGCCTCTAAAGTGTGTGCAGCCTGCCCCACTTGTCAAGCCTTTAGTGGCAAAGCTTTTGTTGGAAGTCCTCTGCTTACACACCTTTTGAACATATACAAATAGATTTTATCACAATGCCAAAGGCTGGACAATATAAATTTTGTCTAGTTATAGTGGACCAGCTGACCAGATGGCCAGAAGCACTTCCTACTGCCCAACCCACAGTGGCTTCTTTTGCCAAGGTGCTCTTAAAAAATTATACTTTGCTTTGGCCTTCCAGTATTTATTGATTCAGACAGGAGAACTCATTTTTATTAATTTGGTTTTATTTCAAATTTATTCTTGTTTAGGAATCACTCCTAAATTCCATGTACCATATCATCTCCAGAGCTCAGGCCAAGTTGAAAGAATGAATAAATATCTTAAAAACTATGATAGGAAAATTTTGCATTGAGTTTCATTTAAAATGTCCTGAAGTTCTCCCTCTAGCTCTATTTTATCTTCTAAGCAGGCCTATGGGAGATCTATACATCTCACCATTTGAGATGCTTTTTGGACATCCACCTATATAGGCTAAGCCTTTTTCTACCTGAATACACATAATTACTAGGGAGAGATATTTCTATTGCTTCCTACATACAGGTTTTACAAATAAAATTATGAGAACTTCAAAAATCTGTATTAGGAGGACCTATAGACTTTTCCCTTCATGATCTAAATCCAGGAGACAAAGTATATATAAAGAACTTCCAGAGGACAGGAGCAACTCAGCTTGTCTGGGAAGGTCCATTTTAAGTACTGTTAACCACTCCAATAGCTATAAGAATTGGAGAAAAGAACTTTTGGGTACATTGCTCACACATAAAACAAGTACCTTCCATCTAAACTAATTGACTGTATGCTGTCACAAGCATTGGAGATAAAAGTCCATATACAACTGTGTAATGTTTTTACTGAAATATTGAACTCCTGAATTTTTAAATTTTTTTCAATAGAATGAGTTTAACCAATGAGTAAGTGTATAATTAATATATATATATATATATATGTATATATATATATATATATATAATTTCTATTTTTTATGTTTTGGTGCCATAAATGATAAGTGTTACAAATCTGATGAATCAGATGTTGGCCAACACCCACCCCAAGGGAGGTTGTATTAAAATATAACAATTATAATTATATAAAAATGTTCCAGTATTTGTTAGATTTAAATTTATATCTCCAGGTTCTTATTTTCCAAAGACTATAATTTTCATAAAATATTTAAGGTTTAGGATTGTATTATTTGTAATTATAATTATAATTTGTAATTATTTGTAATTTGTGGATTATATTTCATAAAATCCAAGATTTAAAAGTTTTTGAGTAATTTCAGCAAAAGAAACTCACCAAATACCCAAATCAAGAAAAAATTATCTGTTTTAAGAAGACATCATAAAGAAACCTACACTGCATCAGATATAGAATGAACTGTGGGAAATATTGATTGAACTTAAGGGGGTTGAAGGCATTTAATGATTGTAAATTTCCATGCCAAACTGGATTGTTTTTTGTCATTGTGTTTATCTACCATTGGTTTTGCTTTCTTTCTCTTTTATTTCTCTCATTTACTCATATTATTATACTTTTCTATTAGAAATTATAATATTGTAGGCACATTTAACTAGAAGATTTTTAGAGGTACAAGATAGAGAGTTTCAATGATCCACTGGGGAGACTAGTCTCCCAAAGGATCATAGGGGGGTAAATAAAAGGGAATTATTAATCCCTTTCTCTCATTTAATGTTCTTTTATCATAGAGATCTGTAAATATAGATCAGCCCACAGTGAAAGCAAGTAGAAACCAGGGAGACAGGAAGTGAAGTAAGAAGGGAATATAAAAGACCAGCCTGATGACTAAGGGGATTTTTGACCTTTATGGGGGTTGGTTGCTGGAGGTGTGGGTTGGTGATTAATTGGTGTTTGGGATATATATATATATATATATATATATATATATATATATATATATATATTCTGCCTAGTGAGCTGAACTAAAGAATAATCAGCTGGACTTTCACTAATGGCAGTTATAGGCAGTTATAGGGAGATATAGGGTAGCTAGTTAGATATTAGGCAATTTATTTCTCTACCTCTTTCCTATATTTCTCTCCTTTACTATATTCATTTTATTATTTTTTTACTATCTCTATTTTAACAAAACTAAATTGTTAATTGTTAAAAGCTGCTGGAAGTTTTCTTTTCTCTGGCTTAAAGGGATAATAATTAATTTATAACTACTATATTCTCATTAAAACAAGTTATTAAAGCTGCACTCTTATTTTGTTAAAACTAATTTAACCCTTAAAATACTTAATTATGGAGCAATTTTTACATGCAGAGAGTAGTGCATTAGAAGTTGTGGAAAAGGCAAAATTAAATAAGCATGGAACTTGCCTTCATTCACCTTGAATAAAATAGAAAGATACCTGATTCTTTTTGATTCCCATTCACACATGTGTTCTATATTTATATATGAGTATATCTCTTATTCATGTCATTTAGGATAAAAAGTTGTTTTATTTGTTTGGTTTAGTTTTGGTTCCCTTGTGCATAGTTTTTCGAACCCTTTATGATGGAAAATCTTACAATCTATTTTGGTCCTATTTAAAAATAAATTAAATCCAGTGGTTGAACTGCCTTTATAGAGCTATAGCTAGTACATGAATTAAAAGGAAACAAGATCTAATGGTAGCTGTTGGGCCAACAAAGAGGATTTCCCAGCCTTACATTTAACAACACCAACTCTCAATCCATTATTTTTTGATGGTTAAATGGTTCCACTCACCACCTTTCCTCCCCCCTCCCAGAGCTGACAAGCAATTCCAATGTGTTATGCATGTTTCATTGTTCAAAACTTATTTCCATGTATTAATATTGGCAGTAAAGTGATCTTTTAACATCAAAATCCTAATCATATCCCAAACAAACCATATAATGGATCATATGTTTTTCTTCTGCATTTCTGTTCCTATAGTTCTTTCTCTGGATGGGGATAACGTTCCTTCTGATAGGTTTCTCTGGATTTTCCTGGGTCATTGCATCACTGTTAGTAGGAAAATCCATTACATTTGAATGTGCCATTATTTATCAGTCTCTTTGTACAATGTTCTCCTGGTTCTGCTCCTCTCACTCTGCATCAATTCCTGGAGATCATTCCAGTTCACATAGAATTCCCCCAGTTCATTATTCCTTTGAGCACAATAGTATTCCATCACCAACATATAGCATGATTTGTTCAGCCATTCCCCAATCAAGGGTAACCATTCATTTTCCAATTTTTTGCCACCACAAAGAACATGACTATAAATATTTTTGTCCAAGATTTTTTTCCTTATTCTCTCTTTGGGGTATAAACCCAGTGGTGGTATGAATGGGTCAAAGGATAAGCATTCTTTTAAAGTTCCAAATTGTCCTCCAGAATGTTGGGCCAATTCAAAACCATACCAGCAGTGTATTAGTGTCCCAGTTTTGCCACATCCTGTCCCAACATTAATCATTTTCCTTTGCTGCCATGTTGGCGAGTCCAGAAGGTATAAAGTGGTACCTCAGAGTTGTTTTGATTTGCATTTCTCTAATCAGGAGGGATTTAGAACATGTTTTCATGTGCTTATTGATAGTTTTGATTTCATCATGTGAAAACTGCCTATTCATGTCCCTTGACCATTTGTCAATTGGGGAATCAGCATCATTTATTTTAAGGGAAGGTATACATTTTTTTGTGTGTGTGTATACACCCCTCTCCAGGAAATTCCCATCTCAGTTATCCACAGCAAGAGAATCTTCAATCAACTAGTTAATAAACACTAAATGCATAATTATTATGTGCTATGTATTTATCCACATTATTGATGGGAAAAAAGAATAAAGAGGGAATCCAATAGGAAAAACTAACATAAAAGCAGATGTTAGAAAGGGGAAATGGAATATAATTCCTTCTTTCCATCAACTTGTCTTCTTTCTTAACATCTTTCTCAACTTTGTTCCTTTCTTTTTTACTCTCCCTTCTCTTTGTCCACCTGGAGAGAGTTAAGGCTTTGATTAAACAAAAAAGAATCAAGGCTAGAAAGAAGATTCTGGAATGGAAAGGATGGATCAAGTAAATCTGAGAAAAATGTGAGGAAACGGACATGCTGAAATTTGTAGCCTTCAAAATTGATCTCAATAGAGTGAGGTGAGGAGAATAATAATACCAAAACCTATAAGAGCAATGTAAAGGAAAAAACAATAAAACAAAAGTGAATTATATTCAATTATGACTTATTTTCACTAGGGCAAGAGATAAAGAAATATCTACATTTTGTTGGAGGGTGGAAACCTATGTGTATAGAATTTTTCAGACTGGCAGACATATGTTAGTTAATATTGACTGATATTCCCCACTTTGTTGCAAGAAAAGAGTCTTCCCAAGATTTAAAGAGGTAGCTAAAGGGATAGGATTATATATAGCTGTGGCATACAAACCAACCTCCCCAATGCAACTTTTATTAAAAATAAAAACAGAAACAATAATTCTGATAACACAGATGCTGGCAATGTAAGGTGTAATACATGTCCCAAATATAACATAGAGATGTTATTTATTATGCTTCACCAGTGGGTTCACCAACCCTCATTAGAGCTCTAGGAGAAAACAAAACTAAAAAGTAGGCAGTCATTTCTGTTTGAGCCTGGTTTTTCCTTGTCTCTAAATTCTTATTCATTCCTTTATCTAGTAGCTATCACCTAATTATATTTTAATGAGTAGATTTTAAAAGTACCCCACAATCTAAAAAAGGAAAAAAATTTAAAACATCATGCAAACCTTTCATAAACAAATAATACAAAAGGGAAGAGAGTTAGCCCAGATGACACCAAATATACCAGGGAGACATCTTTAAGCATAAGAATTTTGAATTTTCATAAATTCTAAGTAACCACTTCTCCCTTATCCAGACTGATAAATACAAAATCAATATGTTAAAAATCAAACTCATTTTTCCCAAGAAAAACTGGTATGTCCTGATTTTCCTTTTTATGTTAAAAGCACATGTTATCATTCTCTCACCATTCTAAACTTGAAATCGCTATTACTTTGTTTTTTCTTTTTCCTTTACTCTATAAGCAGTTTCTAAACCTAATGGACTTGACTCTACATCTCTTGTCCTTTTGCCCTACTTTACATTCTACTATGACTACACTATTTCTTTAATACTTTTTTCTACTGTAATGAAAAAGCAATTTTCTCTGAACCTAGCTGATCCTCTGCTCTAGTTCATTCTAAATATCACTGATAAATTAATGTTTCTAATGTTTAGCTTTGATTGTATTGTTATTTTATTTTTTTCATGACTTTCCTTCACATGCCAAATAAAATGCCCAAACCTTTGCCTAGCACTGTAGGTGCCACCAGCTGGATTCAATCTATCTTTCCCTGTCAAGCTATACTAGTAGATGTTCCCTTAAAAACGCCCTGTGTCATCCTAACTCTTCTGTTCTTGCTCCTACAATACCCTTCACTTATTATCATCTCACTACCCATTAGTTCCTTTGACATTTGATCCAAACTTCCAGTCCAGCTGATATACCACCTTCTTGAAAATGCTCTTGATCCCCTCAGCCAAAAGTCAGTTAAATATAATTCACCATTCTTTGATTAAGCACTTTCCATTCCTAGGCCATGAACTAGGCATATAGTCCCTATGTGTAGGAAACTACATTCCCCTGGAGAAGATTCCATGTAAATACAAAAATAAATAAAAGAAAGTGTGAAGATGAAAGAAATAAAAATGAGTGACTTTAGGAAACACTAGCTAGTTAACTAGCCAACCAGAATTTATATAGAATTACAAGGTTTTCAAAGGACTCTATAAATATTACTTTATTTTATCATCTAAATAACTCTGGAAGTATTATTATTATTATTACTTATTCTATAACTGGGGAGACTGAATTATATAGAGTTTAAATAACTTGCCCAGGGTCACAATATTAGGATATGTCTGAGCCTGAATTGAAACTCAAGTCTTCCTGATTTAAAATTTATTATTTTATCAATTGAATAATCTAGATCACTCTTATACATAGTATTATACTTATTTGTATGAATGCCTATATGCTACTTGATAGAAAGCAAAATATCCTGAGTGCTCTCCATAACAGCCATCATAAAATTATGCACACAGATTTACTCAAGTAATGTTTGTTGAACAAAAAAATATTTGCACTTTACTTAAGGGCACACAGTTACCCCTCCTCCAGTTGGCCTTTGCAAATATCCCCAAAGGGCACCCCTTAAGGAACTACAAATGTAATCATCCCTGAAGAAGAAGGTGGAGATTGGCATATCTCACAACAAATTTTTAAAATCACTCATTCACAACTTAAGATGCATAGTCTCTCACAAACTGGTAGAAGATAATTGTCTTCTACATGGATATAATCACAGATCAATACCTGCCTTTCATTCCTTATTTTCAATATTGCCTTTGTCTTTGCAGCTTATTCTGATTTGTAGAATAGCCACAATTAGAAGCTCTTTCAATTTATGTAGCTCAGGCTTTTTGACTTATAGTCACTTAAAAACCTAAATGTACAAAGAGTACTATCTCATTTGTTATTGCTACATGCTACATGCTAGCTAGCTGTATCTGCATCTGTGGGTAGTTAGTTTTGGTTGAGGTAGAACACATACAGTACCATTTTCAGCCTTTTCAAATTGAAAGCAAATTTTGGATTTCTAATTAGGGTTAATCAGAACAGATGATTGAGGCCATACTAGATTTCATCCACCTCTCTAAGTAATACTTTTCTGCTAAAATAGTCCATTGTCATTTGGTCACTCAACAAATATTTCAGTAGGTATAATTTGTGCCAATGACTCTATACAAACGGCTGGGGACACAAAGAGGAATGCCAAAAAAATGTCCCCTGATTTAAAAGAAGTCAAATTATATTAGGAGAGAAAACATACAGATGATTCTACACATACTTTCACTGGCTTTCTCTCACTCTCATCCCTCCAGATCTCTGTCTTCTAGATTATTTAGCTTCTTTCAAGCTAAGGGTAAGCTTTTTCCATTCCATTTTTTTAGTTCACTGTATTGTTCTAATTTCTCGTGTATATATTTTGTCTATAGAGTTATTTTCATGTTGTCTCTACTGTGAAATTCTGAGAGCAAAGACTGTATTTTGAACTTTTTTTGTATCCCCTCAACTTAGCATAGTGCCTCATGCACAGGAGGTACTTAATGTTTATTATCTGACTGCTGGAAAATCAAAACAGATTCTATTAATGGAAGCACAAGACAAGAAGGTAATTAAATGGTGAAAGGTTTTCTTCAGCAGGTGAGTTTATCAGGCCTAGAGATGGATGGTCCTGGGTTCAAATATAACCTTGGATACTTCTTGGTTTTATGATCTTGAGTAAGTCACTTACCCCTAATTCTTTAGCTCTTCTATTCCTTCCATTCCAATTCCATTGCTTAGTGTTGGAACCAATACTTATAATTGATTCTGACAGAATGTAAGGATTTTTTTTAAAAGAAGGTTGTTTTGAGCTAAGTCTTAAAAGAAACAAGAGTAACTAAGAAGAAAAATAATCATTCCAGAAATGGGGAATAGCTAGTGAAAAAGTATGGAAAAGTAGATGTGTGGAAAACAGCAAATAGGTTGCTGTAACTAGATCCTATACTGTGTAGAGTGAAGTATAAGAAAGATTTAGATGGTTATCAGCTTTAAACACAAAACAGAGAAAGTTTTATTTGAAACTGGAGATAATAGGGAACCAGTGGTGTTTTGATATTATCTAACCTGAGAGTTAGGAAAATCATTCTAATTGTTTCCTCCACTGTAGCATAATGGAGGATGGATTGTTGTGAGGAAAGAGTACAGACAGGGAGACTATTAAAATGTTTTTGCAATAATTCAAATGACAGTAGATAAGAGCTTGAACTTGGGTGTGATAGTGGAGGGAAGAGAATGTATTCAAGATATGCTGTAAAGGGAGGAACGAAAAATTTGACAACAAATGTCATGTTTGGAATAGAGAAAGTGAAGTGTGCAGAATAATGCTAAAATTAATGACCTCCTTGAATAGGGGGATAGTATTATCCTCCACAATGATAAGAGGAAGGGAAGAGAATAATTATAATACCCAACATTTGTCAGGCAATAGGTTAAGCTCTTTACAAATATTATCTCATTTGATCTACACAACAACCCTGAGAAATAGGTATTGCTATTATCTTCATTTTACATGTGAGGAAACTGAGGCATCAGTTAAATAACTTTTCAAGGTTATACAGCTAATAAGTGACTAAGTAGCTATTTGAACTCACATCTTCCTCACCCCAGATCCAGTGTTCTATATACTGTACTCACTGCCTCAACACTGCCTCAAAAATAAGTTGAGATGGAGAAAGGGTTTAGAGAGAAAGATAATAGATTCTGTTTTAAACATCTGAGGTTTAAGATGCCTCTGGGACCATTTGAGATGTCCGTGAGATACTTCTATTGGTAAAACATGAGTTGTATGACCTCTGAAGATGATGAATTCCACTAAGGCTACAAAATTACATTCTCATTCCCTCCTACTTATAATCAGGAATATACATTCAATAGTCGATGACTAGAAGTACAGGTAAAGATCATGTTTTTGAGTCTGTGTTCCTCTTTGTAGTTGTTTGAGTAGAAGACATCTGCTGCACCCCATTTTTGAGTAATATTCTATTCATATTTTTTTGAGAAATTTACCACAAACGAAGCATGAGCTAAATTTCATGGATTTTAGTATTCTGTTTCTATGTCATATGGGCATCATGGGGAAAAGGTATACAAATGCTTCATTGAATATGAAACATATTCAATCATAATCAGTCTAAAGAGTCTTAGGGATCAGTTACTGTCCTTCCTCCTTATTTTAAAAACAAGAAAACCAAGCCCCAAGGAGCAAATAACATGTCCATAGAAAATCTTTAAAAATGGGAAAAAGCATGCCCACAGAACACCTTTGTAATATAGAGAAAGTATAATGAAATGGGTAGAATATTAGAATTAAAATCAAGAATACAAGTAGAAAATACACTTTCTACACTAAAAGCTCTGAGAAAACAGGGAAGTCAATAACTTCTAAGGGACTCAGTTTCCTTATTCAATTCTGTCACTCTGTGTGTGTGTGTGTGTGTGTGTGTGTGTGTGTGTGTGTGTGTGTGTGAATGACCTTTGGACTAACCCTAACCTTCCCAGTTCTCATGCTCCTCATGTATAAAGGAAAAGGTTGTATCAGAGGATACCAAGGGTGTTTTGAGCTTGATATTCTATTATTTTTTAATGGAGGATTCCAATTACCCATCCATAAATTGCCCAAACACCTCATTAAGGTGGATGAAATGGGTAGAAATAAATTTTCTCAATAAGAAAAATAATTGCTTCCTAGAACTGGTTGTTCTAGAACCTACCAACAAGGAGTTGACCTTGATAGCTAGGTGAGAATTGGCACAGGAAGTGATTTTAGGTAACTCATGATAGAATATAATTAATTTCATCATCTTGTTTGGAAAGAGAAAAACAAATTAATCCATCACACTTATTAAGTTTTAGGAAAGAGGAGGAGACTGTGATAAAATGCAAGCATCCATTACACCAAAATTAATGGAAAAGCTTAAAACCATATGATACATAAAATACATTTTAAAGCTGTAGAGAAAAATAAAACAATTAAATGTATATTCCACTATCAAAATGCCATAGGTTGAGAGGAGAACAAACAAGGAAGAATACAAATGCATACATATACACAAGTATACATATGCTTAACCATTAAAGTAAAAAAAAAAGAAAAAAGAAAGAAATGGAATCTTTTCCCAAATAGAAAGAAAATCCAAGAGAAGGATCTCCAAAGTAGTCAGATAAAGTGCAAACTAGAAATGATGAAGACTCATGAAGAACTTGAGGAAGGTTTTTCAAGGAAATTGAGAGTCAACCACAAGGGTATCTTTATATACATAAGAAGTGAGGTAACTAGAGAACTTAGGAAAGTACTTTATATTTAAGAAGACAAAAATAACCAGTGATAGTCTATTTGGAAGGTTGTAGAGATATTAAATGAACTCTTTGCCTTTTAACTTAATGAAGAAATTTGTTGGCATTACAACCACTACCATACTCCATATTTTTTTCTTTAAGAAAAGGTTGCAAACCCATAACATACCTGAATCAAACAGTTATAATTAAAGCATCAAGGCTGAATTACATCTATCTAAAATTGGGAAAGAAAGGAACTGTAGAGCATTGTATATAAGTTGTCTTTACAAACAGTAGGTGTAATCAAAAACTTTTCCTGTCCCTTTTCTGTAAAATGTGTTCATTACATAACATGTAAGTTAAATGCTGATGAATCTCAATTTTATAGCAAAAATTAATTCTTTTTTAAAATTTTATTTGGTCAATTTCAAACATTATTCCTTGGTTACAGAAATCATATTCTATTCCTCCTTCCTCTCCCCCCACCCCTCCCATAACCAATGCACAATTCCACTGGGTATTACATGTGTTCTTGATCAGAACCCATTTCCATGTTGTTTGAGTTTGCTTTAGGATGTTCATTTAGAGTCTACATCCCCAATTATATCCCCTCAACCCATGTAATCAAGCAGTTGTTTTACTTCTGTGTTTCTACTCCCACAGTGTTTCCTCTGAGTGTGGATAGTGTTTTTTCTCATAGATCTCTCCGGGTTGTTCAGGATCACTGCATTGCCACTAATGGAGAAGTCCATTACATTTGATTGTACCACAGGGTACAAGTCTCTGTGTATAATGTTCTGGTTCTGCTCCTTTCACTCTGCATCAATTCCTGGAGGTTGTTCCAGTTGCCACGGAATTCCTCCACTTTATTATTCCTTTGAACACAATAGTATTCCATCGCCAACATATACCACAATTTCTTCAGCCATTCCCCAATTGAAGGGCATTCCCTCATTTTCCATTTTTTTTGCCACCACAAGGAGCACAGCTATGAATATTTTTATACTTGAATAGCAAAAATTAATTCTAAGGACAATTATTAGTTGTTCTTTTCTTATGCCTTTTACCCCTAAATGCTACTGTGTAAGACCTTCTAATTCTTGATTTAAAAGGTGAATGTTCTTATGCATTTCCACCCTTTTTTCTAATAAAAGCATGTTATTATGAAATTATCAGGCAGGAAGATGAAATCTAGATTATTTGTCCTTGAGTCAAAGGACAGACGTTTATACATTACCTCATGCCCAATACTTGTGTTACTTTGGACAGATCATTTTACTTTCCTGGACCCACCCCCAAAATTAGATGTCATCTGAAATTCTATCTAATTCTATATCTATGATCCATGTACTATATTCCAAAGTGATACCTTTCCCAGAAACAGCTGTTATAAGCTTTAATACTAGCAATGAAATGAAATATCATAAGAATTGTACATCTCAGTAAGCAAGTGGAGCATGTAACTCTGGGAGATTGACTAGGAAAACTTCCTAGAGGTATCAAATTATTACACTCTAACATGGGCTCTGTCCATTGTGGCCAAGCTGCTAGAATCTATGGTTAAGAGAAAAATCTTTAGATATTTCAGCAAACATAACTAATGGATAAATGGTAAAGTGACTCCTTAAAAAGAAAATCCTCCAAAGGGCAATAAAAGACTGTCTGCCCTTTGATCCAGCCATAGCACTGCTAGGTTTGTACCCCAAAGAGATAATAAGGAAAAAGACTTGTACAAGAATATTCATAGTTGCGCTCTTTTTGGTGGCCAAAAATTGGAAAATGAGGGGATGCCCATCAATTGTGAATGGCTGAACAAATTGTGGTATATGTTGGTGATGGAATACTATTGTGCTAAAAGGAATAATAAACTGGAGGAATTCCATGGAGACTGGAGCAACGTCCAGGAATTGATGCAGAGCAAAAGGAGCAGAACCGGGAAACCATTGTACACAGAGACTGACACACTGTGCTACAAACGAAGGTAATGGACTTCTCCATTAGTGGCAATGCAATGACCCTGAACAATCTGCAGGGATCTAAAAAACACTATCCACATGCAGAGGATAAACTGTGGGAGTAAAAACACCGATGAAAAGCAACTGCTTGACTGCAGGGGTGGAGGGGATATGACTGAGGAGAGACTCTAAATGAACACTCTAATGCAGATACCAACAACATGGAAATGGGTTCGAATCAAGAACACATGTGATACCCAGTGAAATCGCACGTCGACTACGGGAGAGGTGGGGGGAGGAGGGAGGGAAGAAAAGAAAATGATCTTTGTTTCCAATGAATAATGTTTGGAAATGGCCAAATAAAACAATGTTAAAAAAATAAAATCCTGCCTTATTACTGTGTTAATAAGTTGACAATACCAGTTTTATGCACTTTTATTTCACAATGACATGAAACGTCATAAAATCAGATCTCTTGACTACATGATTGCATATTATGGGATACTACAATCTCTGAAGAATGAAATTGCAGGTCCCTAAAAGATCAGTGGAGAGATGCTTTATGGTCATAAGTAGAATAAGGTCATTAAGTATATTTCCAACCAAGAATTGAACAGAGATGTCATATGAATATTCTCATACAAGAGATATCTGATCCTAAAAAGGAGCCAGTCAATTGAAAAGAGTGATAGATTTTAGTCAGTTTTATGTTACAGTATTAGCTATGTAAAATCAAAAGATGTAAAGGAGAATTCCTAGAATATTGGGCAGTCTGTGATGGGATTGGAGGACATGAGCATAGGTGGAACAGTTAGGCTCTTCAATCAGAGCATCTGAGTTCAAATATATCTAGTCTCTGATATTTTATTACATGTATGAACTTGAACAAGTTTTTCCACATCCTTACATCTAAGGTCTAAATTTATAAAAAGAGTTGATTGGGTTTTGTGCCCTCTGAAGTTTTCCTTTGGCTCTAGATCTATGTTAAGGCAAAGATGGGTTATAACATTCCCTAATTGAGAGAGTACTTGAATCTAGGAGATCATGGATCCCCCAGAAATAGTAATAAAATATTGATGAAAACAAAGAAAAGTTAAATTATAGAAAAATTAATAGAGTGGGAGGAGCTAAGAAAATATCAAAATTAAACTACTGTATTTTCCCCTTAAAGGTAATTTTTAAAACATCAAGAAATACTTTAATTTTCCCCTTCCTCTGAGATTTAAAAATCAAACTTTTTTTTTTTCAGTATGCAATGAGAAGCACATCAAAGTTAGTTGAATGCTGCCAAGGTTTATTTAACAATATTTTCTCACTATATATTATACAAGAACAGCACTAAACAGATGGTCTCAAATGGAAATCCAGCAGTCTAGGAAAAGATATCCACACTCTACCTACACGTCATGTACTATACAGGGTATGATACCCAAACATAGTTCATATAACATTCATTAATAAATATATACATATGACTTATGCATAACATGTGTCCAATCAATTATACAAGACATAAATATTCAGGAATCTTCATAAAAAACTACCTTTCTCATTTACATAATAATCTAAATTATACTATGTATAATTTGTTATGATGCACCATGATCTGGATTGATATTTATCTTTGCATCTCTACCTAGAATATCAGTATGAAATGAATCTTTTTGAAACATATATCTTCATATGTCCTTTCTCTCTCCTAAATCTTCATTGTTTCCCTGTTGTTGTTTTTGTTGTTGTTGTTGGCAGAGATCAAGTATAAACTCTTCAATCTGATAAGTAAATCACCTAATCCTTCTGGAGAAACCCATTATTCCCCAAGCATTAATCCTTCATTCCAGTCTTATTGTTTCTTTCTCTATGCTCCTTTTACCCCTCCCCCATGACTATATGTTTAATATTCCCTCTAAGCTATTGATCATTTAGTTCTAGCCAGGAAAAAAATGTTTCCTCCTCTCTGTTCTGTCTATAGTAATCTCCCCTATCATTGAAAATGAACTCAAAATTCCTGTTTCCACCTTTCTAGTACTATTCCCTAGAAGAGTAACTAAATTGACTGAAATGACTAATGACATAAACAGAATTTGGAAAGTGTGCATATTATCTACTTAAGAGAGGACATTGTTTTCAATTACTTTATTGCATTGATTTAATTCGATTCCACACCTATTTGTTAAATATATTTTGTGTGCAGAATGTATTTGAGAAAGATAACAATGTTAGAAAAAACATTCTTGCCTCCATAGAACTTTCATTTTTGTACATTGTTTGTATGTAAATTCAGCTTCTAATTACAAATGAGTTTTTATCTACTTATTAAAATGTGTCATGTAGTAGCTCAGTTTCTAAATACTTTGTTGTCAATTTTAACTATATGTATGTGAAAATAATAAAAATGAATTTCCTTTAAAAAGTACTTTATTTCATATTTTCCACCAACTAAAACTGGTTCCCCCCCAACCCTGATCAGAGCAATGGAATTATATATCAGCATTATTTTTTGAAGCATAGCATAGTCCACAACCCATTGTACAGATAAGAATACCAAGAAAGAGATGGGTATCTTGTCCAAACTGAAGATCTTTAAAATCTATTCCATTTAATTATTTATTCTCTCCTTACTACAATATGAAACAATTAAAAAGCTTAACTTTTTCATACAGCACAAATAACACAAACAAAAGTAACTTTTTTCACCATTGCCCTTTTAAAGAGTACTAAATCTTTGATAGGAGGATGTTATGATTCTAAGACTATCTACCATTCTTCTGCCATTCATTCTAGTGCACCTGAATTCTTGCTTAATGGGATTGCAAAGTAATTAAACTTTTAATGATACATTTAAAGTTATCACTAACCTTCAGATTGATTATCCATATTTCTAAAGCAGGAACTAGCTACCAATAGAGCTCAATTCAACCACAAGGAACATTTATCAAATGCTTACAATGGGAAGCACTGGAAAAGGTTCAAAGGCTACCAAGATGATCAGTTGGAATTGGCCTTCTCTTCATCACATGGGACAAACATTTTCAGTTGCATGAAACTTCTTGTCTTTACAAAAAATATTTTCCCTCTTTAGACTTTGAATTTTCTGTTCATGTCATCAAAAGTTCAGTAACTCAGACTTGAAACCTAGGGTATATATTTAATTGTTCCATCTCAATTTACACATCCAATCAGTTTCTAAATATTTTTTGATGCTGCCTCCTGAAATTTTCTTGTCAACCTCCTATTTTTATTGATATTTTACTTATCCTAACAAGAAGCCTTTATGATAGGAATAATCTTCTCACCCAAGATTCCACAAAATCACTTTGTATTTGCCTTGTCCATGTATGTGTATAGATTTGTGTGTGTGTGTGTGTGTGTGTGTGTGTGTGTTTCTATAGACTTATAGAAATACAGACTATCTCCTACAGAAAGAAAATTTTCAGTCTTAGGAAGATTTGTAGGAAATAATGCAAAGGGAAGTTAACAGAACCAGAAGAACAATTTATATAGTAACAATAACCTTCTAAGCAAGAACTTTGAAAGACTAGAATTCTGATCAATATGAAGATTATATTCAAGTATAACAATATTAAGGTCAGTTAGCCATTTCTTAACAGAGGAGTGAAAGACTCAATGTGAAGAACAATTTTTGGATCTAGTCAATGTGGAAATTTGTTTCACTTGATGATAAATATTCTATTCAAAGGTTTTGTTTTTATTTTTCAGTGGAATAGGTATAGTCCCAAAGAAATAAATTGTATATTTCTTAATTTTTAAATAAAATATAAGTGTGTTGGTATTCTTCTTAAGATCAAGGGCTGTTTTGCTGTTCTCTTCGTATTCTCAGTACATAGTACCATTCCTAGTACATAGAAGACATTTAATAACTACTTGTCAATTGATTGACATAGCATCCCTAGCTGATTTTCCTTTTTTCAGCCTATCACCTCTCAAATATATGGTTCACACAGCTGTCATATAATCATCTTCATGTGCCATTCTATGTCATTCTACTACTCTGAAACCTTCAATGAATTCTCTTTGCCTTTGGAATAAGTGATGAACTTCTGATCTTGTCATTCTGAACCTTCTCCTTCCAGGCTCTTTTATATACAAAGTGTCCCTGCAGATTGAACTACTTCCTATACTCCACTTGATCCCATTCACTTTCTGCCTTTATGACCATGATCATGTCTTCAATACCTGAAATAGGCTCCCTACCAAATGTCAGCTACTGATAATCATCTCCTCCTTCAAGGTCCAATGAAGTACAACCTTCTCTTGAGTCTTTAAAAAATGTCTCCCCCCACTGCCATTTAAATGAAAATGCATTCTTCTTTTTTGAACAATTTGTTTGTCTCCCCTTTGAAAGTGTTCATAATCCACCCCTTTTTTCAAAGTTATTTTTCTCAACTTTTCTACACTTGCACATTGTATGCTCCTTGGGAGAGCATACTACTCCTGGAGTCTGCTTTAGTCCAGAGGAGTGATTTGTACATAGCAAGTACTTAAAATATTTTAATTGATTTGAATTAATTTTCTGCCCATTATCAATATGAATAGTACGTAGATTGCCCAATACCTGACCAGCTAAATACTGTCTCTAGTATTTCATTCATGAATCAGTTATTTGGAGCTACCTTGGAATGAGAATTTTTTTTAGCACATCTGAGATTCCAACTATGCCTCTTACTTGCATAAGACAGTGGACACCCTTCTGTCATCCATTTCCAGAGAATCTATGAAATATATTATGAAGAGAGGAAAAATAGGGTAATTTTCATTGACCCAAATAATCGTTCTCTCATTGTAATATTCTTCTCCAGAAGAAGAGTATCATTATGCCAATTGCAAAACTATTTATTTTTCTTTCTGTGTGTACATTTTATTTTAAATGTGAAATGATGATAAAAAAATAAGGATTCCTTTATAGAATTCATATATTTGGTATTTGAAAATAAACTTTTCATTCTAAAAGAAAAAGGAGAAGAAATTTATATGAGCAAAAGCTCTCTGGTATCCTTGATAAAATTAATTAATTTGACAATTTTGTCCCCTTTTAGTAAAGAATAGCAATTTGTACAACAAATACTGGTAAAGTTTATCAGAGTCTAGACCTTTTTCTCAGCAATCCCTCAAGGCTTCAAGCTAAAAATTACTATAAGTCAAGCAGTTGTATATGTTCGTGAGAATGATACAAAGAGGGCAGGTAATTTTCAAGTTACTATAAAGTGGTGTTTACATTACAGTTGAAGGTTTTCTATTTGAGTTTAAAGCTCTGGTCTGAGTAAAGAAGGATTAGACTGCTGATAGAGTCCTAGATTGGTATTAATATTTTACCACATGGTTTCAGGTACATTTGAAGACCAACATACTTAAACCACCTACTCTAAGGAAATAAAGAAGATTATAGATAGTTAAGCAGGAGCATGGACTAGTTCTCCCCAAACAAGGGCAGGCAACTGAATCTTCTTTTAGTTATCTGTTCTTTTTGTTGTTGTTTGGTTGTTGTTGATGGTCCAATGACAAAGATAAAGAATAATAGTAATAATTTCTAGTTATATTAAGTTTTGTAATTTGGAAAACAGTTCCAATGGTCCTAGGAGGAGGTAGATATAGCAGGTGGTATTATCTCCATTTGACATATGAGAAACAGGAGCAATGAGATTAAATAACATGCTACTGTGAGATATTAGTAGTATATTTGGGAATTGGGAACTCTGACATCCAGTTCAACTTACTGAATTAACTTCTCAATGTAAGGCTTCCATTTCTAATGCACATTAGTGCTTCAAAATGCTTTACTTGTACCATTTAAGTTATTAGTTTAAAAAAATGACACTTTTTCTGCTTAACTGAGGGAGTCATTATGAAGATCAAATAAAGTTAAAAATAGGAAGAAATGTTTTAATTAAATTTTATTTATAAATGTTTTCCCATGTTTACATGATTTGTTTTCTTTACCTCCTCTTTTCCTTCCCCCTTCCCAGAGCTGACAAGCAATTCCACTGGGTTGTACAAATGTTACCACTTGATTCTTATCTCCATATTATTCATAAAATTGGAATATACTTGTTACAGACTATACAAATGTATTATTGCTGCTTATATTCCAAAATACATTATTTTTTAAATATGAATTATGGTATTATTATTGTTGCCATTGTGGCTTTCTTGTTTTTTATATCCTTTGATATTTGGAAAGAAACAATTTAAGAAGTTAATATCCTATTGGTCTTACATGTGTAGCAGTTTCTGTGCTACTGCACAATTGGATACATGATTTTTTTTTTCTTCTGTAGTTTCACTGAAGCATCTTTTGGACAACTCCAACAGCAAACAAGTTACCAGAGATGACATGAGTATCATCCTTCTAATTATTCCACTAAGTCTTTATATTTTGAAGACTTTTCATTACATGGCATTTGAAGAATTTACTTGGTGTGGTGATATATATTTTTATAGACAGTTTTCTTAGAAATTACTGATCAATATTAGGTCTGGGAAGTTTGGGGCAACAATTTTAACTATATAGCTTATTTGTTGAATTTCCAAATTGTTTCTGATTTCTGTTTCTGATACAAATTGTATCCACTACCATAATCAGTAAATTAAGTTTCAAATTTCCTTTCCTGTTGGAACCATTGTATAATGTATAGAAGACTAGATTTGCAATCAGAGAACTTGAATCAAAATGGAAGCTTTTCTATTTCCTGTTTATGCAAGATCAGTCAAGTGATTTCATCACTCTGGATCCATGTTTTCTTATCTTCAAAATGAAGAGATTGTCTCCATTTTCCTTTTTAACTCAAATTCTATAAATCCCATGAGATAGGAAGAACAAATATGTAACCCCATTTTACAGATGAAGAAACTGAGTCTCACAGAGATTAGGTGACTTGAATAAGGTCCTAAGGATACTAATTGGCAGAAAAGAAACTTAAAGACAGTTTTCTTGATTCTCAAGTCAGTTCTCTCAGTACTCTACTCTGGGTTTCAAAATGCTTTACTTGTATCATTTAAGTTATTAGTTAAAAAAACAACCCTTTTTCTGCTTACCTTCAATAAAGAAGACTTGCTCTTTAAAGTAGAAAAAGAAAGCAGTATTAAACAGTATTAAATCTATAAGAGGGAAATATTTTCCTTCATTTTTATTACAAAATATAGACATAAAGAAACAATATATAAGAAGAGAAATGCATTTCATAAATAAATATGGAAAATCAAATTTCCACTCCATATTTCTGGCATGTTCCAGTAGATATGATTTCTAAGAATACAATATATTAAAATTATAGATTAAAGTGACTTTAAAAAATCTAACCCAACTCCTTCATTTTACTGATAAGGAAGTTGACACTCAAAAGAAGGAGACGATTTCCTCAAGATCTCCCTATCAATATTAAACCTATGAACAAAATCAAGGTGTTCTGATGCATGGTAAACTCTGCTTAATAATAGATTGTTGTTCCATCACTGAGAAACATCTCAAACATTTTTAAAAATTTTGTGAGTTTAAAGAAGTAAAAAAAAAAACATGCCCTTATTTCCCAAGTTGTACATGAGGAGTGTGGACAAGATAACTTATGATATCCTTTCCAACTACATACTCATGATCTATTTTTCTCACCTTATGTAAAAATATTGGATTACACATCACTCTCAATCCTTCCTTGGAAGCTTTTATTTAGAAAGATGTATTAAGCAGTTGTTTGAGCAAAAAGACCTAATTTGAAAATGGAAAGCAGAATGCTGATGATAATATAGCTTGGTAGATATATCAGCTTCTTTCTATTTTTCTGTAGTAAGTTCTCAGAACTAATATTAATAAGTGTGCAAATATTTTACTCTGCCATCTTGGATAACAAAACATTGCACTTGCAATCCTACACATTAATACTTCAGGACTATTTTCCATAGTATAAGAGCATATTGTACATATAGTTCCAAAACTGTGTCACAATGAGTTAAACTTAATTTCAATAGTATTTAAATGGGTATAAAATTTCATTGTAAAAGATTTTTAGAGAACATTTATTCCTGTCCTCTACTTATAGATTAAACTATATCATTTTAAGTGAGTAAATTCTCTGTAGAGTATACAGAAGAAGCAAATTATGTAATTTGTGATAGGATTATAGATTTTATAAAGAAAAGGATATTAAAGATAAATTAGTCAAACTTCCCCACTTTTCAAAGGATGAAATGCAAAATGTGAAGTGATTTGCCCCAAGTCAAAGAGGTAAAAAATGTCAAAGTGAGGTTCTCCAAATCAAGATATGATTGTCCTTCTTCTAGACCAGACCGATATGATGACAATGACCAGTATACAATACTGACAAAGCCATACATCCTTAGGCATAAATGCCAATTATATCTTCTTTCTTATAGTGTTTTATAGTTACAAAAGACCATATATATATATAACCTCATTAGATATTTGTAATAATTATTATGAGTTAAGAAGGGCAAAGGTTATCATTGCTTTTTTATAAATGAAGAACATGGGAGAGACACTCAAAAGCACACAGTTAGTTTTGGAATAAGGGCTAGAATCTAAATCTTTAGACTCTTAATCCAGCACTACTAAACAGTATAGCATTATTGAATGGAATTTTGCAGCAGAAAAAAATGTTGGTTATTGAAGTAGACAACCTTGTTTCAAATCCTACTTCTGTGAAGTAATATCTGTATGGCTTTGAACAGTCACTTAATCACCATGGATTTCTTTCCTATTCTATAAAATGAGTGGATTACACTGGAGTTCTAGATTTCTTTCTATCTCTATAGGTCCTAATAAATATATTATGAAAGTAAACATTCTACCCATAAAATAAATATTAGAACAATAATTTTAAAATATTAAAGACTGTCCTCATTGTTAATTTTTAATACCATTTTAAAATCTAGAGAGAGCTTGTCTACCCATTAGAATGTAAGAATTTCATGTTGGAATTATATACTCTTTCTAATTCCAGAGTGAATTCAAGAGCTTAGTACTTAATAAATGGGAGATGATAATGATAATATGGTAGTGGTGATGAATACAGGGATGATGATGGTGATGGTGATAATCAGGATGATAGTGGTGGCTCAAGATACTGCTTCTTGGAATAGAAGATAGTATGGGTCTCATTGGTATCAATAGGGTCACTGCAGTACTAATTAAATGTTTGATGTCCACCAATTTGGAAGATATGACTCAGAGATCTTATAATACCCCCTTGTTAGGATGGTCTGTCAAACTCTTGGAGAGCTGTTATATGCCAATCGGTGCTATGAAACAAGTTGAGAGACAGAGGCAAAATAAAATGAAATTCTACCAGTGAATCGCTGAAATTGCTCTTCTGTACATTCCCAAAGGGAATGGGACCAGAATCTCTCTGTCAAAAGCATTTTTGTCTTTACTGAGCAGCCAAAACTGGGCTTTCACCAAAAGGATTTTCTCTGCTGACTTTGAAGCAGTATGACAACACTAGTCTCATAGCTTCTGGGCAGCCAGAATATGGCTGTAAGCAATAGCCAAGGAGTCTCATGGTCAGATGAACTACAGAATAGCAGGCAAAGGAAAGAGATTCATCTTTCCTTCAAGCCTCAAAGGCCATATAGCTAGTGCCATCCCAGATGCCAATGTGAGTACAGAGCCAAAGGGGAAATCAGGAACACCTTGTCTCTGGCTTTGGGTATCAGACATGAGAAAGAAGGGCAGAATGCCAGATAGCAAGGAGACCAAGCATTCTCTTAGCCAAAGGAACAAGGACATCAAACTAGACAAAGAACAAAATGGAAACAGGGAAGGAGTAGTAGTCCTAGATTGTTTTCCTTACTTCCCCTCATTCATCTTTAGTTTGCAAACCAATATTGTCAGTCATTTTCCTCTTGGCTTGCTAGCAGTTGAAATTAGGCAAAAAGGACTTAGGCATAATTTATTAGCTTTTAGGAGATCTGGGTTCTAGTCCTGGCTCTGCCACTCATTGGCTTGGCAAATAATGTTGTCTCCCTGGGCCTTTTTATTCATCAATAAAAATAAGAAGGTTAGATGAGATGTGCATTAACATTATAGGATTATTTAAATCTAAGTACCTCAAAGCACTTTATTAAGAAAGTATCTGCTACATAAAAACATTCATATTAACTGTTATTACTGTATGTTAATTACAATTTCTCTTTGTCTCCATTTCTTTAGATGTTCAAAGTAATAATACTGTTTCTATCTATATTTATGAAAGGACTTAGATCTTTGGGGGCAAAGTATTACCTTTGGCATGAAAAGCTAAAGCATAATTACTTAGAGCATTCTACTATAATAAACTTGATAATGACCCGTAAAACATTATTTTCACAAAATTCAAAATATCTATCCTACTTATAATGATATGAATCTCACTCATGATAACATAGTGACTGACTATATTTCTCTTTCAAATCAAGCAATTGGCATTTGGAGGGAGAAGTGAATATAGATCAGCCCTGGAACAAAACACATTTCCTTCTTTCTTTCCTTTCCCTTACCCTTGACATGTCCTTCTTTCTCCAGGGTAACATCTTTATACATGTAAAATCTAGCTTAAGATGAACATCAATAGTAGCTTAGATCAATGGAATCAAGAAAGTAAACATTAGGAACATAATTCCATTAGTAAACATTAGTTTGCAGAAATGTTTCAGGGTACAAGGAGCAGCTTGAGGAGGTTGAATGGAAGGGTAGGGGGCACTCTGTTGCCAGGCAGCTGGCTCTAGTCCTGCCTTGGTGCTGATGGAAAACAGTGGTAGGGAGTGATGTGCTGATTGTAAGTAAGCTCCTCAGGTGTTTTTCAACACCAGCTGGTGGCACCATTTCCTTCTCATCTTCATGCCTGGTGCCATCCTGAGTCACTGCATAACTCTAGCTCCTTGGTCCTTGCAGCAGTATACCCCCCCAATCCTCTCCAATCTTCAAAGTAAATGACTTTAGGCAATAATACTGATTTAATATTGTCTTTGTTCAGCTTTTCTCTCAAATCAAACAGGCTACATGACCATAACAAGGAATCAACCTAACATGGAGTTAAAGCAAACTAAACCCCAGATACAAAAATCCCTGGGGCCTATGAAACCATAGCAGCTGGTATGTTTAGCAATCACTTAGAACTTGCTGTCCTAGAAGAGTAGTGTTCCCTAGGAGAAAGTCTGGTGTTTTACAGAAATGTCCATTATAGAGATTTAACACTATATTTATCTTTGAAAACAACAGAGTTTCTTATCTACTTGTATTTTTAAGTGGAAACTTTTGAAAAATAATGATCTTGTTGGCTATGTTGATTAGACCATCACCATCATTTAATTATATGCATCACATTTTAAGGTATAATTGAACTACCCTGTCCTTCATTCTGGTGGACCAAAGTCTATGAATGTTACAGAATTTGTTTTTGAATGTGAGATTCCTGTGAAAACAATTGTTCTCTCTGGTACCTTGTGGGACTTTTAATCAGAACAATTAAGTTTTTGTTTTTTTTTCAGATTTAAGTAAAGGATGCCAAAAGGAAGAGGATAAATTTTTCTGGCTTCTAAGATATCCTGATGCTAGCTCTGGGTGAAAGGTTGAATCCCAATGAAATCTGAAAACACAGAGGTTCTCTTGACATCTACTAGATAAACACCATTGTAAAGGGTTAATATTTAAGGAGGCTGTGCTGGGTTGGGGCTGGATTTTTCCATTCAGGCAAGCTTGGTAGTCAGGAGGATTGCGTAATAGAAGGGAAAAAAAAACTTTCAACTGAGAAATAATGGGTCAGTGAGCTTTGTGATGAAAGAGGAAGTTGTTTGAATCCATAACTTGTAATTGTCTGATGAGTGAGGTCCACCCGCTTTCCAAAGGGAACCAGGATTTCAAAATGTAACTTAAGTGCCAGCTATCTTTGGTTACATGGCTTCAGTCAGAAACTGCCAATTAGCCCATCTTCCCTTCATTGGGGAAGGGAACTCACTGCCTTTTCAAAACATCCCCCTGCCATATAAAATGAAACCCACAGATGTA
Organism: Monodelphis domestica; assembly: GCF_027887165.1. NCBI lineage: Eukaryota > Metazoa > Chordata > Mammalia > Didelphimorphia > Didelphidae > Monodelphis > Monodelphis domestica. Next base: position 80,934,976 of record NC_077230.1, read on the forward strand.
ACACTAGTAATCAGCTGTCAGAGCAGACCACTAGTCAGGGCTGGCAGTTTAGTGATCCACAGCTGAGTGTTTCTGAAATGAAATATCTGTGTGTTCTTGTGTGTGTGAATGTGTGTGTGTGATACCAAATGAAAGTCATGAAGGGACATTTTTATATTGTGTGTGATAGATGTATAAAAAGTGAAAAGGCAGACAACATAAGCATGGCAGAGTACCATTAATATGAAAATGTTAGAGTGAGGATGAGTAATATAGTATATAAGTGGTTAAGTGTGCCTGACTGTTTAAACAGACTATGAGAGTAATGCACATTTTAAAATATTAAATGACAATGTAGATGGTAAGTTTGAATGTATATGGGTTTTCTCCATGGGTTGGGCATCTCAAAGTAGAACCATGTTATTATGTATTACATGTGAGTTTGTAAGTGCAATCTATACCAGCACTGTGTTGATATGTACATGTACACTTAACCTGTCTGTTTCCTATGATTTCAAGAGAAAAAGAAAAACATAACCCATACCAGTTTCAAACTAAACCCAGGTCTTTCTATTTAGCTGTCCAAACCTGATAAAAATCTGACCATTTCTAGCGAGTCATGGCTATTACCCAGTTGATACCATTTCTATTTATTTTCCATTCCTCAGCCTCTTTTCCCCTCCTGCCAAACCTCCCCCCCCAACCCCCGGCAATCTCGTAGACAGAATCTATCTATTTTGCAGGGAGATGCAAGTACCAAGTGCTTAAAGGATACACAGCTTTACCCTAAACTTAATGCTAATTCCCCTCTGAAAGACGAGGAATGCGGTGGAATCAGCACCAGGGACCAGCGGACAGCTAAGCACAGTGCTTTCAGGGATATAGTTTACACTAGAAAAACCCTCATCTTTTCATCCCAGCTCTCTGCAGACAACTCCATCCCTTCCACCTCTCACAACCTCCATCCCCAACTCTGCTCTCCCCCCCCCCACACACACACACACACGATTTCCAGTCCTCACCACCAAAATCACAAACACCAATATTGCAGCAAGTGAGACGTTCGGCTTCCTTGCCACAAAACGCATGAGGACCAATGCTTTAGTCCTGAGCCTGTGGAGAGGGTAGTGGGGGCGAGTTGTAAATAAGCACACAGTTCTCTATTCTGAGCGCTCCTTAATCCATCACATACCCAGACCGCGGTCAGGAGGAGAAGGAAGAGGAGGAGGAGCAGAAAGGGACTTGGAAAGAAGAGTGAATTCACCAAATACCTTTCAAGGAGAACAGGGATAGGAAGAAGCCCAGCATCCAGATACTGTGCAGCCAGTAGGTCCTCATGTTGCTCCCTCGCTCGATCCTCTCTCGTGTGCACCAGCTCGCCTCAGCGTTCTCTCTCTCTCTCCGGTTTCTTCTCCACTCCTCTTCTTTTTTACTCTCTCTCTCTCTCTCTCTCTCTCTCTCTCTCTCTCTCTCTCTCGCTCACTCGCTCTTCCTCTTCTTCTCGTTTCTGCTTCTCTCTCAGATCTAACGGCTCTGAGAATCCTGGACAGATGAAGCTGCCTGCCACACGACGCCTGGATCCCACGACCAGCCTGCACTCTTTTTTTTTTTTTCCTCAAGTGCAGGAGGAGGGGGCCGGGTTGGGCGCTCGTAGTCTGTGCTTGGTGTAAACACGGACGAACCCCCCCCTCCTCTCTTCCTCTCTCCCTCCCTTCCTCTCTATATCTCTCTCTTCCTCCTCCTCTTCTCTTCTTCTCACCCTACTCTTCCCTCTCTCCCCTGCAGCTCCAACTAAATGCGACTGTACTTAACCAAGCAGCGCCTTATAGGACAGTGAACCTAAGCAGAAAGGGCCCCGCTACTGCCATCTAGCGTGAGAATCTGGGCATAACGGTGTCCCTGCCTCTGATTTTGTGTGTGTGTGTGTGTCTGTGTGTGACTATTCACAATCTCTCTAAATTTTTCAATTGCCCCTTTTGATCTCAAAAGAGTAGTTGATTTTGCTAGCATATCGAGCTTTTTACTTGACCTTTCTCTTTCTACTATCTATTATCATGTCAACAACCATTTAAGTGCTTACTATAAGTCAGGCAATGTGTTAAGTACAGAGGATATGGAAAAAAGTGAAAACAATCCTTGTCCTCCAAGAACTTTTCTATTCTATTTCCTGTCAATAAAACTCTATGAACTATGGACTTAAAATAACTATCACAATTTTTTCCATCATCCATTTCCTCCTGCAAACTGGGTCCTAGTCCAAATATTTTTTCAGTGCCCCTTTCACTTATATTTTCCTCTGAGCTACACCAAGTAAATGAGAAGTCAAGAATCAGAGGACTATAAATGTGAGGGTGAAAGGGATTGCAGGGCTCATCAAGAAAACACCCTTTTATTGATGATTAAAATGAGACTCAACAAAATAAATAGACTTTCCCAAGATCACACATCAAAGAGAGGAGATACTAACCCTTGACTTCTAATTCCAGATCCAGTTTAGGTGTACTTAATAATTAATTAATGATTAATCATCTAATCCATCATCTCTTTAAATTAATTCCTCTTCATCTCTGTAATGCTTTGGATACTAGTTCTTAAACTTTTTAAATTGTTTCATTAAATATTTCCCAATTATATGTAAAAAAATTTCCAGACATTTCTTTTTCATTTTGGGTTCCAAATTTTCCCCTCCATCCCCCCTGCCTTGAAAAGTTAAGAAATTGGATATTGATTATGCATGTGAAATCATGCAAAATATTTATTACCCAGGTTTAAAGTAACACAAGCAAGAAAAGAAGAAAAATTAAGTTTTAAAAGTATGCTTCAATCTGCATTCAGAGTTTATTAGTTCTCTCTCTGGAGATGGATAGTAATTTTTCATTGTGATTCATTTATGATTGTCTTAGATTACTGTCTTGATCAGATTTTTTAAGTAGATCATCCTTGAAATATTATTTTTACTCTATACAATATGGTTCTGTTTCTGTATACTTCACTTTATACAATTTTATAGAAGGCTTTCTAGGTTTTTCTCAAACTCTCTTCCTCATCATTTCTTATAAAATAATATTCCATCATAATCATATACTACAACTTGTTCAGCCATTCCAATCAATGGACACCCCCTTGATTCTCAAAACTTTTCCACTATGAAAAGAACTGCTATTTTGTACAAAATTTTATGTCTATGGAATATAGAACTAATAGTGGTATCGCTGGATCAAAGAATATGTACATTTTTACCATCCTTTAGGCACAGTTTCATATTACTCTCCAGAATAGTTGGATGAGTTTGCTACTGTATGGTGTTCCAATTTTCCCACTCCCTATCCAATATTAATCATTTTCTTTTTCTATTGTATTAGTCAATCTGATTATGTGTGAAGTGGCAACTCAGAGTTGTTTTAATTTGCATTTCTATAATCAAAAGTGATTTAGTGAATTTTTCATATTGTTATAGTTAGCTTTGATTTTTTTTCTTAAAAGCGTCTGTTTATATTTATTGACCATTTATTAACTCTGGAATGAATCTTTTAAAAAAAATTTGCTTTGTTCCATATATATTTAAGAAACTGAGCCTTAGTCAGAAACCTGCAACCAGATCCTGTGTTATCCTCACTGTGGTTCCATGGTATCTGAATGACTTCTTTTTGGCAGCTTGTAATAATTTTTCCTTGGTCTGATAGTTCTTCAATTTGGCTATAATATTCCTGGGTGTTCTCAGTTGGGGATTAAGTATAGGAGGTGATCTGTGGATTCTTTCAATCTCCACTTTTCCCTCTTGTTCTAGAATATCATGGCAGTTTTCTTGGATGATTTCCTGTAGTATGTAGTGTAGCATATGCCATCCTTCATAAAAGAGGAACCATCAGTAAATAAGACCAGATCTGGATTTTTAAGGGAGTGTCCAAGAGATTATCTCAAGGCTTTTCTGCCATGGACCCTAGTGTTTCACAACTGTGTAATGGTTCTCCTGAAGCTGCTAAATCTGGAAGCAAGGTGGCAGGATTAAGGGTTTTACAGCTTTTCAAGGTAATGTTTTCAATGCTTAACAAGGTTATTTCATAACTTGTAATTCGCTGATCAGAGAATGCCTATGTTCTATGCCTTAGCAACAATGCTTCTACCTCATGTGGGCATATAATTGTTAATGGGCATCCCAATACTAGATAAACAGTTTCTGTCACTAGTAAGGCTATAGCAGCTACTCCTCTAAGACGTGGTGGTGCTCCTGATGCTACTGGGTCCAGTTTGGCAGATTAATAAGCAATTGGGCACTGAGAAGGCCCCAAAGTCTGAGTTAAAACACCTGAAGCTATACCTCTTTGCTCATGTACATACAAAGTAAATGGCTTGTTGTAATCTGGGATGCCTAGAGCGAGGGCAGACAGGATAGCCTGTATTAGATCTGATAAAGCTGACAGGTGTTCTGGCTCTAATTTGAGGGGTTCAGGGATGGAATTCTTTGTTAGTGATAGAAGGAGTTTAGTAATTTCCCCATAGCAAGGAATACATTGTCTACAAAACCCTGTTGCTCCTAAAATTGCTCTCAACTGTTTCTTAGTGGTAGGAGTGCTTAAATTTTGAATATTTTCAATTTGTTTGGGAGAAATAAAGTGGACACCCACAATCAGGATGAACCCCAAATAGTCTACTTTAGGGAGGCACCACTGAACCTTATCCTTCAAGATCTTATACTCTTTTGTGCGATTCCAAAATAAGTTGTTTACTATCTTCCTGACATGCTTCCGCATCTGTTGAAGCCAAGAGTAGATCATCTACATATTTGATTAATTTGCTGTTTTTAAATTTTATATTATCTGTATCTTAGCTCAAAATTTGTGCAAATATACTCGGGATTTCTACAAAACCCTGTGGCAGCTGATTCCAGGAGTACTTGAAGCCCTTCCAGGTGAAAGCAAAGATATGCCTGGAGTTCTCATGTATGGGTATGGAAAAGAAGGCTGAGCACAAGTCCACTACTGTAAAATATGTAGTTGTGCTAGGAATAGAGGAAATAATACTATTGATGTTGGAAACTACGAAGTGTCTCTTTATAACATGATTGTTCACAGCCCTCAAATCCTGTAAGAATCTTTTGGATTTTTATTGGGCAGGATGGATGTGTTGTATTCAGATTTACAAGGGATTATTATTACCTGTGCAATTAATGAGTTTATTATTGGAGTAATACCCTCTATTGCCTCTTTTGAGAGGGGATACTGAGGAATGGAAGGAGGTGGGCTAGATTTAGTTTTTATCTGCACAGGAACAGCCGACCTAAGTAAGACTACATTGGAAGAAGATATGGCCCAAAGAGACTCCAGTGTATCTTCAGGTATTACAAAGGTGGGATGCTCTTTCTCCTCCTGACTCTCTGAGAGAATTACAGGGAGTAAATTTAAAGATTTCTCAGGTACTTCCAATGATAAGGAATCATCTGGGGAGCAAGTTATTGTGGATCTGAGTTTGCATAGAAGGTTCCTCCCCAGCAAATTTAAAAGGGAGTCAGGCATCAAAAGGAAGGAATGTTGTACCTCTAGGGGTCATAGAGACCCCATTCTAGGGGAAAGTTTTTTAAACCTTTGGGGTAATTCTGACACTCCCATTACATCCTCTGAGGCAACAGAATAACAATGTAAATCAGGTGTACTCTTTAATACAGAACTGGAGGATCGAGTGTCTAAAAGACAATCATAATAGGTGATACCCACCTTTAAGGTAACATGGGGTTCATTAGTATGGGGGGGCAGTGGATAGAAACAATGGGTAGTAGGACATCAGGGTTCAGAAAATCAAAGGTTGTATCCTTTGATTCCTGTGCCCCAGCCCCCCCAGACACTTTCATTATATTTGGGAAGTTCCTTGGAGACCCCCCTGAAGGGCACCCCCTAAGGGGCATTAGTACCCTGAGTATTTTTTGGATGAGCACCACTTAAGTTATATTGTTGTGGAGTCATTTGGTTTGAGTTATCATTTTCCAAATATCTATTCCTATAGTTTTAATTCCTAAAGTTGTGGTTTCCATTATCATTATTATAGTTATTTCTATAATTATCACTTCTGTAGTTGTTATTAAACTTCAGATTCCTTCTGTGTGCCTTGAGTAAAGTTCTACACTCTCCCATTCTGTGGCCCTTCTCACAGAATTGACAGGTAATGGATTGATAATTAGATTCCTGGAGAGGGGCAAGTGCCATTGGTTGAGTATCATGCCCTCTTTCCAGTTTAGTAATCTTATCTGTTAAATATGTCAGTTGTTTCTCCATTTCCCCCATGAGATCATTATTGTCTTCCTCCTTTTCTTTATTTCCCTTTAAAACATATAGGGCTGTTTTCCACAATTCTTCAAGGTCTAGCTCTACCCATTTTGGACAATGTGTTGTAAAATAATCCCTAATCACTTTGCAAGAGTTATTGACAAAGAGCCTTCTAACTAGTCTTATGCAATTTTCTTTAGATAGGTGAAAATCCATGTATCTGCCCCCAAATTCGATTATTCTGTCCACAAATCTGGAGGGTGTCTCTTCCTCATTTTGCTCAATTTTTTCAAATTCTGTCCACTTATCTGTACTGTCTGCACATTCTCTCATCACTGTTAAGATAGCCTCTCTCCAAGGGTATAGTTGTAAAAGAACCTCAGAGACTTTATAGTTCCATTTGGAATCCTGAGATGGCCAATGTGCTACATTGTGCCCCTGGGCTTTGTTGACATGAGCAATTATTTAATTTTTCTCCCATTTAGTTAAAAAATCTTGTAGCAAGTTTTCAATGCCCTTGTAAGATGGATTATACTGAAAAAATATATCTGTCATCTTTTTTTGTTACTAGAAAGGGATCTTATTCATTTGTAGGGATATCTCATGTAAATTCATTTATTATTGGGGAGTAAATGTGCCTTAAAGTCACCACATCACCATTCCATCCTATTTCAGGTACTTCTCTTAGAGGAAACAGGCCTCTATTTGAATTTGGTACCTGTGGTTCTGTTCGACTAAGATGAGTTTCTTTAGAAGGACGAGATTTCCTTTGGGCTGGAATTTGGTTTTGTGTAGGAGAAGGAACATGAGAAACTGGAATTGCAGGTCTTGGGGATTAAGTTCAGCCAAGATTTTCAGACCATGAGAGAACAAGTCTATTAACTGAGCTATAGGGAAGGTGTTTTACATCTCTATTTCAGAGAAGGAAATTTCCTCATTTAAAGATTCAGAAACAGGTCTGCAGGTTCAGACCTGTTTCTGGTGGTGTGGATGTTTGCCAATTGATTCTATAAGAATCATTTTAAATTCTTCAATTGGACTTGTATATTAGCTTCAGAATTTTGCATGTTTTTTTGAATTTCAGCTTCAAATAATTTTTTATGTTAGCATCTCTAAACATAGTACTGAGAAGTACAAAAATGACATTACTAAATTATATAAAAAATTGGAGGTATGCTGAATTCCTCAATGTCCCTAATTCTTCAACTACCATATAAATGTCGAAGAATGTAGTATTCATTATATATATGTATATGTATATATAATGTAAATATTTTCCTAGCAGACTTCACAATACATGTGGGGAACAGGGGCAAGGCCAAAACTCTCTTTAGATCCCCTTCACTCCTAATTAAGAATAACATGGGCAGTTGTTCCCTGAGGGAAAGGGGATTTGTATCTAAACAGCTTTCCCAGTCCTGCCTCTTTGGATTAAAAAAAAGGAAAATCAGTTGTATTCTGTCTAATTTAAGGAGAGAGAGAAAAATTCCAAATTTTCTCACCTCTACAGCTGATCAAAATAAGCTATGAAAAGCTGAACTTAGGCATAGTCACAATAGAGAAAAGATTTAGGAAAGTTAAGAAGATTGAGGGTATTTTGTCACAACTGACATGATCAGTCAAAACTGTAAAGGATAATTTAGCATTGTGACCTAAACTATGTTAATTATTTGGTCACCATGGATATCCCCAATAAAAAAAGAAATATAACCAAGTCAGCTGGAAACTTATGGTGATTTAATTTATATAGTGGAAAGAAATGAAGAAGTAAGAAAGAAACAGGTGTAGGATTTCTGCTGCCTGGTTAGTGCCAGGAAGAAGACCAGAGACTCTAAGAAGATAAGGTTTTGAAGAGTAAGGATGAACGTATCAGCCTGAACTCCAAAAGGCTCAGCCAAGATGCCTGAACCCGAAACAGCTCAAGGGCAAACTCATCTCAAACCCAGACAATAGCTGCCACCACACCAAAACGTCAGAACGCTTAGCACGTTGCCAGCCAGAGTCTCCTCTCCGGGGAAAGAGAGAGAGAAAGAGAGAGAGAGAGAGAGAGAGAGAGAGAGAGAGAGAGAGAGAGAGAGAGAGAGAGAGAGAGAGAGAGAGAGAGAGAGAGAGAGAGAGGAGAGAGAGAGAGAAAAGTGACATGCCTTATATAGATGGATTTACATCACTTTCCTGCATCTCATTCATACCAATGATAGCTTAGCTTGATTTAGGACAGCCCAAGGGTTTGTCCGCTTTTTCTGCCCATCTGTTGAAGGCCATTTCCTCAGATAATTAAATCTTTGAGTATGGTGCAGGAATTCCTGGCCTTATTAAACTATGTAGGGTGGAGAAATGTATAGTTCCCAAGACTTGATTCTGTCAAACCAAGTATCTCCATTGTCTAATCAGAAAATAGCTAAATCAGATCTTCTAAAGTATGGTCTGAGTAGGGTGGAATAGTTTTAAAATTCACAACATCCAGACTTTTTCTTTTGTCATGGTCTTCTGGTAGACCAATGATTCTTAAGTTTTCTCTCCTGGAATGATTTTCTAAATCTTCTGATTTGTGAAGGAGATGTTTCATATTTTCCTCATTTATTTCAATCTTTTGGTTTTGTTTTATAGTGTCCTCCTGCCTTGTGAAGTCATTTGATTCTAGTTGTAGTATTCTGGTTCTTAAAGACTGGATTTCATCCCTGGATTTTTGGTGATCCTTCTACTTCTGGTCTGATTTTCTTTGGAGGTCATCTTTAATTCTCTTTACCTCATCTTTCATCTCCTTTGCCTCATCTTTCATCTTCTTTGCCTTGTCTTTCATCTACTTTGCCTCATTTTCAAGCTAGTTGATATTTGCTTTCGACACTATTTTCTGTTTCCAGATAACTTATCTTAGTTTTTAAGTTATTTTCCCAATTATCTTCTATTTCTCTTAATTGTGTTTTGAATTGTATTTTGAGTTCTTCCATAACCTGTATCCAATTCGCTGTGTTCTCTGTTTTATTGCTTGGTTTTCTCTCTTTCTCTGGTCCATTTTCTCTTTGTTCATTACCTGTATAGAATCTGTCGATTGTAATATCTTTTTTCTTTTTCTGTTGTTTGCTCATATTTACCCCCTTCTTTATTTCCTGCAGTTGTCTGTGCTCTTGCTCCTCTCTTTTTTATTTTTATTTTTTTGGTTTTGGTGTTTTTGGTCACTCTCCCCTCGTTGAGCTTTGTCTTGAGATCTCTTGGTGCAGCCTGTGGGGTGGGGTGTTGGAGTTCAAGTTTCCTTGTCCTCTGAAGGCTTTGATTGGATTAAAGTCCAGCAGTCTGTAGGGGAGGGGTGTTGGAGCTTAGGCTTCCCTGACCTCTGAAGACTTTTGATGGAATCAAGTCCAGCTGGGTTGGGCTGGATATGCCCTGGGTCCAAAACCTCCTGGAAGGCTGGAGCAATATGGAGGGTCTCTGCTGCTGTGACCAGGCTGCCTGCTCTGTGTTCCCCCTCCGGCTCCTTCCCTACAGCTTGTGTTAGATACTCTGAGCTGGCACAGCCCTGCACGGGAGGTACTCCCTCCAGGCCAGAGCCTTTGCCTGCCCAGATGTTCCAGCTGCCACTGAAGGCTTAGTGCTCTAGGTGGGGAGGGGTCCTGGGACCTTCCTTCTCCTTTCCCCTTAAACCCAAGTATTCTCAAATTCTGTCTTTTTTTTTGGGGGGGGGGGCATACCTTTTGAATTGAATCCAGCAGTAGGATTCTTTGGCTCTGTCTTGTTAAGTTTGTCATTGGTAAGTAAGGGTTTTCAGAGGTCTGAACTTTTCCTGCCTCTATGCCACCATCTTGACTCAGCCTCCTTATTGATGTTTTAGACCTAAAAGATTTTTATTAGCAATACAGAAGTTTGTGCTTTTTCCAGCCTCTTCTGCCAATTTTGGATGATGGCAGTAATAGACTTTGTTAAAAATATCTTTCCAAAGTCATGTGAACCATATGTGATGGTAGTTTTGTTTGCTATTGTCATTAACTTGTATATGGTGAATTTTGGAAATTTTGGTACTTTCTTTAAATGTGCATTACCTAGTGTACTACTGTTTTATAAAGCTGTTACTTTGTGAAAATCATCTGCACTCACACTGTGATCATGGCCTAGTTAAAAAAGAAATGGTTCTCATTTATTGTGTTAAAAACTTTTGTATTCTACCATTCCTTGACTGACACAGTTTGTCACTGGTTTTAAGCTATATATTTTTTATTTTTAAAACATTTTAAAATTATTTTTCTTCCTGGTATGTGCAATACAGAATTTGGAATTTTCTCTCTCTCCTTGTTTTGAACTCGAAGGATATATTACCAGTATCATTAAGGTTTCTCAATTTTGTACTAGGGAAAGTTTAAAAATACCCATTAATCCTAATGTAAATTAATTCCCAAAAATCTTTAGACTATAGAAATAATGCCATTGATTGTTTAAAAAATTGTGTAACTTTGTTTAATGATTCTATCTGATTCCAGGAGAAGGAAATACAAAAAGAGCCACTGCATAGTGCCAAACAAGCACAAAGTTAATCTGCATAATGCCTATTGAGCACAAAGACAAAGAAACCAACCAATCCCAGTGGGATTAATAAAACTTTGAGCCAGGACAAGAGGACTTGAACTTGTTTGGGGTTGAGGTTGTGGCTGTTTTGACATATGTCAGTCAGGTCTTCCCTGAGCTACATTCTACCAAGCACCTCACTTTCGCTGCCATCCAGGCTTCAAGATCCCTGAGAGATAAGGTAAAATCAGACCAGAGAAAGCTTTTTCCTGTTTGCTATGAAAACAAGAAATCTAGTCCCTTTTCTGTCTCTCATAGTGTGGCAAACTTTCTATAGTCCTGGCTGCTGATTGTGTAAGTGTATAATTGTTTAAGTCACTTTAATTGGACCCTGATTCAATGACCTGTTTTAGGTTTATTATTTCTTTTCTTTGAATTTTTACATATAAGACTTTTATAGTCTATATATTATCCACACATTATGTTTTCTCTTTTATTTGAATTTTTTGATGTTTTTTGTTTTTCTTTTCCCAATTGATTCATATGCCTCATAACTCCGCCATGAATCCCTGAGTGATTCCTGTGTTTATTATTATCTTCCTTGGGGGGGATGACTATGTTATTATTTTGAACTTTGATTTGAATTTGAGCCTAATTTAGAAAAATAAACTAACTCCAAAAAAACAAAAGGTTAACTTTTTGGAGAGAGTGCTGTGAAGATCCAGAGTGAACTTTGAGATGTGGTGATTTGAACTGTGGGGTGTTGAATGCATTTGTTTTGAATGTATACTCTTATGCAAAGAAGGGGACTGTCCCCAGTTGGATTTTTATCAATGTGCCTAGCAATCATTGGTTTTCCTTTCTTTTATTTTTATCCCCAAATTATTGTAATTTAAAAATTGGTTATGTTAACAAGATTCATTGGAGAGGCTAATCTTCCAAAGGTTCTCAGGGGGAAGGTGTAATTAGAAATCTGTTACCCTAAAAACTACGATTCCCAGGAGCCCACTGACTTCCTGTCATTATGTGCTGATGTAGACAGGAGATATATTAGGTGGAGCTCTGTCCTCTTCCTGTGGTGCTTTTCCTGTGGACTCAGTTTTTTTCAACAGGTAGAAAACTTAGTCAAGTGGTTCCATTGTGTTAGGTAATAAACTTAATAATATAAAATACTTGGAGTTATTGTTTATTAATTTTAAGCTTACATACAAATATCATTGTTTGAATCGATTGATATATTATTCATATTTGCAATAGAGTGATCTCTTAATACACTAACTCCATTGAATCATGTGATCTATCATATGTTTTTCTTCTGCATTTCTACTGCCACAGTTCTTTCACTGGATATCCTCCAGTTCATCATTCCTTTCATGGGCTTGATTTTTCAATGATACAGAGAAATCCTTGGCAAGAAAACACCCTCTAACAATCTATAAAGACACTTCTTCAACTCCTAATCTTAAAGTGCTGCATGTAGTATTGAGCATGTAGTATTATCTAGTGTCACATAAACTATGTTTCAGAGGTAATTTCATGTTCATCAGGTTAGTTCTCAAAAGATGATATTATGATGCCTATCTTCTAGGCAATAGTATCCCTAGCTCTTTTCACTTATCTTCCTATGTCAGAATCTCTAACCCTACTACCTTCCTTGTATCCCTTCCATGAGAACTCTCCAGGTTTTTACTATTCATCTTTAATCTGATGCTCCAGAAATCAACACATTATTCCTAATGAAATCTTACTTAAGCAAAATATGGCCTCAAATCAACTTCTTTATTCTTAACACTACATGTTTATTTATGTAGTCTAAGATCATTTCTGGCACCTATGTCATTTTTCCAAGGTCATATAGGAAACAGTGAGATGATGGGGGAGTTCAAAAACTCTTACACAGAATACTGCACCCTTTCTTTTGAAACTGAAGTGAATAAATGAATGGGTAAAGTAATCAACAATATTTTGCTTTCTTAATTTTTTTCTTGCTTTTCAATTCAATTTTTAAAAATACACTTCTGAACTTTTCCACCCTTTTCCTTTCTGCTCCACACATTGAAAATGCAACAAAATAAAATGCATTATAAAGATATGTAGTAGGAAAGGAAGGAAGGAAGGAAGGAAGGAAGGAAGGAAGGAAGGAAGGAAGGAAGGAAGGAAGGAAGGAAGGAAGGAAGGAAGGAACAAAATCTCTAATTTCGTGTCAATAAGCTATATCAACAGAGAAAGTATGTTTCATCATTAGTCCTTTAAAATTATGATTGGTTCATTGTGTTGATCAGAGTTCCTAAGTCTTTCAAAGAAATTCTGGCCCTGATCGTTTCACTTTGTATCAGTTCTAGTTTAATCTGAACACATACCCTTCATCATTTTTATAGCATAATAGTATTCTATTATATACATATATGATAATTATTGTGTCATTCTCTAGATCAATTTAACCTCAATTTCCAAATCTTTACCATTATAGAAAAAATTGATATAAATAATTTTCTATGTATATAGTCTATTCCCTGATTTCTGTGATGTTTTAATTATATAGAATTAATAGATGAATATCTTGGTCAAAGAGTATGTACAGTATTTTCTCTGGGGGAAACGGGTTCAAAATGCTTTCCAAAATAGTTGTACCAGCTTAAAGATCTATGGACAGAGCATTAAAAGATTGTTTTTCATATAGTCCCTCAAGGATTTTTCATTCTCCCCTTGTTTGTCAGCTTAGCCACTCTGGAGGTTATGAGTTGATACATCAGAGTTTATTTTAACTTACATTTCCTAAATCTTATTAAATTATTATTTTGTGGATGCTTTTTAAATACATGCTTTCCTATCACAATTATTTCCCCACCACTGATTATATACCTCCCAGCCATAACAATAAAGAATAGTTAAGCAAAACAATAAAAATCTTTGCCATGTCTGAGTATTTATGCCTTGTTGCTCATCATTGGCTCCCCTGTTTGGTGCCTGGAAGAGGGAGGAAGACTTCATTGCCAGTTCATTGAAATAAAAACTGGTCACTGGAGACCATGCAATAAGAATATTAGAGGTTTATTTTCTCAATTCTAATTTCCTTTACATTATTATTGTGGTTGTAGGATAAGCTGTTTTCTTGGTCTTGCTTACTTGACTTAGAATTATTTCATATCTATCTTCTTAAATTTCTTCCAATTCTTTGTTTTTCCCTTTCTGGTACAATCATATTTTGTTTATTAATAAGCCACAGCCTATTCAGCAGGTACCCCATGAAAGCATACCCAGTGTGATTCTAATTTTTTCCCACAAAAAATAGTACTGCTCCAAATTATTTCATTTTACATATTTCCTAACCTCTTTGTTTCATTTATTTTTCTATAGGAGTGAGGGAGGAACATATATCCAACATTGATGAGTTTAAGGATGTGTATAATTCAGTGTGCCAGGTAATATCATTAAAAATTGTTTTCCAGAATAGGAAAAAAAGGGATAAATTCATAGTGCACCTACCTTCCAAGAACAATTTTCAAATTTTGTCACCTATACAAATTAGGTTACTATAAGTTAAAATATCCATTATTTTAACTTGCTTTTCTTTTACAATTGACAATTTAAAACATTCTTCATAATAGTTGCTAACTATCATTTCTTCAATTTAATGTTTCTTCTTCATTTCATTTGATCACTTTTTAATCACTAATTTAATTTTTCAGTATTTAATAATGACGCCCAGCCTTACATATGTTTTGTCACTTTTGTATATGTCTTGCATGTCTATACTATACCAGGCATGTTTTCTACAAAATGCCACCTATCTTAATTTATAGTTTTAGTTGTAATTCTCGATGAAATTATTTTTTTCATGAAAACTTTAAAAAATATTTATATAATCTGAATTTCATGTCATCATTCATCCGTATGTGTAATGTTCTTGGCCAAGAAATTTTCCTCTAGCCACAACTGTGTAAAAAATTACCTCTTCATATATATATATATATATATATATATATATACATATATATATATACACACACACATATATATACTCATATATACATATTTCACTCACATATATATGCATATATATACATACATGTACACATTAAAAATATGTAGATTTTAAGCATGCAATTTTTTATAAGCAGGCCACATATACAGTTGGAGCTTAATGTTTATTGTTACATTTGTTGTAAGGTGACAGTCTAAATCTAATCATTACCAAATTATTTTCCAGTTTTATTAAGACTTCATTACCCATTGAGTAGTTTCTAGTCTTGGGATGTATGGGGTGCTCAGGGAGGGGTAGTATCTCTGGTATGGAGGGCTTGTCGTGCCCTCCTAGGGCAGCTCTCTAGCCTCTGACCCCCACCTGACACCCAGCTCTCACTTGTGGCTCCCAGTAGCTGCTAGCATGCGGCAGCAGCCACACCCCAGACAACGGCTTCGACAGGCTGCCTAAACCTTGTGAGGGTAGCCATCAGGTCATCGACCCCTGGTGAACCAGGGCTTTGCTCACCCAGCATGTGAAGACTGCTTCGGCTGAACAGACGGAAGAAACCAGTAAGAAGGTTCAACGACTGAGAGGGCGACGCAGCAAAACACTGTGGAGTGCTCAGGGCGTGTTGGAGCACAAAAGACAACACGGCCATCCAATGCAGCTGAGGAAGTCTCCAGGTGTAACGACTTTTCGTGCCACTGGACCCAGGCTTCCAACGCTGAGAGAGTGGGACTGTCTCTGTGCATCGACTTTTCCACTTAAATCTCCTTCACACACAAGTATCTTTGTGCACACTCATCTATCCTAACCCCGTCCACCCTCTTCAAGACCTGCAGCGATGGGGGAGGGGCGAAGCAACAGGTAGAGGTGACCACTGGCAGTTGTAGTCACGATCCTGCACGTAGGCGGCCCACGGACCAGTGGTCGCTCGGCCCTGTAGGGCAGCAGGGATGTTCGGCAGCATCCTGGGCGACAGAGCAGCCCTCTCTAGGACAGCACTGCTCACCCTAATCAAGGGAGGGGACTAGAAAAGGTGTCCCAAACATTGCCTGCCTTACAAACACCCAGTCAGCACACTGCGGCTGGCGGGTCATCCCTTTAAGCGGTCAAAATCAAAAGAAACATAATACAAAAAATCTCCTTCTAGGAGCCTGGAACATCAGGACATACTTGACAGAGAGAATACCCCAAGACCTGAGAGAAGAACAGCTCTAATCGGTAAAGAACTGGTGCGATATAACATCGACATCGCAGCCTTAAGCGAAACACGCTTACTGTAAACCTCAAAATTTCTTAGACTTATAAATGTTGGAAATTTCACCATTGGGAAATTTCATACTTGAAAAATTCCCTATTGATAGTGGGTCTTGGCTATTGGAATGTGAACCCCATTGGCATGAGAGTTTCCCCCTCCTACCTTCTTAAGATTACTTTAGGACAGAAACCCTTTGCTGAACAATGGAAAGGACTTTGACCTATGCTTAAGCATAGAACAGGAATTTCTTTGAGTCATGATTGATTTTAGAATTGATACAATGGAGATACTTGGAATCAATCTCCACCCTATTCAGTCCTAACAGGATTGAGTAAGGGCTGCAGCCTAGATCAAAATTTAATTATTCCAATCTCTACCCTACTCAGGTTAACAGGATTTAGAAAGGGCTGTAGCAAAGGATCAAAGATTTAATTATTTGAAAATATGACCTTCAACAGACATGTGCAAAGCCAGAGACTTCTGGGCGGTCCTGGGTTAAGCTAGAGCCTCCATTGGCACAGGGAAATTGATGGACAGGTGATTGGTAGATGTGAGGACTGAGAGGAGGGAACTTGGATGGGTTTCCTTAAGGATAGGGGGGTCTGAAGACTGGTGGTGGTGGTTGAGGAGTTTGTCTGAGTGGTGGGAGTGTGCTCTGAGAAGCTTGCTCTGAAGGAAGCTGAAGGTGGGGGCCTCTGAGACTGTTTCTCCATTTTGGTCACGTGAGTAATAGGGACTGATCTCTTTTCTTTGCCCCAGCTATCTAAGGGCTTGGGCCTTTTGGCCCAGCCTAAACAGAAGGGATATTTAAGCCCTATTCCCTTCTCTCCCTTTTTCTCTCTCTCTATCTCTAATTCCTTTCTTCCTCCTATTGTAATTAAACTCCATAAAAGATTGACTGCTGACTTGAGTTTTCATTTAGGAATTACATAGCTGAATTCCTTGGCGACCTTAAATTAATATATATCAGTCTTTTAAAGTGATTTCCTTGTCACATTACCAGAAGAGGGATCACTCAGCGAACCCACCACTGGATACACCGTCTTCTGGAAAGGTAGAGCTTCAAATGAAGACAGAATCCATGGTGTTGGCCTGGCTATCAAGACCAGTTTGCTCAAATAGCTGCCAGACTTGCCTGTGGGCATCAGCGAGAGGCTCATGAAGATCCGTTACCTCTCAGCAAAGATGGTATGCCACAATCATGAGCGCATATGCCCCAACACTGACCAGCACAGAGGAGACCATCGAGCAGTTCTACTCTGACCTGAGTGCCTTCCTGCACTCAGTGCCCACCAATGACAAGCTGATACTACTGGGAGACTTCAACGCCCGCGTTGGCCAGGTCCATGAAAGATGGAAAGGAGTGCTCGGCAAACACAGAGTGGGCAAACTCAGAGTTCGAACTCACCATCACGAACACTGTGTTCAGAATGGCGAACAAATATAAAACAACGTGGATGCACCCACGATCAAAACAGTGGCATCTCATTGACTACATCATTGTACGCAGTGAGACATCCAGGATGTAAAACTCACCAGAGCCATGAGAGGAGCTGAATGCTGGACAGACCACCGATTGATTAGAGCGACTCTTCAAATGCGCATTGCACCTCGCCATCCAAAACGTGCCCAGACAGTTAGGGCATTTTACAACGTGAGTCATCTTAGAGATCCATCTTATTTGCAAACATTCCAGTCCTGCCTGGACGACAAGCTGTCTGCCAAGGGACCACTCACTGGAAGCTCAATCGAGAAATGGAACCAGTTCAGAGACGCAGTGAAGGAAACATCAAAAGCAGTCTTGGCCCCAAACAACGCAACCACGAGGACTGGTTCGAGGAGAACAACACTGCTATTGAAGACCTATTGAGCAAAAAGAACAAAGCCTTTATGGAGTGACAAAATAACCCAAACTCTGCTCCTAAAAAGGACAGATTCAAGTCTCTCCAAGCCATGGCGCAGCGTGAGATCAGGAAGATGCAAGACCGATGGTGGGAAAAAAAAGGCAGAAGAAATGCAGCGGTTTGCTGATACGAAAAACTACAAACAATTTTTCAGTGCCCTCAAGACTGTCTATGGGCCATTAAAACCCACCACCACTCCCTTGCTATCCTCTGACGGTGACACTCTCATAAAAGATAAAAAAGGCATCAGCAACAGGTGGAAAGAACACTTCAGTCAGCTTCTCAAACTACCCTCTTCAGTTGACCAAAGCGCCCTTGACTAGATTCCCCAAAATCACTCCATTGAACAACTTGATGTCCCTCCTTCAATAGAGGAAATCCAAAAAGCCATTAAACAAATGAGTGCAGGCAAGGCACCTGGTAAAGACGGGATCCCAACCGAGGTGTACAAGGCCTTAAATGGAAAGGCGCTCCAGGCATTCCACATAGTGCTGACCAGCATATGGGAAGAGGAAGACATGTCCCCAGAAGTCAGAGATGCCTCCATCATAGCCCTATACAAGAACAAAGGCTCATGAACAGAGTGTGACAACTACAGAGGCATCTCACTACTCTCCACTGCTGGAAAGATCCTCACCCATGTTATACTCAACAGACTTCTGTCATCTATTTCAGAGCAGAACCTGCCTGAATCACAATGTGGCTTCCAACCAGATCGCAGCACCATCGACATGGTCTTCACGGTGAGGCAATGCAGGAAAAATGCCTTGAGCAGAACCTAAGTCTCTACATTGTCTTCATAGACCTGACAAAGGTGTTCAACCCAGTGAACAGGGATGCATTGTGGGTGATCCTCAGCAAGCTCGTTTGCCCAGCAAAATTCGTCAAACTGATCCAGCTCTTTCATGTCGACATGACAGGGGAAGTCCTATCTGGTGGAGAGACTTCCGACCTCTTCAACATCTCCAATGGCATGAAACAAGGCTGTGTCCTCGCTCCGGTACTATTCAACCTATACTTCACCCAAGTATTACGACATGCTGTGATGTATCTAGACCTGGGTGTCTACATCAAATACCGACTGGATGGATCACTATTCGACCTTCGCCGCCTGACCGCAAAAACAAAGACAACAGAGAGACTCATCCTGGAAGCTCTCTTTGCAGATGACTGTGCTCTCATGGCCCACCAAGAACATCATCTCCAAACCATTGTGGACAGGTTCTCCACCACAGCAAACTGTTTGGCCTGACTGTCAGCCTCAGCAAAACAGAGGTGCTGTTCCAACCTGCACCAGGGAGGCCAACTAACCAGCCGTGCATTACAATCGATGGCACGCAGCTTTCTAACGTCAACACTTTCAAGTACCTGGGCAGCACCATCGTGAATGACGGGTCCCTAGACCACGAGATTAATGCCAGGATCCAAAAGGCCAGCCAGGCACTCGGGCGGCTGCGCTCCAAAGTCCTCCAACACAGCGGTGTAAGCACTGCGACGAAGCTCAAAGTGTACAACGCAGTGGTCCTCAGCTCGCTCCTGTACGGTTGTGAGACATGGACACTGTACCGGAAGCACATGAAACAGCTGGAGCAATTCCACCAATGCTCCCTCCGGTCAATGATGAGGATCTGATGGCAGGACCGAATCACCAATCAGGAAGTCCTTGACAGAGCCAACTCCACCAGCATCGAAGTCCTGGTCCTCCAAACCCAGCTACGATGGTCTGGACACGTCATCCGCATGAACCCACAGCGAATACTAAGACAGGTATTCTAGGGTGAACTGTCAGCTGGACTCAGGAAACAAGGCCGACCAAAGAGAAGATTCAAGGATCAGCTAAAGTCCAACTTGAAGTGGGCTGGCATGACACCAAAGCAACTAGAACTCGCTGCCTCTGACAGAAGCAGCTGGCGAACCCACATTCACCAAGCCGCCACCACCTTTGAAGATGAGCGACGTCGACGTCTTGCTGCTGCGCGTGAACGCCGACACCAGGCCCCAGCCGCACCTCCAGTAAAAACTGGCGTCCCATGCCCCATGTGCCACAAACTTTGCACCTCAGTCTTTGGACTTCAAAGCCAAATGAGGGTACATCAATAGATGATAATGCACAAAGACAATAGTCATTCTCAGTCACCGAGAGACTACCACACAAAGCTCTTAGATAGATTGAATCCTAGATTATTAAATTCATTTTGAATATATTCCATGTATCAGGATAAAAGTATTTATATTTACTTGAAAATTTTTATTTAATTAATTAATTAAGAATATTTTTTCATGGTTTCATGATTAATGTTCTTTCCCTCCTCTCCTCCCCCTTATTCCCATAGCTGACATGGAATTCCACTAGATTTTACATGTGTCATTGATTGAGACCTATTACCATATTATTGATAATTGCAACTAGGGTGATAGTTTAGAGTCTACAACACCAATCATATCCCCATCAACTTATGTGATCAAGCAGTTGTTTTTCTTCTCTTGTTTCTATTCCCACCGTTCTTCCTCAGACTGTGGATAGTGTTCTTTCTAAGTCCCTCAGAATTTTCTTGTATCATTGCATTGCTGCTAGTAGAGAAGATGATTACATTTGATTGTATCACAGTGTAGCAGTCTCTGATTAAAATGTTCTCCTGGTTCTGCTCCTTTCATTCTGCATCAATTCCTGGAGGTCATTCCAGCTCACATGAAATTCCTCCAGTTCATTATTCCTTTGAGCACAATAGTATTCCATCACCAACAGATACCACAATTTGTTCAGCCATTCCCCTAATAAAGGTCATTCCCTCATTTTCCAATTTTTTTGCCACCACAAAGGGAACAGCTATAATTATTGTTGCAAAACTCTTTTTCCCTATGATCACTTTGGGATATAAACCCTGAAGTTCTATGGCTGGATCAAAGGTAGATAGTTTTTTAGAGCCCTTTGGACATAGTTCCAAATTGCCATCCAAAATGGTTGGATCAATTCACAACTCCACCAGCAAAGCATCAATGTCCCAATTTTGCCACATTCCCTGCAAAATTTATTATTTACCTTTCAAGCCATGTTATCTAATCTGCTAGGTGTGAGGTGGTACCTCAGAATTGTTTTGATTTGTATTTCCTTAATTATAAGAGATTTAGAACACTTTTTCATGTGTTTATTGATAGTTTTGATTTCTTTATCTGAATATTGCCTATTCATGTCCCTTGCCCATTTATCAATTGGGGAATGGCTTGATTTTTTGTGCAATTGATTTAGCACTTTATAAATTTGAATAATTAGCCCTTTGTCAGAGTTTTTTGTTGTAATTTTTTTTCTCAATTTGTTACTTCCCTTCTAATTTTGGGTACATTTGTTTTTTTTCTACGAAAACATTTTTATCTAATGTAATCAAATTATTTATTTTACATTTTGTCATTTTTTCTAACTCTTGTTTGAACTTAAAATCTTTCCTTTCCAAAAGATATGACATATATACAATTCTGTGTTCACCTAATTTACTTATAGTTTCCTTCTTTATATTCAAGTAATTCACCCATTCTGAATTTATCTTGGTGCAGGGTATGAGATATTGATCTAAACCTAATCACCCCCATACTATTTTCCAATTTTCCCAGCAGTTTTTGTCAAATAGTGGACATTTTTCCCAAAAGCTGGGATCTCTGTGATTATCATAGACTGTCTTGTTGAGGTCACTTACCTCAAGTCTATTCCACTGATCCTCCTTTCTGTCTCTGAGCCAGTACCATATTGTTTTGATGACCACTGCTTTATAGAACAATTTAAGATCCAGTACTATTAAGTCACATTTTTTTTTCATGATTTTCCTTGATATTCTTGATCTTTTGTTCTTCCAAAAGAACTTTGTTATAGCTTTTTTTTCTAATTTAGTGAAAAAGTTTCTTGGTAGTTTGATAGGTATGGCACTGAATAAGTATATGAATTCAGGTAGGATTGTCATTTTTATTACATTATCTCATCCCATACAAGAGAAATTAATGTTTTTTCCAATTGTTTAGATATAATTCTAATTGTGCAGAAAGTGTTTAGTAGTTGTGTTCACAAAATACCTGTGTTTGTCTTGGCAGATAAATTCCTAAGTATTTTATATTGTCTAGGATGATTTTCAATGGAATTTCTCTAACTCCTGCTGCCTGTATGTGTTGGAAATATATAGAAATGCTGATGATTTAAGTGGGTTCATTTTGTATCCTGCAACTTTGCTAAAGTTGTTGATAATTTTCACTAGCTTTTTAGTTGATTCTCTAGGATTCTTTATGTACACCATCATATCATCTGCAAAGTATGATAGCTTGGTCTCCTCATTTTCTATTTTAATATCTTCAATTTCTTTTTCTTCTCTAATCGCTACTGCTAGTGTTTCTAGTACAATGATAAATAATAGAAGTGATAATGGGCATCCTTGTTTCACTCCTGATCTTATTGTGAATGCTTCTAATTTGTCCCCATTGCAGATGATGCTTACTGATGGTTTTAGAAGGTTTTGGTGCATTTATTTGTATTTCCTCTTCTGCTACTTCCTCTATAGTCTTAATTTTGCCTCCATAAAACTTATCCAGGGTCAATACCTTCTTGTTTATCTTGGTGTTGGGAAGTTGTTGTTCCTGGGCACTCTGCCATAACTATAGTGGTTTTTCTTTCCTTTCCAGTCAGAAATCTGAGTCAGGAAAGCAAGCTTTCTATGTATAGAACTAAGGAGCAAGGTTTTTGTCTGAGGCAACCTCTCAACTCTATGCAGCTTATACTGTTTGCTGCCCTTCTCTGTGCTATCTCCCTGTGGGCTCCCAAGGTCTGTACTTTTCAGCCTGCTGGAATTTCAGGTCTAGCTGTTGTCAGGGGTAGGTCTTTGATGGACGTAGTCAGCTGCCAAAGACATACAGGTGCCCCTCACTCACTATAGAGGTGCCCCTCTGATCAGCTCACTTTTTGGTGAAAGCTTTTCCACCTCCTTATAGTGTGGAAATTCCAAAATTTCACATACCTTTAATGCTGTGCCCTACTATAGAGTCTTTTTTCATATGAATTTGGTTTATTTTGCCTTTTGAGGAGTCTATATAGGTAGGTCATGAGGAGAGGAAGCATCCAGCATCTAGACTGCCACCCTGTTTACCCAGTTTGCTAATGGTCTTAAATATATACTGTTTATTATTTTTAGGAATGGCCCTTCTATTCCTATACTTTCTTGTGTTTTCAGTAGCAATGAGTGTTTTATTTTGTCAAAGGCTTTTTCTGTATCTATTGAAATGTAAATAATCATGTCATTTTTATTGGTTTGCTTGTTAATATAATCAATTATGTGGATGGTTTTCTTAATATTGAACCATCCTTGCATTCCTGGTATAAACTCCACCTGATCATAATGAATAACCCTTATGATCACTTGCTAGAGTCTTTTTGATAGTATTCTATTTAAGATTTTTGCATTTATGTTCATTAAGGAGATTGATCTGTAGTTTTCTTTCTTTGCTTTTGACCTGCCTGGCTTTGGAATCAGTACCATAATTGTGTTTTAAAAGGAATTTGGTAGAACTCCTTTCCTTATTCTGTCAAATAATTTGTATAATATTGGAATTAGTTGTTCTTTGAATGTTTGATAGAATTCACTTGTGAATCCATCAGGCCCTGGGGATTTTTTCTTAGGGAAGTCTTTGATGGATTGTTCATTTTTTTCTGATATGAGATTATTTAAGTATTCTATCTCTTCTTCTGTTAATCTAGGCAATTTATATTTTTGGAAATATTCATCCATATCATCTAGATTGATATATTTTTGTCATATAATTGGGCATAATAATTTTTAATGATTGCCTTAATTTCCTCTTCATCATAGGTGAGGTCTCCCTTTTCACTTTGGGTACTTTTAATTTGGCTTTCTTCTTTCCATTTTTTATTAAATTGACCAGTACTTTGTCTATTTTATTTTTTTTTCCAAAGTACCAGCTGCTACTCTTTTTGATTGACTCAATAATACTTTTACTTTTGATTTTTTATTAATTTCTCCTTTAATTTTTAGCACCTCTAATTTAGTTTACATCTAAGGATTTTTAATTTATTCACTTTCTAGTTTTTTAATTTGCATGCCCAATTCATTGACCTCTACCCTCCCTAATTTGTTAATATATGAACTCAAGGATATAAGTCTCCCCCTGAGTACTGTTTTGGCTCTATTCCATAGACTTTGGTAGGATGTCTCATCTTTATCATTCTCTTCAAAAATTATTAATTGTTTCTATAATTATTCTTTAAATGTTTTGCGAATCATATAGTCCATAATCATATCATAATTTCCAAGTATTTTTACTTGCCTCTCCATGTACCTTTACTAATTATTATTTTTATTACATTATGATCTGAAGAGGTTGCATTTATTATTTCTGCTCTTTTGCACTTGTTTGCCATGTTTATATTCCCTACTATATGGTCAGTCTTTGTAAATGTGCAATATGCTTCTGAAAAGAAAGTGAATTTCTTTTTGTCCTTATTTATTTTTCTCCACATATCTATTAACTGTAATTTTTCTAAGATTTCATTCACATCTCATACCTCTGTTTTTTATATTTTTGGTTTGATTTATATAGATGTGATAGAGGAAGGTTCAGGTCTCCCAGTAGTATAGTTTTACTATCTATTTCCTCCTTGTACTCCAGTAGTTTCTCCTTTAAAAATCTGGATGCTATACCATTTGGTGCATACATTTTGAGTACTGATATTTCCTCATTGTCTATACTGCCTTTTATCAGGATATAATTACTTTCCCTATCTTTTTAAATCAGATCTAATTTTACTTTGGCTTTGTCAGATATCATGATTCTATTCCCTGTCTACTTTTTCTCAGTTGAAGCCCAATAGATTTTGTTCCAGCCTTTTATCTTTACCCTGTGTGTCTACCTGCCTTATGTTTGCTTCAATAATTTGACCGTATTGGTGCCCTTAAACAAGAAAATTAAAATAATTATTTTTTCTCTTTACCATCTCTTTCTTATTTAGTTTCATGTGTTTCCCATGATTTTTATATTTGGATAGCAAACATTCAAGTTAGTTCTGGTCTTTTCTTACAAATACCTGGAAATCTTCTTTTTTGTTGAATACCCATACTTTACCCTGGAAGCATATAGTCAGTTTTGATAGGTAGGTTATTCTTGGTTATAGACCCGAATCTCTTACATTTCTGAATATCATATTCCAAGCCTTGGAGTCCTTTAATGTGGAGGCTGCCAGATCCCATGTAATCTTTATTGGTGTTCCTTGATATCTGGATTATCTCTTTCTGGCTTCTTGTAATATTTTCTCCTTGGCTTAGAAGCTCTTTAATTTTGAAATTATATTCCTGGGTGTTTTCTTTTGAGGATTTAATGTAGAGGGTGACCTATAGTTTCTTTCAATGTCTATTTTGGTTCCTTATTGAAGAAACAGAGGGAAGTTCTCTTGGATAAATTCTTGTAGTATGATTTCAATGTTTCTCTTTATTTCTGGGTTTTCAGGTCAAATGATGACTCTCAGATTGTCTCTTCTAGATATGTTTTCAAGGTCATTAATTTTCTCAGTGAGATATATTATGTTTCCCTCCATTTTGTCCACATATTTATTATTATTTATTATTAAATTTTAATTTATTATATTTTATGATATATTATATGTAATATATCATTTTATTTATTTATTATTAATAATTATTATTTATTAATTATCTATTAATTCTTGCTGTCTTGTAAGATCATTAGCTTCTACTTACCCAATTCTGGTCTTTAAATACTGGATTTTCACTATAATATCTTGATTTTCCTTTTCATTTTGGTCTATTCTGCTTTTCATGGCTTCCAACTGCTTAATTTTCATCTCTAATTTACTTCTTATTTCATTTGATTTCTAGGCTTCTTTTTCCAATTGTGAGTTTCTGTCTTTTAAACTGTTATCTTTTTTTTTAACTATTTCCCACTCTTCCTGCCAAATTCCTTCCATCTTTCTCATAATCTCAGATTTGAACTCTTCAAAAGCTTGTGACCAGTTTACATTTTTTGGAACTTTTGCTTGTATTTACTTGTTTTTTGTCCCCTGCTGTTTCCTCTGTAGTCTGGATGTTTTTCCATAAAAATTATCCAGGGTCAGTGCCTTCTCTTTTTCTTTTTGGTGATTGAAAGGTGTATTTCCTGGGCATTGCTGGCCATTACTCTGTTGGTTTTCCTTTCCTTCCCAGCCAAAAGTCTGAGTGAGGAGTGCAGGATCTCTGTGTATGGAGCTAAGATGTGAAGTTTTTGCCTTAGGCTACTTTTCCTGTCTCTGTATCTTCTACAATTTCCTCTCCTCTCCACTCTATCTCTGAGCCCAAATTCTGCACTCTTTAGCCTTCTGGCATCTCAAGTCTAGGTGCATTCAAGTGGTAAGGCCTTAGTCAGCTGCTAAGAACCTAGAGATTGCCTCTTGATCATTCTGATTCTGGTGTTCTGGCTCTAACTCCAACACAATAAGTGGGGTAGGGGGAGGGTTTATCACCTCGAGTTTTGGTCAGAGTTACTTCACACCCTTATAGCATAATAATGCCCAAATGCCATGTACCTTCAATGTTGTGGCCTACTGTGGAGTCCCTTTGTTCATTTGAACTTGGTTTTATTGTCCTTTTGAGGTAGTCTATATCGGTCAGAGATGAGGATAGTAAGAGTCTTGCTTCTACACTGCAGCCATCTTAACTGAGAAGTCCCAATTAATTTCATGTAATTATTGTTTGATTAGTCTATTCCACTGAGCATCATTTTTAAAATTTTTGACAAGTAAAAATTGTTTTGATGATTCCTGCTTTAGATCATATCAGGATATATAATGTTGCATCTTCCTTTTCTTATTAAAGTTTTATTTTCTAAGTTTATTTCCATTATAACATTATACCCTTCCATTTATTTCACCATTCTATTATCATTTTAAACTGTTTTATGTACATTATCACATTTAGTGTCATGGTGTGATGGAATGTATTATTAATTACATCAGAGAGCTTCTAGAACAACTTTCTCATTACAGAGATAGGATTTTCACAACATTTATATAAAAGAGGTTGGGGAAATATTTCCCATTTGTTAGGTAGAAAATTAAAACACAAAAAAGAATCAGGTGAGATTCAAAAGCAGAATAAGCTATCTTAGAAGACAGAATCTTTACCCTTAGTGAAGATAATGATGAAAAGTTTAGATCAATGGAGTTAGCATGTGACTTTCCTACTGAATGCCTAATAATGCCCCCCAAAATAACACCATATGCTTTACCTCATACATATTTATTTTGGGCCACTAGTAGAGACTGCTTATTAATTTGTGCTTTTGAAACTGGGAGGATGTGGAAAACTGAACAACTTACAAGCAGTACATCACACCACTTGACCTTCCCCTACCTATGGGTTCAGCATAGGTCGGAAAAGAAAAAAATAATAAAGAAAATAGTGATGCCTTAGTTGTCTGTGAAGAATGCTAGTCAAGGTACAAATACCTGTTACGAAATCTTAGTGACCCAATCAAACACTAGGAAGTAGACTAGTAGAAAAACCAATTCATATGAACAAGTACAGAGACTAGATAATCTATCAGACTAAAATTAATTTTGAATACTCATCAGGGACATGAAAAAGCAATATATCACTTTCTGAATGCTTCAAGGAGGCAAAGAGATGCAGATTTGATCTGTAATTTAATAATATTCCATTTTAAATTAATAATATTCCATTGACTCATATCTCCACCCAAAACCTTTTGGTGCCCTATCCATGTTGGGCTCATTTCATCTTCCCTGATGAATAAGTTTAATTTCATTTCTTCAAATAACTCAAGTCTTCGAAGGCATATGCTCAAATACTTCTTCAGGGCAATAATGAAAATAACAAAAATATATTTAAAAACATATATAACAGAAAAGAATGGTTAAATTAGTGTAATAGGAAATAGTTTTCACCCATTTCCTCTGTAGTTTTAGGGAAGGGATATTCTCTTCCTCCCACAGAAACACATCTCACTCTCCAAATAAAACAAACTCATAATGCTACTGAGGAGAGTTAGAGTCTCAAGTACTACTACCACAGTTATTTTTTGGGGTGGAAGGGTTTGCAATTAATTTTTTTGTTTTTTCAATTTTATTATTATTTTTCATTTTTCTGATTTAGACATATATCATTCAAAATATTTCCATATTTTTCATTTTTAACTAAACAATCTTATAAAACCAAAACCCCAAATGATATACCCAAATAAACAAGTGATAATTCATATATTTTTATCTTCATTTCTACTCCAACAGTTCTTTCTCTGGAGATGGACAGCATTCTTTTTTCATAAATCCCTCAGAACTGTCCTGGATCATTGTATTGCTATTAGAAGCAAAGTCTATCACATTTGATTATTCAACAATATGTCAGTTATTGGGTATAATGTTTTCCTGGTTATGTTTATTTCACTCTCCATTAGTTCATGTAGGTCTTTCCTGTTCTTTCTGAAATCAACCTTTTCATCATTCTTTATAACACAATAGTACTCTATCATCATCATAAACCACATTTTGTTCTGCCATTCCCTAAATGATTAACTTCTCCCCAATCTCTAATTCTTTGCCACCAGAAAAAGAGCAGCTATAAATATTTTTATACAAACACTTCTTTCCCATGTTTAAAATCTCTTTAGGACTTAAATCTAGTAGTGACATGGGTGGATCAAAAGTTATACGGTCTTTTATAGCCCTTTGGGCATAATTCCAAATTGCTCTCCAGAATGGTCCAAACAATTCACAACTCCACTGGCAATGCATTAGTGTCCCAATTTTTTCACATTCCCTCCATCATTTATTACTTTCTTTTATTGTCATATAGACCAATCTGGCAGGTATGAGGTAGTACTTCAGATTTGTTTTAATTTACATTTCTTTAATAAAGAGGGATTTAGAACATTTTTTTCATATAATTATTAATAGTTTTGATTTCTTCATTGGAAAGCTTCTCATTCATACCTTTGACCTATTATCAATTAGTGAATGATTTGGATTCTTATAAATTTAGATTATTTCTTTATATATTTGAAAAATTAGACCTTTATCAGAGAAATTTGTTATAAAAATTTTCCCAGTTTTTTGCTTTCCTTCTAATCTTACTTGCACTGTTTTGTTTGTACAAAATCTAATTAATTAAATATAAACAAAATCATTCTTTTTATATCTTGAAATGTTCTCTATCTCTTGTTTGGTCATAAATTCTTCCCTTCCCCATTTATCTCACAGGCAAACTATTCTGCATTCCCATAATTTACTTACAATGTCACTTTTTTAACATTTAAAAACAATCCTCATTTTGACCTTATCTTAGTATAGCGTTTGAGATATTGATCTAAACCTAATTTTTACTTAATTGTTTGCCAATTTTCCCAACAGTTTTTTTTGTCAAACAGTGAGTTCTTTATCCCAAAATCTGGAATCTTTAGGTTGATCAAACATTAGAATGCTGAGGTCATTTATCCCTAGTCTATTCCAGTGATCCACACTTACATTTCATAACCAGTGCCAGATTGTTTCAATGATTACTATTTTATAGTAGAGTTTAAGATCCAGTACTTCTAGGCCATCATCCTTCACATTATTTTTCATTAGTTCCCTTGATATTCTTAAACTTTTATTTTTCTGAATGATTTTTATTATTATTATTTCTGGTTCTATAAAATAGTTTTTTTGGTAGTTTGATAGGTATGACACTGAATAATAAATTCATATAAGTAGGATTATCATTATTATTATATTAGCTCAACCTACTGATGAGTAATTAATGTTATTATAATTATATAGATCTAGTTTTATTTGTGTGGAAATTGTTTTGTAATTGTATTAATAAAATTCCCGTGTTTGCTTGGCAACCAGACTTCCAAATATTTTATATTGTCTAGAGTGATTTTAAATGGAATTTCTCTTTCTAACTCTTGCTGCTGTTTTGTTGGAAATATATAGAGATTTGATTTTTTTATTTTGGGGGGGGTATATTGTATCCTGCAACTTTGCTCATGTTATCAATTATTTCAACTAGTTTTTTAGTTTTAGTTTTTAGTTTAGTTTTTAGTTTTTTCTACACTATCACATCATCTGCAAAGAGTGATAGTGTAGTTTTCTTATTGCCTACTTTAATACCTTCGATTCATTTTTATGCTCTAGTTGCTGAAGGTAACATTTTGAGTAAAAAAAAATACTAAATAATGCTGGTAATAATGGGCATCTTTGCTTCACTTCTAATCTTGTTGAGAAGGTTTCTAACGTATCCCCATTGTAGATGACACCTGGTTGTGGTTTTAAAGAAATGCTTATTATTTTAAGGATAGACCCTTTTATTCCTATGTTTCTAGTGCTTTCAATAGGAATGGGTGTTGTATTTTGTCAAAGGCTTTTTCTCCATCTAGTGAGATAATTATGTGATTTCTGTTAATTTGATTATTGATATAGTCAATTATGACAATTGTTCTCCTAAGATTAAACCAGCCTGGTGCAAATTCCACCTGGTCATACTGACTATTTCTTGTGATATATTGCTGTAGTCTCTTTTTTGTTTTTTTATTTATGATTTTTACATCAATGTTCTTTAGGGAAATTTGTCTGTAATCTTCTTTCTCTGTTTTTTATCTTCCTGGCTTAGATATGACATCATATTTGTGTCAAAAGAAGATTTTGGTAGGACTCTTTCTTTGCTTATTTTGCCAAATAGTTTGTATAGTAATGGGATTAAATGTTCTTTAAATGTTTGGTAGAATTCACTTTTGAAACCATTTAGCCCTGGGGATTTTTTTCTTGGGAAATTTGTTGATGGCTTGTTAAATGTATTTTTTAAGATGGGATTATATAATTTACCCCATTTTATTTCTCTCTTCCCATTTCTCCTAGTACAATCCTCTTTTTCACACATGGATTTTCTTTTTTTTTTAATATATATCATCCTAAACAGCTTACTCCATGCTCTCTAAGTATACATCTTCTAACAACTAAAATGATGATATTTTTAAGAGTTATAGATATCCTCTTTCCTAGGAGCAATATAAATGAATTGATGTTTTTTAAGTCCTTACATTTTTCTCTTTTCTGTTTACCTCTTTATGCTTCTATTAATTTTGTATTTGGACATCAAATTTTTTGTTTAACTTTGGTCTTTTCTTCAGTAATTCTTGGAAATCTTTTATTTTATTAAATTACCATACTTTCCCCTGAAAAAAAGATATATATAGGTAGGTGATTCTTGGTTGTAAACCCAGTTCCCTTGCCTTCTGGAATAGTATATTTCATGTCTTCTGGTCCTTCAACATGGAAGCTGCCAGATCCTGTGTAATCATGACTAGGCCTCAATGATATTTAAGTTGTTTATTTCTGGCTGTTTAGAGTATTTTCTCTTTGCCATGGGAGCTCAGCTATCTCATTCCTTGGAGCTGTCATTTGGGGAATTATTGCAGGAGGTAATCTGTGGATTCTTTCATTTTATATCTAACCCTCCTGTTCAAGACTATCAGGGCATTTTTCTTGGATAATTTCTTATAATATGATGTCTAGGCTTTTCTTTTTTCCCTTTTTTGGTCATCACTTTTAGGTAGTCCAATAATTCTTAAATTGTCTCTCCTAAATCTATTTTTCAGTTCAGTTGTTTTGTCAATCAGATGTTTCATATTTTCATCTATGTATTCATTGTTTTGATTTTGTTTTATTGTTTCTTGATAACGCATGAGATTGCTAGCTTTTATCTGCTCAATTCTAATTTTTAAAGACTGAATTTCTTCCCTGACCTTTTGACCTTTCTTTTCCATTTGGTTCATTCTAACTTTTCATAACACTCTTTTCTTCATTGGATCTTTGTGCCAATTTTTCCAGTTGACCAATTCTGCTTTTTAAACTCTTATTTTCTTTTTGCATTACTTTCATTCTTTCCTCTATTTTTCTTCAATCTGTCTTATTTGATTTTTTAATTCTTTTCTGAGTTCTTACAGAGCTTGAGATCAATTCCCATTTTCTTTTAAAGTTTTGCATGAAATTTCTTGGATCTTTCTTTAATGTCCTAATCTTCTAAGACAGGTCTATCCCTCATGATTTTTGAAGCCCTGAAGTGGACCCACAACATGGAAGATCTTTTTACTTCAAGATTATTTTACTTTTGTCTCCTTCTCCAAGCAATTCTGTCTCAGTACCTTTCAAAAGATCAAAAACTACCCTCCATAAAATTACTATAGATTTATGAGGTACCACATGGATTGCCAAAAAGGGATTTTGAATTTTCAAAACAATGGAAAGTTTCCTGAGTATAATTGAAGAATGTAGATAAAATTATATGATGTGAGGGTTTTTTTTTGACAAGTAAATATTTTGCCTGATGATGCCTAACTCAGCTTTCCAATATGGATGTTATTTTGTGTATTTTTCCCTCAAGAAATACTACTAAACTATGACTCTATTTGAGTATTCCCATTGGGCTACTTTACCACTCTTTTTCATAAAAGTGGTAGTTTGAGAGTCAAAGATATAGCAGGGAAGAAAATGGAGAGAACGAGGGGTTGAAGGAGAGAGATAGTAGCTGATTTTGATTGTTCTTGCTTTATAACACTACTGATGTTCAGTGTCTAAAATAACATTTTCTATGACCAGTGTCTGCAAAAAATATCTAGATCTCAAAGATACAAGAGGCCAAGATACACTGAAGAATATAAAAGCCAAAACTATATTCAAAAGTACCATATATTTTCAGCAATAATGTATCAAAGAAATGTATTCAGTAAAATGGCAATGAGACAGATTTATCTATTGGACATTCCTGACTTTCCTTTTAATACCAAAATCTTTTGAACATGATTTCTTTTCTTTACATTTCTTCCCACACTCCTCAGAATGATGAGGGTAGATTAGAGGATCAGTGGGAGTTTTATTAGGCTAAACATTCCATTGAGAAATAACAAAAATCTCATTAATTTAATTTATATAACAAAATGTGAATAGGTATAATGAGGATTATATTTATATGTATATATATGTAATACATAATATTAAATATAAAGACCAGATCAATAGAGGGTAATTTCTTAGATAATGAGTAATGGGGTGAGAGCCATATTGATATTTCAGTAATTCTCCTATTTGAAAGGAAAATCTAGTTTCTTTTTCATTACCTATAGATCATTATTGAATCTGGGTAGCATACCTTCTGTCTGGAGCTTTGGGCAGTATGAAGTAGAGTAACATCTGAGACTTGGGTTGGTGATCCTTCTTGAACATCTTTAATACTGCAGTGTGATGTTAGGATTAACTCTCCCCTTGTCTATTTTTAGCTAATCAAATCAAGAACTTAAAGTAACCCTACTTACCATTAAGTATGAGAGTTCAAAACTCACTTACTAGAGTAAACTCAAATCTTCAGAGGTCACTGCCCCACACCTTGGGCGGTGCTAGGCAAATTGAAAGACTGCATTTGGGTTCTTTGAAGAAGGGAGAATGACAGAAAATGATATGGGAAAAGGAGCTTAAAAGAAGTGACCAGTATGGTGGAATAATAAGCTAATAGCTGTAATAATTTGTTGATAGAGCTGAAGTAATTGGTTTGAGACAGGATGTAAGCCCACCAGGTAGGCCTAACCTATAGATGTTGGTATAAAACAATCTGACTACTTGTAAGTTGTTATAAAGCAGTAAATGGTTTATTAAACTTCTCAAACTCAAAGAATAGGATGGTGGACAAAGATAGAGATGGCCCTAATCTAAGTATTCTAGTTTTTCCACCCAAATCCCACTATGAGCACTCACAGACTTTCCTTATAGAAGTTGATGGCTATGCTATTACTACTCTCTCTCTCTCTCTCTCTCTCTCTCTCTCTCTCTCTCTCTCTCTCTCTCTCTCTCTCTCTCTCTCTTTTTCTCACTCACTCACTCAAGGGAATCTAAATAACCTAAATTCTGCTCCACTAGTCAATATTTATTAGTAAGCAATTTATCAGGTTAACCTGGATAGATTTTGTTGATGAGTTGACCCTTGAGACCTTAGGCTGAGCTGACTGGGCTGTCCCCACTGTGTCTTGGCAATTTCACACACAGACTTGATTTCTCAGAATATAGACGTTCTCAGGAACTCAGTAGATGGTAACTGGAGAGGCTAGGAAACAAGGCTAGGAAAGATAATCTCTAGATATCAGGAATTATCAGTAATCTCCGACTTTAGTAGAGAAAGGTCAATCACCTCCTTTTGGCATATACAAAATAGCCACAAGAAGTAAGGCTCCATGGAGTCCAGGATCAATAGATAACTTCTTCCTTCAGGTTCTCTCTCTTAGCCTTTCACCAAATTCTGGAACTCCCTTTCAGTTCCATGCATGCAATCAGATCTTTCCTATAAACTCATGTATCAGACTTCTACAAAAGATACTTCCTATTTTATCTTTCTTACAAAGGTCTAGGTACCATTCCTTTCCTGGCATTTGGTAAAGCCAATAGCAAAGCATTGACAAATTGTGTCAAACAGCTATTCTGAAACTTAGTATTTGCTAAATCCCGTGTTAAATTTTGTGAGAACTATGTAGGGCTGTCCATGAACTCTTGAGGTAATAGGAACCATGTCCCTATTAAACTTTTCAGGTGAGGGCAAGTATATCACTGGAATTTTCATGAATTGGTATTGAGAAGAATGCTGAGTACAGATATACTATAGTAACATATATGGCTATGTTAGGAATAGAGGAGATAATTGTGGCTGATTTTGGAACCACAGGGAACCAGCCAGGAAAGGAATGGTACCTATACCATGCTTGCCTCTTGTTTTATGCTCCTTTTTTATATCATTTCCTGTCACTACCCCTTCTTCACAGAACCCAATTGTAGTCTTTCAATTTGCCTAGCACTGCTCAAGGGGTGGGGGTGGAGGCAGTGAGTGATCTTTCAAGCTGTGAGCTTACTCTAGCAAGTGCCTTATGAACTCTTGTACTTAAAGTTAAATAAGGTTGATTTGATGCCTTTGGGAAAACTAATATATAAAGACTGTGTATCCTCTGAGAAAATGACTTTGCTGCATTTATGAATGCAACATGACCTGGTGGCTAAAATATTCATCATTTCCTGAATGGTCAAATGATTAATTAATTAATAACTTAACCTTCAAGTGACAATATTCCCAAACTCTATTTAAATATTTCATTAAGAAGCTATCCAGTATGCAAGGGTTTATAATACGTTATGTGACCACAAAGTGGCAAACAAATATTTTGTGTTCCTTTGGGGATAGGGTAGACTGTATACCACAAATAAAATTTTGACTTTTCTCTCAATATCTTATTGAGTTTGATTAGTGTCCCAAGTAGGAAGTATTTCTTTAAGTGTCCTAACAGTCTCAAATTCTTTACTAACAAATCTGATGGACTCTACTGCTACACTTCTTCACTCATCTAGGTTATAACCAAATAACTGGAATTAAGCTTAAAGAAAAAGCTGGGGTCAAGTCCTGGATATATCATTTAATATGTGTGATTTTGAGAAAATCTGTTAGTCTTTCTGGAATGTAAATTCAATGTTTTTAAAATTAAAGTACTCTACAAGATAGCATTTAAAAACCATTCCAACTCAATCTATGATCCATCTTCAATGTGGCAGATGGTTCTTACAAGTTTCTATGGCTAAAAATCTGATATTAGAGGTTAATTTCTTCTACTTACCATATCTAGTCCTTTGATATTAGTAATAAAATTCATCTTGTGTTTCTTTTCTATGGCCATACATTTAAATTCCCATCCTAGTATTATATTCCCATTGTTAACCTCTAGTGATATGTCCCAGTTCCATTTAAATAATGACATTTCATTTTTACAATGATATTTGCTTTGAAAACTAAAAGGAGAGTCACTAATGCCTATAGAGAGATAAATTCTACCCTATGACATTAGTCTCTGGGAATAGTGGGCTCATATTTAGTCTAATTTCTACATAGCTTTGTTCATATCAAGTTCATATCCAAATTTTACATCAGAACTTGGTAAACTTGTCTAAATAACTGTGGGGCTGATCCCCCAAAAGTTTATTCTCATGTCCCTGAATCTGTGACCCCAAAGCTGAATTGGCCTACCTCAAAGTCTTACATGTACATCATTTCTTCTGATGGATTGCTTTCAAAACCTTTTAAAATGTGAAATTGTAGTCTCCAAACTCATTATTTGAATATAAAATAACTAAAACTAAGGAAAAGAACTGAGAACCATAAAATTAGGAGATATCAGTCTCAGATGTAGAAAGCCTAAGTGTAAACCTTAAAATTTCCCAGACCCTGTAGAAAGCCTAAGTGTAAACCTTAAAATTTCCCAGACCCTACTTTATAAGATTGGATTAAGACCATTCCCCATTTGGGCAGTGAACTCTACTTAAAGCAGGAATGTGAGAATTCTACTTTACCTACTTGGGTATCTTCCCCTAGGGGAAGATAAAGTTGTAAACTCTTTTCTGAACAATGGAAAGTACTTAAACCCATACTTTTCTTAAGCTAAGTACCTATAAAGGTCAAGAAACTTGTGAATTTACAAGGAACAAAGAACTGAAAAACTTACTCAGAGCTTTCCTGGTGTGAATTACTCAAAAATCCACACCTTCTTAGGTGTGAACTAAGAATGGGCAGTCCTTTAGAAACATCTACAGTGATTGGTAGATATAGGGACTTAGGGGAGGTGACAGAGGAGATTTTTACCTTAAAAATAAGAGCTCAGGGAAGAGCTGAAGAGTCATTCTGAAACATTCAGATTGGAGAGACTCTGAGGAGACTGATTCTGAAACATTCAGATGGAGGAGGGAGCTGGTGAAAGCAGTTGAGATGCTGCTGGCCTGGTGTCATTAGAAATCCTTACTTAGACAGATCTTATGGTGAGTTATAAAAAACTGACTGATTTCTCTTTTCAGACTCAGGTCTAGGCCATATTGGCTTTGAGGCCCTTCATACTTATTCCTTTCTTACTCTCTCTCTTTCTTTGATTACTCATTGTATTGTTAATTAAAATCTCTATAAAACCCAATTGACTTGGGTATTTGAATAATTGGGAATATTTCCCTGGCGACCACCTTATATTTGATTTTAAACCCAAGACACTGTAGTGAAACATATTTCTGCGGTCAAACTTACTCATCCTCTCTTATATCTATCACAATTTATATCTTCCACTATTTTAACCACTACAGTTTAAGACCTCAACCATTTTAAATCTCACATAAGACCTTTCCCCTTATGTCATTTTCTCTCTCAGAATATTTCCAAATGAAAGTTCAGAGAGAAGGAACACAATTAATTAGTACCTTTTTAATTGCTCATCATCACCAAAGCCAAGTTTTAGCTATGCATTGAAAGGTAATCAGAGGTCATATTCACTATATAGACAACAGACAAAAATTAGATATAGATATTTCATATGTCCTCTAACACTCTCCAAGGTGCTTCCATCACATGTCATCATGACTCTCCCCAAAGCAGACATTCAAGACTTTTATATATGGAGAAAGGACAGCAGCGTTTTATACATGCTCATGACGTCTAGGTCTAGTGGCCATACTGTCATTATATTCTCATAAATAAATAAATAAATATATATATATATATATATATATATATATATATATATGTGTGTGTGTGTGTGCATTTATTTGTAAATACACACATGTAAATATGTATATAAAATATATGTACACATGAAAGCATAAATGTTTTATATGTATGCTATATAGCAACATATCTATAAATTATATAGATACAATGATAGATTTTTGAATATATATATGTTTCTTTGTGCATTCACTTACATATATAGTTTCCAAATTTATCATCTCATATCAGAAATTTTTCTATCAAATGTCTTAGATTATCCTCAGGGTATCCCAATTTACCAAGTATTTTGTGTCAGAATAAGGACTTTAACCCATATCATAATTCTGATGCTATAAGTCTGTCCATCCATCCATCTATCTATCTATCTATCTATCTATCTATCTATCTATCTATCTATCTATCTATCTATTTATCTATCTACCTATCTGCCTACCCATCTGCCTACCCATCTGTCTACCTACCAAACATCTATTTATTAAAGGTAGTATTTTGAAAGATTCATATTTAAACAATTGGAATATTCCAGCTATTATTGAAAAGGATAACTTCCTCTATAGATCTCAATGATTTTTTGAGACAATAATACTAACAATTATGTTTGTAGTGATATATGTTTGGCATGTGCACACCTGTTTATTGACACATATATATATATATATAGATAGATATATTAAATCTATATCTGTATATATCATCTACATACATATATATCTGTGTGTTTGTATGTATGATTTTTTGGATAGAGTAATAGTTTGATTCTTCTGCTATCTTGTCAATCTAGACAATACTTACAGCAGTGCAGATTTTAATTGATCTAAACTTTGCATCTTAAGTAACATTTCTATCTCCCATAAATCTTTTGTGGGAATAAATTCACCATGATAGAGCTCTTCTTATTAATGAGACAGCATGATATAATGAGTAGAAGGAAAAATTTAAAGAATGAAGTTTGAATATGACTTTGAAACTTATGAGCTGATGCAGTTGCATTGAATTACTTTCCTTAGGATAAAGGTTTGATTCTCAATTTAATAAGCAATAAGCTCAGTAGGTTCTTATATTATTTATACTGTTTAATATATCATATCACTGTTAAATATGATTTATGTATGGAATATTATTTGACAGCGGTTGCTTATTCTCTTCTCATTTTATAAATAATTTATATAATTACTATAAATATTTCGTAAAATGAGGTCAACTTATAAGTCAGTTATTGATGTATTCATGATTGTTTATCTTGTATAAATAACATTCATAACTTTTCCATAAACCTTAGAAATTCTTTTATACAAAGATTGAGAATAGATTCCTTGATGCACAAAACTACTAGTTTCCATTTGAATGCTGCTATCTTTCTATTTAATCTGGTCAAGTTGCTTGTTTTCACAAGTCAGAAAAAAAGAACAACTGAAATATGTCTAACACTTAATATTTGTGTGATCATAGGTGAATTATATAATCTCTCCCAACCTCAGTTAACTGATATTTAAAGTACATATAATAAAACTTATAGTACTAACCCCACAGGATGATTATGAGTTTCACATGCAATATTAAATGTTCATGATAGTTGCAAGTAGATGGCTCAGTGGATAGAGAACCAGACCTGGGGACAGAAGGTCTTCTATTCAAATCTGGCCTCAAACACTTTCTAACTTTCTGACCCTGGGCAAGTCAATTAACTCCAATTGTCTAGCCCTTACCATTCTTCTGCCTTTGAAATGATACTTAGAATCAACTATAAGAATTTTAGTTGTTTTTTTTTAGCATATGTGACATTATATAGGTATATGTTTAAACATATACATATATTTAGGTTTGTGTATATGTGTCTATACACTGTAAAAATTAAAATTAATGTACAATAATTAAAATATATTTTAATAAATTTATTAATGATTATTAGAAGTAAAGGAATAAAAAGGTAACAAAATAAAAACCATGTGCCCATGGCTAATCAAGCTGTTTAAAAACCCTGCTTACCACCACAGTTGCTACTCAGGAAGTCAAGAGTATGAGACCAAGAACCCCACTGAATTTTATTCCTCTGCCTACAGGAAGTACATAAAAACAGAAAGTCAGAAGAATCCTGTGAAATGCAATCTTTAGGGTAATAGAATTCCAATTACACAATACATACATAACTATACTTACAAAGAACTTTTCAAACTTTATTTTGCTGTATTAATTTCAGAACAGGGGGAGAATAAGATGGAAGACAACCATAAGTAATCATAACCATGAATAAGAATGGGATGAACTCACCCATAAAATAAAAAAGGATAGCAGAATCAATTAAAAACCAGAATATTATAATTTGCTGTCTACAAGAAATATATTTAAAGTTAAAAAAATACATAGAGTAAAAGTAAGAGGCTGGAGTAGAATCGACTGTGCCTCTGCTAAAATTTTTTTTCTTTTGAAAGTATGGGTAACAATCATCATCTCAGACAAGACAGAAGTAAAATTTATCTAATCAAAAGAGATATGGAATGAAATTACATTGTGATAAAAGGCACCACAGACAATGAAACAATATCAATATTAAATATATATGCATATATATGTATATATATGTGCAACAATGGCATCCAAATTCCTAAAGAATTTTATAGAAGTAATAGTTGGAAATAGATAATAAAACATTACTAGTGAGGGACCTTAACCTTCTATTCTCAAAAGCAGATAAATTGAACCAATAAATAAGCAGTAAACAAGTTAAGAAGATAAATTGAACTTTAGAAAAGTTTGACATGTTTGAAATAATAGACTTCTGGAGAAAATGAGTTAGAAAAGAAAGAAATATACCTTTTTTTTTTTTAAATAAAAGTAGTACATAGCAAATATTTCCAAATTTACCATATAATAGTGCATAAAAAGCTCACAATCAAATGTAGAAAATCAGAAATAGTAAATGAACTCTCATCAGACCATAATGCAATGAAAATTCTATTCAACAAAGAGAAGTTGAAATACTAAAAAATTAATCAGAAAGTAAATAATCATATTTTTAAAAATGAATGGGTCAAATAACAAATTATAGAACCAACCAATAATTCCATTAAAGACAATAACAATGAGAAGATAATATATCAAAATTTATAGGATGCAACTAAAGCTGTATTAAGGGGAAATTTATATCTTTAAATACTAACATCAAAAAATAGAGGGGGCAGCTAAGTGACTCAATGGAATGAGAGCCAGGCCTAGAGAAAAGAGATGCCCCATTCAAATAGGTCTTCACACATTTCCTAACAGTGTGACCCTGGGCTTAACCTCCATTGCCCTGTAACCAATAAATAATATTGATTCTACATTCAGAGGGCCCAAAGGGGTGAGAAGAACAAATAATTGCTGCATTATTTTGTTTAGAAGCAAAGATGGGTATTTATGCTTATAAGGAAAGCTCTAAATGTCAAGTTGCAAACCCGTATCAGTTAACTATGAAGCTGCAGCCAAATAGGATGACAACTTAAAAAAAATATATGTATATATATATATTATCAAATTTAATGATTTCTGGATCAAATCATTCTTCTGTGTTGGACAGTATAAACCAGTTATCTCAGAAACCAATCAACTCTGGATAAGTTGAAGTTCTGAATCTACAGAACTATGAAACCATATCTTGGATGGGTGGCACTCCACCAACAGGCTGCACCTCAAGAGATAAGAGCTTAACCATGCAATACCCTTTCCAACAAGGATTATCACAACAAACCCAATTGGTCATACTCCAACCTTTAATTCTAACCTTGTGAGTATCTACCCACCTCAGGTGTAGACAACATATGGTAGGATTCTGGATTCTAATCCACTCACCTATTCATTTACATTTTTTGGGTGAGTACATCCCATACACATTCAAAGTTATGATTGTCACTTGTGAATTCCCTAGCATTTTTATATCCTCCCCTAGTTCTGACCTTTCTTCTTTTGCTATATTCTTTTAAACCAGTGGCTTACTTTTAATCAATCCCCCTAATTCCCTCCCTTAATGTGCTTACCTTTCTGGCTCCTCCCTTTTTGTTCTCTTCTTGTTTTAGGGACTATTAATTTCCCTCCCCCCCTCTCATTCACTCTCTATTTGTACTCCCTCCCCACTCCCCCCCTTATTTTTACCTTCTCCCTTACCCTGTTGGATAAGATAGAATTCAGGATCCCAATGGATCTAGATGCTCTTCCCTCTCAGAGTTTATTTCACTGAGAGTAAGGTTTAAGTATTACCTATTATCACTCTCTTCCTCTCCTTCTGATAATAGTATTCTTCCCCTCCCCTT
Source organism: Monodelphis domestica (assembly GCF_027887165.1). Classification (NCBI taxonomy): domain Eukaryota; kingdom Metazoa; phylum Chordata; class Mammalia; order Didelphimorphia; family Didelphidae; genus Monodelphis; species Monodelphis domestica. The sequence goes on from NC_077230.1 coordinate 80,976,722, forward strand.
CCCATGTGTATCTTTTTGTGTAAAAGATTATTCTATTTAATTTATTTATATTTCTTCAAGTATCTCTTGGTACCTTCATCGATTACCCCCCCACATCCTTTTTCTTTTATTTTCCATATCATCGTAATACCCCTATCTTTCCCTATGTGTGATTCTTCTAATTACTTTAAGAATGAATACAATTTTTGAAAGTTAAAAATAATATTTTCCCCATATATTAATACACACACAAACATACACACACATATATATATATATATATAATTTGATCTAATTAAAGCCCTTATAGAAGAGAGTTTGAATTTTAAAAAAATTATTTTCTCTTTTTCCCTTACTTTCATATTTATCTTTTTATGTTTCTGTTGTTCTTTGTGTTTGGGTATCAAACTTTCCACTGAGTTCTGGTCTTTTCTTTACAAATACTTGGAAATCTTCTATTTTCTTGAATGCTCATACTTTCCCCTGGAAGTATATATAGTCAGTTTTGATGGATAGGTGGTGATTCTTGGTTGAAGACCCAGTTCTCTTGTCTTTCTGAATATCATGTTCCAGGCCTTGTGGTCCTTTAGTGTGGAAACTGCCAGGTCTTGTTTGATCCTGATTAGTGCTCCTTGATATCTGAATTGTCTCTTTTTGGCTTCTTGTAAAACCTTTCTTGGAGCGTTGGTCTTGGGCACAATGAGCCATCCCTTTGGTGGTTTTCCCTTTCCTTTTTAGTCAGAAGTCTGAGTGAGATGGGCAAGTTCTCTGTTTGTGGAGTTAAGGGGCAGGGCTTTTGCCTGAGGCAAGAATCTCTGAGGTCTCTGCTGTTCACTAGGGCGACCAACTGCTGTCTGTGTTCTACAGTGCCCAGAGGTTTCCAGTGTAACTGCTCTCAGGGGTAGATCCCCAGCAGTCCTAGTCTTCTCTCAAGGACCTAGGGGTGCCCCTTGCTCATTTTTGAGGTGTCTTTCCCTCACTCTCTGTTTCTGGTGCGCACTGGTTCTGACCCTGGCTCTAGAGGTGAGGTGTGGGGAAGGTATATCAGCTCATGTTTGGGTGCAAGCTTTTTCTACTTCTCATAGTGTGGAAATGCTCAAACTCCATGTACCTTCAATGCTGCACCCTACTGTAGAGTCCCTCCATTCTTCTGAAGATGGTTTTCATGTTCTTTTGAGGTAGTCTATTTCGATGGGTTCAGGGGAGAGGAAGCAAGTTGTGCCTAGATTGCTGCCATGCTTGCCTGGAAGTCCCAATCTTTACTGATTAAAGAAATAGAAATTAAAACATCTCTGATATATCATCTCACACATATTAGCTTAACTAATATGAACATAAAGGAGAATGACAAATGTTAGGGAGAATGTGGGAAAATTGAAACACTGTTACATTGTTGGTGGAACTGTGAACTGATGAAACCATTTTGGAGAGTAATCTAGGACCACACATAAGGAAGGTAAGACTATGCATATCCTTTGACCCAGAAATACCACTACAGGTTCCTTATACCAAATAGTTCAGAGATAAGGGGAAATTACCTACCTATTCAAAAACATTTTAGCAGCTCTTTGTAACAGCAAAGAACTAGAAACTAAGGGGATATTCATTCATTATTTGGGGAATGACTAAGTAAGTTGTGGTATGTGGTTGTAATGGAATACTATTATACCATAAGAAATGCCCCACAAAATGAAAACAGAAAAACCTGGAAATATTTATATGAAATGATATCTGTTATAGAAGAATTTAGGGAAGGGGAAAGGATGTAGGAAAGGGAAAACACAATTATATAAATAAGTTCATTAATAAAGGAACAGAATGATGGGGAAGGAAAATGGTTAATGGACCATCTGGCTATTAAAACCCCAGATACTTAACCCAATATAGTTTTCTATACTAAGTTTAACCTGTCTAAATTAAACTAAACTAAAAATTAACTAATAAAGTCTAAACAGAAAGCCCAGATTCTCACTCTCTCCAGGGTCCTTGGTGGATCAGGATGCAGTAATCCAGAAGTGAATTCCTTAGAAGGTCTAGCAAAGGGAGAAAATTTTTTTTACAAAATCACTGTCCACCAGAATGAATAGAGATTTCCTCTCAACCTCTTCTTGATGATAATCTAAGGCAGGCAGCTTGAAAGATCCATTTTCCAGGGAGCATCCCAGATTTACAGCTTTAGTGTTCAAATCCAGCTTCAGACAAACAGCTGAAAGATGTTCCTCCAACCCTTTAGTATCTTGACCCAGCCAGCTCTTAAAGAACCTAGGCTAGAGGGCTGTCTATCAATTTTTGCACCCTAATTTGACCTTCCCTTGCTACATATCAATTGAAGTGAGCAGAACCAAGAAAGCACTGTATAGTAACAGAAATACTATATGATCATCAACTGTGAAGGAATAACTATTATCAAGAAGGCACATTTCAAGATATCCACAAGAAACTCATGATGCACCAAAGAAAGGATTGTTAGAGTCTTATTGCAGTTCAAAGAATGCCATGTTCCAATTTATTTCCTTCATAAAATTTTTATCGCATGCGGGATATGTATCTTCTGACAGGGCATGAGCAATGTGGAAATGTATACTGCATGAAAACACTGGTATAATCAATAACAGGCTGTTTACTGACTCAATGGGAAGGGGGGAGAGGGGAATTAAAGGGAGTGAGGATCTTAATCTTAAAATCTTAGGAAATAATTGTTAGAAATTGTTTTTAGAAGTAATTAAAAATTTTAAAAGGAAAAAGTGATACTTGTTGCCTTTAGTCACATATAAATATTATTATTTGTAAACATTATCATAAACATAATAAAATTAATTCTGTTAATTCCTTCATGTTTTTGTGTATGCTTATTTCCCTCTTCATAATTTCATCTAGGTCTTTCCATGTTGTTTTTTTTTAATTATCTTCCTTGCCATTTCTTATGACATAGTTATATTCTGTCATAATCATATGCCTGACCTTGTTTTGCCATTCCCTAATTGAGGAATTTTCCCATAATTAATTGTTCTTTGCCACCACAAAGAAAGCTGCTATAAATATTTTGCAATAGATAGGTTATTTTCATCTTCTCCTCATCATCTTAGGAAACAAATTAAAGTGATTTGCTGGGTCAAAACATAGACATAGTTTTAAAACTCTCTGGTCATAATTCCAGATTGTTCTCTAAAATGCTTAGATCAATTCACAGTTCTACCAAAAGTGTATTAGAGTCCCTATTTTCCACATCTCTTTCAACATTTGTCAGTTTGTTAGTTTATCATTTTAACCAATCTGATAGGTGTGAGATATCTCAGAGTTATTTTGATTTGCATTTCTACAATAAATAATGATGGAGCATATTTTTCATTATATAAAGCTTTGATTTCTTCACCCAAATACTGTTTCATATCTTTAACCATTTATCATTTAAGTAGTGGCCTAAATTCTTATACATTTGACAGTTCTCTATATATTTTAGGTATGATATGTCTTTCCAAGAAACTGTTTATAACTTTTTCCATTGTTCTGTTTCCTTTCTAAACTTGGATACATCCGTTTTATTTCTAGAAAAACTTTTAAATGTATTGCTACTCTAAGGATGATATTAGAAAATAAATATTGTTTTATTAGTTTGGGGATAAGAAGCAAACTGTCTGGCTTGAGAAAAGAACTGGAGTTTGAAGCAGAGCTGAGAAAGTGTGTTAATTTCAACTGCTGACAGTTATAACCATTTTTCTATGTCAATTACTCTCTGGCAGATTCTCTCTCAGGGCTGGAGGAGGTACCATCTTTGCCTCTCTCTCTCTCTGTGTGAGGGAAAGTTCTGAAGAAGTTCAGTGTTTTCCTTTCCAAACTTGGGAAACACTATTGAATATCTATTGTGGTTTTTATAGATTGTTTAACTTTAAGAAGTCCAAAGAAAAACCTGGTCTTTGGTTTGGACTCTGAGTCTGTTAAGATTCAGAGTCTTAACTTGATTCTTGATCAGACTCAACCAGCTAGCCTTTGCTATTTTAAAATTTGAAGGCGAAGTTAAGATTTATAAGGATAATAGCAGTAGTTTTTATTTAGATAGTATAAATTTGGGTTAGTTAGATTAGGGAGGATTAGTGTAGCCAGTGAAACACAGGAGAAGCAATTCCTTGCAGAACCTGGGAATTTATTTGGGTGGATTTATAATCCCTTAGAATTAGAAATCCTTTATTTATCCTTATATATTTTAATAAACATTTTATAATAGTTTCTTTAGTGTCCTTACGCCTGGTCCTAAAGGGAAGTTCATATTTGAGCTTCACTTCATCACTAAGGATACTTTTGACTACCTCTATCAAAAGTATCCAAACAGTTTGAACTCGATTGGCAAGTTAAACAGTTTTGAAAAGCTTTGAACTTATATTAGAATTGTTTTTCCATTTAAATATTTTTTAATTGCCATTTTATTTTTATAGTTTGGTGAGCCAAATAGGACAAAGAACCTAACTGTATGATTTTAAGGGTCCAATTGTCAATTTAGGCAGTTGAAACCATTATCTCAGAAGGGGGTCTGTGGAAGCAGCTAGACTCTTAAGTGTCTACAAAATCCATCTCCCAGTCAAGTGGATACAAAGAATATGAACTCTCAGAAAACCTGGTGAATTAGCTACATAAAATCACCATGGGATTTTCTCTGTTAGATATGACTTCTCTTATTTTCACTATTGTACCAGAATTTATATAAAATGTAATTGCCTATGACTTTTTAATGCCACTACTCTCACTGACACTCCTACAACTAATCTCATGTTCCTGTGCTACTATTGTTTATCATGTGCTTTTACATGATGATCAAATTTTTGGGAGTTGTGTTTAAACATTTAAAGGCCAGCATCAAGTAAGCTACTGCAAAGAGTGAACTATCTAGAGACTAAACTAGATAGAATGCAAACTCAATATGAGGAAATACTCAAGGCTAAAGGGACAATGGCAGTAACTAAAGAATGTGAAACAACTAAATTAGAGAGTGCAGTTAATTCAGATAAACCAACTAAATTAGAAATGGAAACTGAAGCATTAGAAAGCAAACCAGTTCATATGGTTCCTCTAAGGGAGGTATCCATAGTGTCCCCAGAAGGTGGTATAGTGAATCTCATGTTCCAGAAAAAGTTTACACAGTCTGATATAGACAGTTTTAAGAAAAATACCCCATCATATGAAGAACCCATAGGTGTTGTAAAGCAATTCAAGCATTTAGTTAAGCTTTAAAATTCTTCTTATGTGCATTTTGATATCCTTATAGATGAATTATTAACAAAAAGGGAGAAACAGCAGATTATAAAGGACACTTTATAGTGTCCTTATAAAGGACCCCCTAATTGCCAATTGGCCAACTCGCATCATGGTTGGGAATATGACTCTTTTGCGGGGTACAGAGACTTAACTGCAGCCAGGGAGGCAATAATTGAAACTATGAGGCAAAATTCCAGATGCCCAGAAACCTGGTTTAAATTTGAGTGCCTAAAGCAGGAAATGGGAGAGACCCCCTCCACTTTTCTTAATAGAATTATTGACTATGCAGAAAAATGAATTGGGTTGGATTCTTTAACAGATGAGAATGATCCATTTTACATCTCACAATGCTTACTATCTCTTGCTTATTCATAAATTCTTCTATCCATTAATCTGACAGGTAATATGTCCCCTGTTCTTTTAAATTGCTTATAATATGTCACTTTATGAATAGGTTGTGTATCCATTTTGATTTTGTTTCAGTAAATGATGTAAGATATTTGGCTATACCTTCTTTATGTCAGCTTATTTTCCAGTTTTCTCAATAAATTTTTCCAAATATTAAATTCATATCTCGATGTTACATTTTACTTTTGTCAAGCATAAGATTACTATAATCTTTTGTTACTAGTTGTTGTATATTTTCTCCGTTCCGCTGCTATCGTTTCCTATTTCTCAAGAAGTATCAGATAATTTTGATCAGTTTATTTTATTATAAGTCTTAAAATATGGTATTGCTAGACAGCTATCCTTTCAATTTTTTCACTAGTTCTTCAATATTCCTGACTTCTTTCTCCAAGGGACCCCTCTGAGGTAGCTTTCCATATAAATAGTTATTGCCTTTGTTTTTGTGTGTGTGTAATTTGTATCAAGAATATCAAAATTGATTTAATTTTGTTTCCTGAGAGAATCATTTCTTGATGAATAAGGATTTCATAATTTAGAGTGATGACTTAAATTAATGACTAGAAATGTTATAAAATACAATGACTCAGCATTATCATCCTTCTTTTACATCATTCTGCCACTGTTGCTGCTAAAATAAGTTGCATAGGATTAAAAATCATTCCATTTTTCATTGATTTCCATTGAATTCATCATCTTTTAGTCATCTCACTTACAATTGGCTCCTGTGTACTTAAAAGTTTTGAGTTGAATGTAAATATTATCAGTCCCTAGGGTCCCACTTAGAGTTTTTCTAGTATGAATCAAGCATTAGAATTTGAACTCTACTGACATATTTTGAGAAATCAAGATCCCTTTCATACCATAATGAAGCGGTGGAGTAGGATTTTATGGAATTCCTTTACTATATTATTGTTTATCTATTTGCTTTCTCTTGAACAGTTTGACCTTTGGCAGGACTAGGAAGTTAAAAAACCCCTCTATTTTTCACTTTAATTGAATTCTCTGTATTAAAGCACAAGTGTATATCTTTCTAAATATAGACATACATATACCTATACCTATACATATCCACAAACATATAGTTACATTTATCCCTGGACTTCTCTATCTTTTCTCATTATTTCAGTCATGTATAGAGTCCCTTTATACAGAAAAAATGAAAATCTGTCTGAAAAATGAAAGAGTACAAGATACTCTTTTTTGGTACTCTTTTCACGCCTTTATGATACATTTTACAAACTTCTACAAAAGAAAGAGAAGAAAGCTTTGGTGGTTATTCAGGTTGTTGCTTGAACTAAACTTTATACTCAGGATAAAAAGTTAGAAATCAGGAAAAAATATGATTTGTAAAGCAAATATGTGGAGGGTCCTGAGCTTGTGAGTACAGCAATCTACATAGGTTCCTTTGATTTCCTGACTTTTTTCTCTCATGACTGGACAAGACAGGTAAGAAGCTAAATGCAGAGTAAATAAAACTATTGCAACATTAAGAAATATTATTTCCCAAAATGTAGTGGACATAAGGAGCTAATGTAATAGTAATGAAGTTCTGGGAAAAGAAATAGAACATTCTAAAAGAGGAGAAATTTCACATGATTCAATTAGACCAATATTTGCAAATTTAAGGACCATGTGGTTTAAAAGAATAGGAAGTTGAAATATAGAGTTCTACAGGTCAATAGGCTCTTCTCAAAGGAAAATTGAAGGTTCAACTTCACCAAGAAAGCAATTCTATGGGAATGATAGAGCCATAAAAACAGATGATATTGGTATTTTATCAAATGCTAGGATTTCCTATGGGCCAACATGGAAAAGAAACGGGAAGTGAGATATAGGCTCTGACGTGGGATCATCAGTTTCCCTATTTCTTATTTTGAGTTATTCAGTAGTGTAATAAGTAGAAATATGAGGGGATTTATAAAATGCTGGATTGGATTTTTTAAGAATATGGTTGCCAGGAATTTAATTAATTCCAAAGAGATTTATTTTAACAATTTATTTATAAATTTATAAATTTTAACAATTTATTTATAAAATATAGAAGAGTAAAGTAAGAAAATCAGAGAGAGGATAAGGTAAGATATCTAGCCTAAGCACAAATTATTTTGCTCTGGCTGGGGCTCAACCCTTAGCCAGAGGGGCCTTGGCCTTGAGCCAAGGACCTGGGGATGCAGGGAGCCTCTCTCAAGAGGGTAGGTCTCTCCTGAGGCTAGTCTGTTCAGAAAATCCAGGAAAGGAGTCAGCCTTTGATGATGAGTGAAAAAAAAAAACTCATCCACATATCAGTCCAAAGGGAGAAATTTAAGAACAGTCACACCAAGTCCAAAATATCAGGTCCAGTAAGTAGATTATTCACCAGTCTCCATCTCAAACTCAAAACTCCAGAAGAACTCCCCACAGGAAGTTGTAACTCCTTTTTAAGGACACTTCTTTTGCATCACTTCCAGTGCCTTCTTTCACTTTTATGTGTATCAATTATAGCTTAAGCTTTGCTAAGGACTGCCCAGAGGTCAGTCAGTCGATTCTGATTTGTCACCAGCTATCACACACATGGATCACAGACCTTGCCCACTCAAGTGTAAACTGGAATGTTTACACTTCTGGTGATTAAATCTAGAAATTGGGCAGGGATGAATTAATTTCATTTTCACAATCAGGGGAGAATTAATTTAATACAGTAGGAAGGATTGAGCTTCTCAGGAATAAGTAAGAAATGAAGAGAAAAGCACACTAGGGCTATGAGCAATGAAATACAAATATTTACCTTCTCTTCATTGCTCCTGTAAATAACTATCCTACATTTAAATGTTCATTGGAAACTTCAATTTGCTTCAAACTTTTAAGAAAATAAGATTCTGGATATAAACTTAAGACATATGAGATTATTAAATAATAAAGCAAATGGCAAGTCCAAATCTAAGTTCCCTTAATTCTGGGCATTTGGTTACATTTGGGACAAAGTAATCATCCAAATAATTACAGAGATGAAGAGGTCTGATCTCTAATATTGGAAACTTGTGAAGACATTCTATCATCAAAAATCCTGTCAATGAGCTTACTTGTGAGAGTATTATTAAAAAGTATAATGAGCAGAAAAGGGGAAAAAATTGGCTGAACTAGACATCTTTGTAACTTTACAAATGTGTTTTCTATTGGTCCATTTTGTTTTGATAAAACAATCAATTTGCAATAATTTCCTTTAGTTAGCTTTCCATAAGTTACACAAAAAACTTCCTAAAATAGCAATTTCAATTGTAAGAATATCTAACAATATGAAGCTATAGTTTTCTATTTATTAAAAGAGTTAATGTTTAATTTCTTCATGAGAAAGGATGCAAAATTAGTTACTTTATTGAATTTAAAAGAACTTATCATTTAGCATTTTGGATTAACTTAATATAGTCTTTTACATATTATTTTCTAGGTTATTTTTAGCTCCAAAGTAATTTATACATCTTCTCCATGTTTTGTTGTTTTTTTTCAAATTCTCCCTCCTTAGAATCTAATACATAATGAAAAAGAGATGTTATATTTAATTCAGCCATTCTCCAATTAACATGTACATTCCTTTTTACATTTTGCTATATTGAAATTCTAATATTTTGCTATATTGAATGTGAAACTTTTCTTTCTTTCAATGAGGTCTGAATATAAAGAAATTAATTGAATCTATTTAAGATTAGGAAAAATGTAATAATTTTCCTCCCATAATTCTAAACTGATTTAGTAGGTATGTACAAGATGACAGAATAAAGGCAGCAATACAACTAAAATCTTTTAGCATTCTCCTCTAAAAATCTTTAAAATAACATTCATGCCAACAAAGGTCAAGATGTCATTTTTTTTTTCAGTCCAAGACAATTCAGGAGATTGGCTGAAGAGTTCTGAAACACTGAGGTGGGGACCAGGCTGCAGTATAAGGAGCTGTAGTCCCCACTACCAAAATTGGGCCTGAGAGACTATGTGCTGAATCTAGTGCCAGTTGGCAAATTTATTACCCATAAATATTTTAGGCTTAAAATTTTGGGCTAAAATGAGTGCTTGTGTCCATTCACAATGAGCCAGAAGAGCATAAGCACTTGTGGTTGCAGGGAGAGTAGGGATACTTCCTGGGTGAAGATTATAGTGTTAACCAAAAAAGCAGTGACTATATTTTTCTGAATTGTATCACTTTGGAAGAATAAAAAGCTTGCATGCCCCCTGAACTAGCTCAAAAAAAAAAAAGGAATGTGAAATAGCATGAAAATTGGGAAAAGGTCTCCTCAACCTCAATAAGTGGAGGCCAACTTTTATATGAAAATCAAAGTCAAGAAATAGTCTGGAAAAATAAGTAAATAACAACAAAAAGAATCTGAATACACACAGAGACATATATTAGTGATTAAGACACAAACTCAGAAAAAGAAAATAGCTACAAACAAGACCTTAAAGAAAAATGTACATTGTCCTAACAAAGAATCCTATAAATTTAAAGAAAGAAATAAGAGTAATAGAGAAAAAGAAGGGAAAAGGAATTAGAGCAATGCAAGTTCTTATTGGGGGAAAAATTAATAGCTTGATAAAAGAAGTACAAAAATACTGAAGAAAATAAAGTATTTTAAAGTCTTTATTTGTGTGACAATAAAATTCCCAGCTAACTTTTTCTCACTTCCCCCTCCCCACTAATTTTTTTTCCAGGATGTCATTGGTTTACATGTATGTAGCCACATATCTAGCAGTACAGATCTTCATGAGATAGTGGATAGTGGAATGATTTTTTTTAAAAATCACCTGCTTACCAGTCCTATTGTTATGAACTGCACTTAACTAGAGTACTCCTCAGATAACAGATATACATGACATCATCAAATCTGAACCTTAATAAAATTTTTTTTTATTTTTATCCTCCCATACTATTCTAATTTGTATTAATAAACTGTTGGGGATCTATCTAGCTATCAATCTTTTGAGTGACAAGAAGATGGCCCAATAGAGATAGCACTGGGCCTAGATTAGGAAGATTCATCTTCCTGATTTCAAATCTGGTCTCAAACACTTACTATATGTGTGACCCTAGCCAAATCACCTTACCCTGTTTGACTTATATCCTTTTTTGTAAAAGGAGTTAGAGAAAGAGATAACAAACCACTTTGGGTTCTTTGCCAAGAAAACCCCAGAGTCACAAAGAGTCAGATACAAGTGAAACATCTAAACAACAAAGTGATTGGATGATGCATGAGAAACCTCAAATATCTGGTGATTGGCAAAGCAAATCAACCATGACCCTTGAGTCAAACAAACAAGCAAGCCAAGCATCTTTGGACTTAGTCAAGAGAGTTGTTCTGTCAGTGGAAGAGGCATCTGTTTGGAAATAACTGGGTATGTAGGTCTACATTCTCCATCTTGCATCCTCACTTCTTGGATAGTTCATCTAGGTGAAATGATTTCTTAATTTTTTCACTCCACACTTCTCATCTTCAATGACATCTTCTAGGAGAAGTACATAGTTGTAAGGGACAGCTCATTTTTCAGAGGATATGTCTAGGATGTAAAGAGAAACAATCACCCTGGAGCAATTCAGTGCCCAAGGTGAATAGCATAAACATCTTGTTTATGAAAGGACATCTTGTCCTTTCAGCGCTGAAAAGTTCAATTTGCTTTGATCATCATCTGACTCACTGTAAATGTGCTTGTCTTCTAGTATAGCTGTGGTGTTATATTGCCTTTGCATGTATCTACAAGTGCATGTTTTATATTCTCTATTAATTGTCCCTTAGGGACAGGAACTATCTTCTTTAGTGCTTTTATCCCTAGTGCTTAGCACTTCTCACAGAAGGTGCTTAATAAATGCTTATTTGCTTGCTAGTTTTCCAATTCAGTCTTAAATTACTCATCTAGCATTTTTCCTCCCAGTCTTCCTCATGGCATCTTTGACTCCACCATGAAGTTCTTTGTCGTGAATCCTAGTCACTCTTTATTTATAATGGTTTCTATCAAAAAGGCATTTGTGGGGTTTTTCAGGATGATCCTATTGGTAAAAATGCATCAGAAACTTATTTGCCTTTCTTCTCCCTGTGAATTACCTAGGACCTTGGGATAAATAAGAAGGCAGATTGAATGAAAACATGTTCCCTAGGGCTACTCTCTCTTTCTCTCTCTTTGTCTCTTTACACACTACACACACACACACACACACACACACACACACACACACACACGTATGTATATATGTATACATATGCATGTACATATATGTGTATACTTATATGTGTGCCCATAAATACATATACTATAACATATACATGCATAGTATCTATAATTTTATAAATATGTATAAATACATTCAAGCAAACATAAATGTATTCAAACATATTAAAATTATATATTTTATTTATGCAGGTATATGTGGATTTAATTCTGAAGATCTAAGATTCTGTGAATTTTAGCTTAGAGATCTATATCAATGTATAATCTCCTTTTGAATGTAGCCTTTTGCCTCATAGGTATGCATGATATATAAGATTTTACTTTAAAGGTTTATGGTTTTAAAATGCTAATTTCAGTTTTAAAAGACACCCAAATCAACCACGAAATGTGTAAACACAATTATTTATGCAAGTCCTTCTCAGCTTCCTTATATTATGATATGTTGAAGGTATTTCTTTACCCTCGAGCTCCTTTGCTGGTCCCCCCATGTTTATAAAAACTGTCATCTCCTATTGTAAATTATCAATGATGAAAAGGTTAAGTATTTCCCCCTGGAAACCATTACTGAATAAATGTTAAATTCTTTGCATCTTGTTGAATGATTTGTGTCCTGGAAGGTCTAGGAATTCTGAAAATCTCTGATTCCTTTAGATGAATTCTCTCCCTTTGGGTAAAAGAGCACTTTCCCTGTTCCCTTCTAGAGTCCACTTTTTTTTTTCTTGAATCTGTCTTGTTTGCCTGTCTATTACTATCACTGTTTCTAATTCTACCTGTTTCTTTCTGTGTCTCTTTCTCTTTCTCTCAATGGCACTCTTTGTCTTTGCATGTCCCTCTGTCTTTGTCAAATACACACACACACACACACACACACACACACACAGGGCAGAGGGATTTGATCTTTATCAATTCTCCCCTACTTCATTGAGGTCCTGAATTTCTCTAAAGAGAAAGAAAGGGATCATCTCTTACTTACAGAGTAATAGCAAGGCAAATGTATTTCTACCTTGGCACAATCATATAAAGTTAATAAATTGGAGGAGGGGTGAGAGGTAAGAGTTTGTTTTGCATAAGAAACTTTAAATAATAGTTTATTTGGGACTATTTTGTAATAGGTGCAGTATATATAATTCAAGGATATTAGGACAATTCATCTATCCCTTTTGCCCACTTTTTACAATAAACCCAAACTACTTCCTCAAAACAAAAAGAAGGACATAATGTTCTGGATTAAACTACTGTACGGAAGACAATACTTTCAAGCTTATAGAAAACATCCAATAAATAGGCAATGCTTATGAAACATTACAATGTTAATGCTAATGTCCCCAAAATTAAACCAAGAGAGGAGAGGAATATCAAATACCCCACATACTAAATCAGCAAAACCATCTCTAAATAGAAGCCTTTTCAAAGGTTTCCTTGAGGTGTTAGTGACTGTTCTTAAAAAGAAAAAAGTGTGATGAGGTTGTTGTGCAAAGAAGTGCTTGTCCTATGAACCCTTCTGTATCCTGCATTGAGACACTGATCCAAAGGGGAAATGCTTTCTTTTAAAACAGATGGGAGGAGCAGCTGGGTGGCTCAGTGGAATGAGAGCCAGGCCTAGAGACAGGAGGTCCTAGGTTCAAATGTGGCCTCAGCCACTTCCTAGCTGTGTGACCCTGGGCAAGTCACTTGACCCCCATTGCCTATCTCTTACCACTCTTCTGCCTTGGAGCCAATACATAGTATTGACTCCAAGATGGAGATGGACTTCCTATTTTTACCTTCTTTGGATTAAAACTACTTTTTTTTCCCTCTTTGATAACTTGAGAAATAACATTCTGTAGAGGTGTATAAATGCTATTCTTCCTTACCAAATGCACATTACATACCTGAGGTAGAATGAGGTGGTAACAATTAGGTTTATGACTGCCCCATTTGGCAATGCTGGAACCCCAGCTGGAAGATCCCTTTATACTTTCAACTTAGTTAGAAGATGTCATTTAACTAAAGAACATACCAACTAACAGTTGGGAAATTGAGTGTCCACTACTGCCCTAGAAATGCTGAACTGAAAAGGAATATTTTGCACCTTCAGTCAGATGTCCAGAACCTTTGAAACACCAAAGCAATGAAGGCAAATGTAGAGAAGACATACTCCTTGTCTCAGAGTGGATGAACTGTTATTGTTAATCAGCCACAAATTACCCAATGTCAATTGAATTAAACAATAACTACTTTGCATATGCTCAGGCAATTTAGATCAGGGCATACACTAAGTATCTGCATCCAGTTCCCCTATCAGGTTCTTTTTAAAGGTCTCCATTAACAAACATTTCTTGTATATAGCTCTGGATAGTGTGACTGCTTTCTTTCATTATGAGCCTTTTAACTTGATGTAGTATTTTCTTTTGATTGTCACAACGACAGCTAAGTAAATTTTTACAAAGTGAAAGAATAAAAATTTAGAATTTTGTGGATATCATGAATGGAGTAGATCTAATTTTAAACTAAAGAATCTTGAACAAGTAATTGTGGCAATTGGGTAAATCACTTGACCTCTGAGATTCAGTTTACTTATGGGCATAATAATACTTAGAGTTCACAGATTACGGTAATGAAATTATTTTATAAGTCTTAAAGTTCCATATAAATATGAGGCTAGTTCAAGAAGGAAGAGAAGAAGGTGGATTTCTCTGACTCCTTTTAACTTTATGTGTTAGACTCAACCCCACTCAGGGACCGGAACAAACAGTCACATCTAGCTTCTTTAGATATGGCTGCTTCTCACTCTTTCCACCATATGCTGTCTTCCATTGCCACTATCTAGAGATTTCCACTCACTTGGCTCTCTCTTACTATTAAAATCCCATGAAGGTGGAGACCTCCTGTCTTGAACTCCATTACAACTTTCACCCTTCACTTGGAACATTATTGAAAAGAATAATAGAATATAGAAGTATCACATCTGATTGGAACTATTTCTGTGGCCATATGATCCTCTCAACCACCAATACTATCAACTTCCCCAGACCTGGCTCCAGGATTTAAGGATTATGAAAAACAGAGACAGTAAAGAAAAACTCAGCTCTAAATTGTCCAAGATTAGTGATCATTACCAGTGATACTCTTATGATCCTCTGCTTTGATTAAATGGGGATGCCCAATCTGCTAGTAGTACCTCTATACAACAAATTTTCAGCTCTTACCTTCCTTCCACTCCCTTATAATACAGAGTCCATTGCTAATCAAGGTAAAAACTACTTTCCCTTGCCACAACTCTATGAAATCTCCATCTGACTAAGCCTAGCATCCAATTCTCTCCTCTCTCTCCTCTCACCACTGTGCTCCTTGGAACTCCTGATCTATTGTTAATAAATTCCTCTTTATCCTGGGTCTCTTTTTCTCATATCTTTTCCTTCTCTATTCACAGTAAACTGGTTTTTGTTCTCAGAGATGCTTTATCCTTTCAAACTCTCTCCAATTGGATACTTCTCCCATGCGCTCAGTACCTGGGGATAGTTGGAGGAGCAGGCATTCTCATTGCTCCCCACAGTGATATCTATGCCCTGTATCAACCTCTGCCAGGATCATTTTATTTCCAACATTACATTTTTCCACTACCCAAATCTGAGCCATCTGTATATTGCTGAACTGTGAAATTTTCCTCAATGATCACAAGCTCTTATACTTCCATCTCTTCCCCTCCCTCATGAACCTTATACCTCCCATTGCTTAACCCAGTACCTGGCACACCTTAGGAATTGAATAATTGCTAGTTGATTGATGGACTGCCTTCTTCTTCTTAAATCGATTCTTCATGCCTTTTTCTTCCTTCCTTATACTTCCCATTCTCTAGCTTCATTTCCCTCTCTCCTCAGTTTGCATCCTAAGATGAATAAAATTCAATTATGTGCTGATCCTCATTCCTAATCTTACTCCTTTATCTTACCTCAATCATGCCTTGCCATTTGACATCCTTTGTTTAACTGATGATATTCCTTTTATGCTTTTATTTCCAAGATACAGAACAATGCTATAGGAAAGAACTCAACTATCTATATAAACTGTGACCATTACAAATGTATTTTATCTAGTCTAAATTAGTACCTCAAGTCTGCACCCTAATATGGGATAAGGAATGTGATGAGAAATGTTTAACAAACAGACCTACCCAACAAAAGTATATTTAGAAAACAATTTTAAGTTTAATATGTATAATCATTTCCCCCACTACTTTCACAAATTTAACTAGTCAACAAAATAATATGTCAAGCCTTAATTTGTAATACTTCTCAATTTCTGAGATATAAATTCCCAGACTGAAAATTTTGCAATCAGCTCTCAAGAGCTAGTATTGACTTGGGTCTAGCACACTCCTTCATAGGATTACAGGATAATACATTTAGAGGTGGAAAGGATCTTAAGAGTCATGGAGTCAATCTACTTCATTTTACTAATGAGGGAACTGGTGAGCAGAGAAGTTAATTGACTTGCATAAGGTCACAAAATTAGCAAATATCTGAGTCTGAATTTGAATCAAGGTTTTTCCAAATCCAAGTTTAGGGTCCTATCTTTCCTAATGTCTTGAAGGAGCCAATTCTAAATTTCTCCCTCTCTGTTTACTCCATCACCACCCCCTCACACAAATAGGATGATTTCTATCCCTTCTTTACTGAGAAAATTAAGACCATCTGCCTCAAGTTCCCACTTTTCTTCTCAAAACATTTCAATATCTTTGCCAGTCCTATCTTGTGGCCTAGATTCAGAGGATCAGCTTTTTCAAGAATCATCCTTTTCCTTATTCTATTCATCCTATTACTTCCTAAATATTCTTTAGGATTAAAATATTGATCATTCATCCACTCTTTCCCACCTTGATCTCTCTATTTCATAGGTTCTTCCCAACTGTCCTTACATAGAGGAAGGTTTTTCCTTTCCTTAACAAAAACATTCACTTGATGCTATAATCCTATAACTTTCTTTCACTTTTAAATACATAGAAAACATTTTCAATGTTGATTTCTGCTACTTTCTCACCACTCACTTGTTAACCCTTTGCAACCCAATCTCTAATCCAATCTTTCTATAGAACTTCTTCTCTTAAACTTTAATACTGATTTTTAAATATTGTGCCTGTTCAATAGCTTTGTTTTCCCAATTTGCCTCAAGCTTTTGATTCTGGTGACCATCCTTTCCTCTTAGATAGTTTCTGATCCTTCACCTTTCATCACACTGCCTTCTCCTGATTATCCTTTTTAGCATGGAAATCAAAACAAAGTTTAATCCTTAGTACTCTTTCCCTTGCTAAATTCATTCAATCCTAAGGGTTTATTTATTATCTTCATTCCAAAATTCCTATATTTCTGGCACACTCCCAATGAAGTCCTCCACTGATAATTAACTGCTTGTATAACTTCTCCACTTATATGTCTAGAGCTTTCTCAAAGTCAAAGTTCTGAAGAGGTAGTCATAGTCTTTTTCCAGAAACTTAATCTTCCAAATGTCCTTATTTTCATTGCAGGTATCACTCATGGTATTTATAAATTGGGAGACATCTTAGGCCCTGTTTTCTCTTTCATACACACAATACCCAATTAGTGGCCATATCTATGAATTCTGCTCCCAGAATATATTCTACATTGTTAATTTCCTCTCCATTAAACATGGCCCTTATTCTAGATCAAGTCTTCATCACCTTTGACTAAATTATTTTGATATACATTGACATCTCTTTTATACCTAATATTTCCCTTATCTAAATTTCCTCTATATAGCTGCAAAGTAGTTTAAAAAAAGAAAGGTCTGACTATGTCATTCCCTTGCACAGAGACTCAATTTTGACTCTAGTGAAATAAAAATCTCCATAGTCTGATATTTTTTAATATTATTAATTTTTTAACATTTATTTTCAGTTCCATATTTTTTCTCCAGGTACTACCCCACACAGTAGGAAGACGAGAGATACAATACCCATTATACATGTGAATTAATGCAAAAAGTATTTCCATGGAGCAGCTATGTGGCTCAGTGGAAAGGGAGCCAAACCTAGAGACAAGAGATCCTGTGTTCAAATTTAGCCTCAGACAGTTCCTAACAGTGTGACCCAGAGAAAGTCACTTAACATCAGTTGCCTACCCCTTATCACTCTTCTGTTTTGGCAATATATTTAGTGTTGATTTGAAGATGGAAATGCTTGGGACTTAGAACCCTGAGTGGGGCACCAAGTGACATCAGACTAGACCCTAGTCCAAGAACTTGTAATATCCAAGGTCCAAGGCACTTATCAGGGCTGGGACCCCTGAACACCAAATGACATCAGTGTGAACCCTGGTCCAAAGCCAATGGCACTTACTAGGAAACCTGGCTTCCTCTAATGAATAATAATCAGGGGAAATTCCCACCTGTATAGAGCTTCCCTATGGTACCTCTCCATCTTCCTTCACCTAGCTTAAGGGTGGGGGCAGAGAGACCCTGACGTTTTCTCTATAAAAAACTATCTCCCCTAATCCTCCTGAAAAGCAACAGTGGCTCTATTACCACCAACCCAAGCCACTTCTTCCCATAAACCCAATAAAAGCTTCAACTGAGACAAACAGAGCTCAAATGACAAATTCTTTTAGAGCAAGACCAAAACCCAAACACAACACAAGGTATGGGCTTAAAAAAAAACAACAACATTAATTTCCATACTGGCCAGGTTTCCCCCTAAATTTTAAGGCCTTTTACAATCTGTTTTCAAAATACCTTTCTAGGCTAAGATATGTTTCCTATTAAATAAAAGCTAAACTAATGGTATGACTTGTTTTAATCAATATTTTTTCTCTCTATCTATACACTCAAAAAGCTGTCTAGAATAATATCTAGAATAATCTCCCCATCTATCTTCATTTCAATTTTTGGGAAGCCTTATTTTCCCTTGATACTATTCTGATTATATAATCTGGAGACTGTTTATTAATTTATAATTATTATTAAACAGTGAAATATATTTCAATCATATAGCCAGTCACCTAGCTAACTTTTCACCTCATATCTCCATTTGCCAGAAAAGAGACCACTGAACCTTCTTGATCCATGACTTATACCCTCTCTCCTATAACCTTTTTTCCCTGGGTCTCCCCAATTAGACAGACTTGATCTCAGTCTGGGTCATGTAAAAATTAAATTAATATCTAGTAATAAAATTATGTATTTTATGAGGTTTATTAGGATTATTAGAATCAAGGATACAAAATAATAACCATGTTTGTGCCCAGGGCTGATTAGCCCATTCAAAGCTTACTTACTACATCATTGCAATGGTTGAGCATAGAGTGAGTGTGGGAGGCATTATTGCTAGTTAAATATTAATTGTGATCTTGCCCAGGTGGAGACTCAAGTGAGATTATAGGGAATTCTGGGAAATACCAAGGCCTTCTGGGGATTGAAGTCTGGGGTTCAAATATCCATTTTTACAGTCAGAGGCTGGTCTTCAGATGCCAGGAGTCAAGTGGGACAAGAGGCCAGTGGAAAGAAGAAGCTTCTGGCCTCCCTCCAGAGTAAATATGTGCCCCCACCCCAACCCAGACAACCCTCGGTCCTTGTTTTTCATTCAATCAAGAATTGGGGCTGAATCCCAATTCACTAGAGAAACACTCCAGGATTGATGTTAGGACACTAAGAAAAGAGGTGCAAACTGGTGTTCAGTTCTCACAAAATTCTATTCGAGGCCATTTCTCTCTGATCCCAATTACTGGCAATTTCCTTCCTTCAAATACCTCACCACTTACATATAGTTTTCCCTTTTTCCTCCCATTCTGATACAAAGTTCCCTGGAGGTCCTTTTAATCTCAGTCCATGATAAACACCATGATCTTACATATTAAAAAACAAACAAAAAAAATCCTTTACCCATTATTTGTAGATCAAAGGAAGTCCCAGGGAGGAAAGCCCTCTACTAATGCAAATTGGTATTTCCCCTGAAATTTACAGTCTAAATGATTTGTCTACCATACTGAGATGTTCAGTAACTTGTTTCACAGTCATTATATATCAAAGGTAGGAATTGATCCCAGGTCTTTCTGATTATGTAGTCAAGTTCTCTATCAACTACTTTTCTTTTTCTTTTTCATTCAGAAATATATATTCTCCTAATTACATGTAAAATCAATTTAAAATATTTATTTTCTTATATTTTTAATTCCAAATTCCCTTCTTTATTCTCTTCCCTTTTCCATTAGTAAATCAATTTAAAATTTAAAAATTAATAATCCCAGAAACTATTTGATGTAGGTTATACATGTACTATTATACAAAATATATTTCCATTTTCATCATGTTGTATCCAATACTTCTTATTGCCTCATACCTTATACATCCTATGGTTTGTTGAATTGAATTGAATAAAATCATGTTTGTGGTCTTTGAACTATGAGCTAAACTTGAACTAATAATAAAACAAGGATCACTACTTGAAACATTAGAGATAAAGGCAGCTTAAACAAAATGAATAACCACTGGAAAATCAAATGATCATTACAAACTTATAAAGAAGAAATTTGACTTAAAAGAAGAGATATGCAATGACTCCTCCACTCTATTTACAGGAGTGGGAAATCCTTACTGCTGTATACTGCACATATTTACAGACTTTTTTGGTAAGTTGAAATTATTTCTATTTTTCTTCTTCTTCTGTCATTAAAAATACTACCTATTTTCATAAATGGTTCTGGGAGAGAGATGACAAAGGAGATGTATAATGGGGAAAATTATGGCTATAAAAAGATGTTATCAATATAAATATTTTTTTTATATTTTATTTGATCATTTCCAAGCATTATTCATTAAAGACATAGATCATTTTCTTTTCCTCCCCCCCCCCACCCCCCATAGCCAACGCGTAAATCCACTGGGCATTACATGTTTTCTTGATTTGAACCTATTGCTATGTTGATAATATTTGCATTAGAATGTTCATTTAGAGTCTCTCCTCTGTCATGTCCCCTCAACCACTGTATTCAGGCAGTTGCTTTTCCTCGGTGTTTCTACTCCCATAGTTTATCCTTTGCTTATGAATAGTGTTTTTTTCTCCTAGATCCCTGCAAATTGTTCAGGGACATTACACCACCACTAATGGAGAAGTCCATTACGTTCGATTATACCACAGTGTATTAGTCTCTGTGTACAATGTTCTCCTGGTTCTGCTCCTCTCGCTCTGCATCACTTCCTGGAGGTTGTTCCAGTCTCCATGGAACTCCTCCACTTTATTATTCCTTTTAGCACAATAGTATTCCATCACCAACATATACCACAATTTGCTCAGCTATTCCCCAATTGATGGGCATCCCCTCGTTTTCCAGTTTTTGGCCACCACAAAGAGCGCAGCTATGAATATTTTTGTACAAGTCTTTTTGTCCATTATCTCTTTGGGGTACAGACCCAGCAGTGCTATGGCTGGATCAAAGGGTAGACATTCTTTTGTCGCCCTTTGGGCATAGTTCCAAATTGCCATCCAGAATGGTTGGATCAGTTCACAACTCCACCAGCAATGCATTAATGTCCCTACTTTGCCACATCCCCTCCAGCATTCATTACTTTCCTTTGCTGTTATATTAGCCAATCTGCTAAGTATGAGGTGATACCTCAGAGTTGTTTTGATTTGCATCTCTCTGATTATAAGAGATTTAGAACACTTCTTCATGTGCTTATTAATAGTTTTGATTTCTTTATCTGAGAACTGCCTATCCATGTCCCATGCCCATTTATCAATTGGAGAATGGCATGATTTTTTGTACAGTTGATTTAGCTCTTTATAAATTTGAGTAATTAAACCTTTGTCAGAGGTTTCTATGAAGATTTTTTCCCAGTTTGTTGTTTCCCTTCTGATTTTAGTTACATTGGTTTTGTTTGTGCAAAAGCTTTTTAATTTGATGTAGTCAAAATTATTTATTTTACATTTTGTGATTCTTTCTATGTCTTGCTTGGTTTTAAAGTCTTTCCCCTCCCAAAGGTCTGACATGTATACTATTCTGTGTTTACCCAATTTACTTATGGTTTCCTTCTTTATGTTTAGGTCACTCACCCATTTTGAATTTATCTTGGTGTAGGGTGTGAGGTGTTGATCTATTCCTAGTGTCTCCCACACTGTCTTCCAAATTTCCCAGCAGTTTTTATTGAATAGTGGATTTTGGTCCCAAAAGCTGGGATCTTTGGGTTTATCGTATACTGTCTTGCTGAGGTCGCTTTCCCCCAGTCTATTCCACTGATCTTCCTTTCTGTTTCTTAGCCAGTACCAAATTGTTTTGGAGACTGCTGCTTTGTAATATACAATATAAATATTTTTGAAGCAAAACAAAAACCAAAAAATGACAGTGAGAGGAAATTTCAGAGATCACCTATTTTGAGTCCTCATTTTTTGGATGAAAGAAACTCAAAAGTTGAAATGATTTATTCAAGGCACTAAGCTAATTAAGAGTAGATCTGGAACTGGAATTCAAGTCTTCTGACTCTGTCTTTTGGTCATTTTCCATTATATTCCAGTATTTTCCATTACACTCCACTCATGTAGAAGTGTATGTTTATATCAAGAGAAATACTAATGGGAAGAAGATAGCTATTCTCTGATATTACAGATGTCTTCATGTACCCACAGATAATGAAAAAATGAAAAGGAAAAAAATAGTTCAGAAGGTCTCATTGTAATCAGCTAATTACAACACCATCTAAAGTGGGGAACAAAGGCAGGGTGGCACACAGGTCAACTAATAAGGTGTTCCAGTTATCTTATCACTATAAAAATAAGGAGCACTGTGGTAAAAGACTGGGGAAATAGGATATAGGAAAAGGAAAGACATCTTAGAGGAGGGTGGATCCTACTCACAATTATCAGACTTATTTGGCAAAAAGTAAACAAATAAATAAAATACATTGTGTTGTTCTCTCAGCCCCTCATGCACCAAGAAGCTATTGTATAATTGGAAATCTGTTATCCTAAAAACTACATGTCCTGGGAGCCCACTGACTTCCTGTTATGTACTTCCTGTAGAAAGGGGATATTAGGCAGGAGGACTGTTGGTCCCAGACCTCTTTGCTTCCTGTTGGCAACTGTGGTGGTAATGGGGATTATGAACAGGCTGATTAGCCATGGGCATGTGTTTTTTTTTGTTACCTTTTTATTCCTTTACTTTTAATGATCATTAATGAATCTTTTAAATCTAATATTTTTATTATTTGAGATTACTTTTAATTTTTACACTATGTTCTGTCTACAAAATATCCATAACCTCTGCACTATTCAAAAGGCATTTCTTCCTCATTTGGAGTAAAGATTACCTTGTGCCTCTGCTTACCAGACCCCCAGGATGTCTTTAAGAGCCATTAGCTCAGGGGTCTTTGGTGTTAGTATATGGAATCATCCTGAAAACATAAAATGTTCCTGTGTAATCCAGAAGTCACTGGGGCACTGAGTATGTCACATTTTCATGGACCTTTCTATGTGTATAACTGTTCATGTTTATGTGATATGGGTACCTCTGGTTATATTGGGGCAAGAGAATTGCATTCTATTTGAGAAATCACAATTTATCATGTTGAACTGACTATTAGTCCAGAACTGCTTTCAAGGTCAAAGACTGCGGAATGACCAGAAATGAGATTTCTCATGGACGAGAGACAGAGTCTATCAATAGCTTGATGAATGTTCTCACACCTGGCCAGACTCTGATAGACTGAACAAACTGGATTCAGATTCCCCATTCACGTGTTACCAGGGTGACAAGCACAGCTGGTCCAACTTCCAAATGCTCTGCTTTTCCTGTCTTCTTCCTTCTCTCAACTTTTTGTTACTCAGTGTCAACATTTATTGTAATCAATTTTTGCTACCTTTCTAGTATCTCTCTCATCCTTTTTCCCCTGACTTACCCCTGTTTAACTTTTCTATTTTCTTATACCAATTCCTGTGATTGTTTTCATTCCTAATATTTAATTAAAATATATTTGATAAATGTCACTAAAGGATAGTGACAGAGGCTTTGCCCAAGGGTACTGTTATTCACAGGGACTATGACAACTTTCCTATCTTTCATCAATGTAGAGACGACTGAGTTTATCTGGTAAAGCAAGAATAAATGAAATAGGAAGCTCTTATATGGCAAGTACTTTACTTTAAAGCCATAGCCAAGATGAGTGCCCTCCCTGCCCTAGACCCTTCCCAATTCTACCCTCAATGTCAATAGCCTCTCCAGTGAGACAATGTTTATCTCCTGTGGACCCTTTCAGTTCCTCTTTCACTTGAATTAAGGGCACCTATTATGTCTCTTGCTTGGAGTTAAAAAATTGTTAACTATAGCTCTGAAGGGCTCTCTCCATGATTCAAAGTTAGCATTATTTAAGCTAGGCTTGAAATAAGAAATAGGAAAATGCACACTTTGTTGTCATTTAGAGTGGTAAAGGTGGCACAAGAGAGTGGGATTCAAATTTTATTTTATTTAAAAATAGTTACTGATGCCATTATTCTTTTTCTGCATATGTTCATTTTTGTTCATTCGCTCAATAATTATAAAATAATTTGGAAAATGTGAAATAGTTGTTAGGGTAATATATTCTTAGATGAGAGGACATTCATATATATAAAGACACAAAACCATTCTCTGCTTGGAATGCCCTGCAGCCTCATCTCTCTAAAGCCAAATTTCCAAGACTCTGATCCAGTCTTACCATCTATGGGAATCCTTCTATGATTACTTCAACCTCTAATACCCTTTCCTTTATCAGCATGAATAACACATATGGTCTGTGCTAACCATTGGTAGGTACTGTCTCTTGACTTATTTTTAACTCAATTTACCAAGTAATAGGATAGCTAGGTGGCTAGGAATGCTGAGCCTGGAGTCAGGAGGACTTGTCTTCCTGAGTTCAAATCTGGCCTCAGATCTGTGTGACCCTGGGTAAGTTATTTGACTCTTTTTGTTTCAGTCCCTTATCTATTAAATGAGCTGGAGAATGAGGTGGTAAACTACTCCAGCATCTTTGCCAAGAAAACTCTAAATTGTGTCAAAAAGAGTCAAACATGACTGAAACAACTAAGTAACAACCAAAAACTTCTACAGGTAATTTTTTGGTGCTTGTGATGAAGACAAAATACAAAAATGAAAATGAAACATTCCCAGCTTTTGTCTGTTGGCAGTTGTATTAGAGCAGTGATGGTGAACTTTCTAGAGACCAAGTGCCCAAACTGCAACCCTCACACAGCATGTGAGCCCTCATCTTACCCCAGACAGGGGAAGGAGGAAGTTTTCTCTTTGGGCTACTGTGCAAAGTAACAAATCATGTGAGAAATAAACTCAGGTGCATGTGGAGAGTGGGAGGGGAGCAGTCCCCTCTAGTATGCTCCAGCATGCACATCCTAGGTTCACCAACATGGTATTAGAGGATAATAAAGATTAGAAATGTGATTCAAATAATTCTATTAAAGCTTGGATTTTCCTTTGTGGGACTTTGGATTCTTTGTGTGACTTTTCTGATACTCATCTTTTTAATCCTTCAAACAGAGATATCTTAGAAACCATCTGCTTCAACTACCACATTTTATAAATGAGACCCACAAAGATAAAATGACTTGCACAAGAACCCCCAGTCCATATCAGAGGAATGATTTGAACTCAGGGCCTCTAACTCCAGAGGAAGTGCTTTTTCCATGGTACTGTCATGTATACAAAATACAATGAAAATCTCTTCAAAAACACAGTGTATGGCAACTCTTCTCTCAACTAGTTGTTCCTTGAGGCATAAGTTCCTTAAGTGTCAGTGAGCATGTAACTTACTTAGGTTATTAATTAACATAAACCTTTCTTCCTAGTAAGAGATAAATGAAAATTTATTGAATGGAGAGATTTTAGAAGTATGATTTCTAATGAAAAAATATATTTGTAATATTTGAAACATGATGAGGCAGATGATACAAAAATTGTTATAAAGGTTGTACATGAATCTTTTAGTTCTGCTACTTACTAACCAAGTGAAGTTGGACATGACTTTTTAACTTAGCAAAACATAATTGGCCACACTACCCCCAGTCTCTTCCCTCTTCAAATCATAATTTATACCAACCTGGTATTTATAAAAGTATAGATCTGAACATACTACTCCTCTGCTCAAGAAACTACAATTGTTTCCTCTTATCTCAATAAAACATAAACACCAATGGGGTTTAAATCTCTTTGCCATCTGGCTTCAGTCTACATGTTCAGGCTGACTATACATGACTCTGCTTCACAGATTTTGGATTCCAGCCATTGTGGCTAACTTGCTTTTTTCCCAAACTTGCGTTGTCCTTCTTCTTGTGTGACTTTGAACGCAGCATGACCATGTCTGAAAAGTTCTCTTTTCTTAGCTCTTTGGTGTACACAATCAAGCATTCTTTAACATTCATCTCAATTGCTGCCAAATACATAAGATCTACCACTTGTTATATTGACTTTACTAGTGTCTCCTCAAAACCTAGAAACTTTTAAAATATATTTTACATTTCTGATCTGGATGTATGTTGTTTTTTGTAATATGATCTAAGCCCTTTGAAAAGAACTTTTTGACATAGAATCACTCATTCCTCAAGTCTCTGTAACCATTGTAAATCTTTTTTTTGTTGTTGTTGGGGGGGGATTTGTTTAATTAGTTAATTAATAATATTTTCCATGGTTATGAGATTCCTATTCTTTCCCTCCCTTCCTCTCCCCTCAACTCCCTCCCATAGCTGATATGCAATTCCACTGGGTTTTACATGTATCCTTGATCAAGACCTATTTCCATATTATTGATATTTGAATTAGGGTGATCATTTAGATTCTATATCCCCAATCATATCGCCATCGACCCATGTGATCAAGCCATTGTTTTTCTTCTGTGTTTCTACTCCCACAGTTTTTCCTCTGGATATGGATAGTGGTTTTTCTCATAAGTCCCTCAGAATTGTCCTGGATCACTGCATTGTAGCTAGTAGAGAAGTCCATTACATTCAATTGTACCACAGTGTATCAGTCTCTGGGTACAATGTTCTCCTGGCTCTGCTCAATTTTCACTCTGCTCAATTCCTGGAGGTCATTCCAGTCCCCATAGAATTCCTCCAGTTCATTATTACTTTCAGCACAATAGTATTCCATCACCAACATATACCACAATTTGTTCAGCCATTCCCCAATTGAAGGGTATCCCCTCATTTTCCAATTTTTTGCCACCATAAAGAGTGCAACTATGAATATTCTTGTGCAAGTCTTTTTCCTTATTATCTTTCTGGGGTACAAATCCAGCAGTGCCATGGCTGGATCAAAGGGCAGGAAGTCTTTTAGTGCCTTTTGGGCATAGCTCCAAATTGCCTTCCAGAATTAACTACTGTAAATCTAATCAATCATATTCTCCTGCACTCAGTTTCCCAGGAGATATGTTTCCCAGGATTCATGGTTCCTTGGAGCTATTACCTCACATGATGATTTCTCCTAGGGATACTATCCCCAGAGTTCCAGGGTGTAGGCATTGTAAAGGGTTTGGTGTCGGGCTCTGGATGTGGTCCAGTATTGGACTTATTCCTAACCTGATTGAAGACTTAGTTTTTCTGACTATTTTAGTAGTTCTGTGTCATTTCCAAGTTAACAATGGAGACTAGACTTTTTGGCCAAGATCAATTAAAAAGACATGCTACTAACTTTTGTTTAATCTCGAATCTTCATGTATTAGGAAAGATAATCAGCAAAGTTGGTAATTAACAAAAGCAGCTAGGTTGTTCAGCAGATAAAGTATTGGATTTACAGTCAGGAAGACCTGAGTTTGAATCCATCTTTGGTCAATTAATAGCTATGTATCCCTGGGAAAGTCTCTTAATTCTGTTTGCTACAAAATTAGTGAGAGGAAGAAACAGCAGAACATCCCAGTATCTTTGCCAAGAAAATCCTAGATGGTATCAAGAAGATTCTGACATGACAGAAAACAACTAGATAACAAGTCAGCAATGGTGATTAAACTAATTAAAAGAACTCAAAAGTCAAGAAACCGATTATGTTTTGGATCTTTTCCCAATAGATTTTATCTGGTGAATTACATTATATTAAACTGTCAACTTGAAATCTGGAGATCCCAAGTTTTCCCTTGTCACAGGAGAATTCTCCCTGAGGGAGGTGGCCCTAGTTAGGTGGAATTAGTAGAACTAAATTTAATGTTAAGTACCCTTTGTCCTAGTACTTTCTCCCACAGTATTGAAGTCCTCTCTGAGGAAGCCCAGCCCTTGGCTAGACCCTTTCCTTTGTCTCCATTGTAAAGGATCAGCCTCTCCTTGATAATCTTGTCTTGGACTTCCCATTACCTTATAGCCATTGTAAAGACAATCAATCAAACTTCTCTGTCCCCAGTTCCCCAGGAAATATATAAGTACCCCATGTTCTATGGAGGATGATTTAGTGAGGTTATCCTCTCAGAGATACTGTGGCCAGAGTCCCAGAGCCTTCAGCTCTGTGTGATTTTAGGCCCTTGACTCTTTGTAATGGCCAAATATTAAATACTATATCTGTCCTGATTAAAGACTTGGTTGTTCTGACTACTTTAGTAGTTCTGGGTTTTTCCCAAGTTACAAAACTAAAAAGGAATAATCTGCAGGGTCTCTATTGGTCATAAGTCTTACAAAAACACCAACTTTTTTGTGTTACTGGCTTGGAGGTGCTATTAAAATAAAGCATATGTAAACTATAAAGTAGAAGAAAAATTGTAATAAAAGTTATTTCCTTCCTGAAACAAATCTCAATGGACTTCAATGACAAGTCATCCATAAGTAGTAGCTCCACTTTCCTTCAAGTCTACCAGGAGCCATGCCATATTACAGAGATTTGCTTTAGGTAGTAGATATATCACAAGATTGCAAGGAACCCAACTCAAATTTCAGAGATGAAACAGTAGCTGTTTTAATAATGTGATTCAAAATATAACTAATGAAGGGGAAAAAAAAACATTTTAAATATTATAATATTCATGCGAAAATTTTATTGTTTTTCTCCAAGACATATTTTTCTCTGCCTCAAATTCATATCTTAACTAGGCTAAGTGAGAGTGTGAGATTTTGAAAATTAGATGGCATATCCCTTTTTCAACAACATCCCATTGCTCTAGTCCATATTTGATAACACTAGTTAATTCACTTCAAATCAATTTAGCAAATATTTCTTGAGCATCTCAGTGGTATAGGTTAGGTATTCATTTAAAAATAGATGAATGAGTCCTTCAAGTAAAGGGCAGGCCCAAATGGCATTTATTTAAAATGCTCAGTACTTTAAATTATCTCTTTTGTAAAAATCTATTCTCTTTCCTTCTTTTTCTGTCTTGCTCTTTTTTCTTACATACATTGGTAGATGAAGTTTCCTTTATTTTTTCAAAATGATTTATTTATTTTTGCATTTATTTCTGAAGATATTTGTTTTTATTGAAAATGGTTTGTGAAAAGGAGACAGAGAAACAGCTGAGAAAGAGAAAGCATTCATTTAAAAAATGTTTAATTTCCAAATTCTTTACTTCCCTGAAGCCCCTCCCCAACCCTCTAAGAAAGTGAGCAATATGATATAAATTACCCAATCCAGTCTATGTTACTAATTCTGGAAGTCAAGGAGAAAAATTTATCTTTACCTCTTTGGAAAACTATATGAATTGCTGGAACTGTTTAATAGCTGAGAGCAACAATTCTCAACCATTATCAAAGGAAAGAGCCAACGTTGAAATAAATTGAAAGTAATATTTTTCCTAAATTAAGTATTTATAAGCATTTATACATATATGACATATCAGGTTACTAGTCTTAATTTTGAAGATGATCATATTCTAATAAAGGGAGGCAGAAAATAAATGAATTTTATTGAATTAAAACAATTCCCCATTTCTGTCTTTTATTTAATTTTATCCTTTTTATCAGAGCATATGATAGGAGGGAGGAAGAAGTATTAGCATGATTGTCTGATGCTGCAATTCCATAATTTACTGCTATACTTGATCAGGAACATTTTAATATAGAAAGAATTCAAGGACAGTTTTGAAGATAGGTAGAAAAGGGAGAATTTTCCTGGATCAAAAGAACAAGTGAAGTAGAAATCTTGGCCATGCGCTCCCTTCTGAGGATATCAAACTCAAACTGGCAAAAGTATGCAAAATTACTTGTCTGAGTACATTACAGACTAATACTGCTCTAGGAATAATATTGCCAAGTTTACATTATACCTTGCTGAGGTTTTGGCTGTTCCTAAAGGGAGACCCAGCTTTCTGGAAAGAGAAGCTGCTAATTGCCAGTGTATCCTTTTTGGCATGCCTGATATGAGAAGAAGGTCACTGTCCAGCTGAATGCATCCAAACAAGAATTTAGTGGTATGTTACTGCAGAGGGAAAGCTTGTGAAATATGTATTCCAATCACTTACCCTCTCCCCAGAAATAAACTATGAGCAGATCAAAAGGAAGACAGATCTATTTATTAGATTCTTGAAATTCATCTAGTCCCAACTATCTAAAATGTGCTCTTGCACACTGAAGCCAAGGAAAATTCAACACCAATATCATTAAACTCAAGGCTAAAAGCATGAGAGATGCAGACCCTTGACAGAAGATGCCCAGTCTTCTAAAATTTCCAATTGAGCTCTGTCAGGGGAAAACACTTAGTCAATCTTAATTGCCAAAGGGGAGGAAAAAGAGGAAACAATACTGTTAGTGTCTAGATTTTAAATTATAAAGGACTTGACTAGCCTTTATCTGAACCCAGAAGGAAACATATATCTAATGGAAACACAGCTATAATACAATGTTATAATGACTAAGATTCCTAAAAGCCAGAATCTACAGGATACAACTCTTCTATAATCTCAGAAATAGCATCAAGCAAAAGAAATCCGAAGTCAATTTGAGTTGTAACTAATTGTTTTGGTGACTGGAGTAAGAAGTACCTGAACAAATCAATGTTAAATGCTCTATTAATCAATGAGGGTAGGAGAAAAGGGGTAACTTTAAACACAACCTAGCTCAGGAAGGGTGGAGACTCCAAAAGTACTGATTTTCCTAGGAAAATATCTTAGGTCACCCAGTTAGGAAGCTATCATTAAGAGAGGAGAGTCCGGTGAGGATCTCACTTGGCATAAATATTTTTTTGTATTCTGATATTGGGAAATATATTTATTAAAGCTATGTAGTAATTCTTTGCAAATTCTTTGCATATTTTATCATGTCAACTTCTGTAGAGTTGGCCTTCCCAATAGGTTGTATGTACCTAAAAGAAAAATTCTTTCTAATCAGAAATCTCTCAACTCTAATATATCTTGAAAAAATAATATATCCTGTGGAAGCAAACTTAATTCTTGAGTAAATTATAATGTGGTATGTGAAATATTCATATGTAACACATTTTGCAGATTTTCAATGTCCTAAAGAATGCTTTTCAAAAAATACATGAAATAAAAGCAATAGTGATAAGGTACTGATGAAACCACACTTCTCCTGGGGAGAGATTTTTTTTCCAAGATTTTTAAAAATTTCTGGCTTAGTAGCTACACATAGTTCAATGCACCTGTTTGTCTGTGGAGGTCTCGAGGACTGAGAAGATATGGATTTTACTTCTTATACTCATTCACAATAGAGAAGCAAAGATCCCAAATAATTATTACAATGAGAAAGAAATAAAGAAGTTATAGCATTGTACC
Source organism: Monodelphis domestica (assembly GCF_027887165.1). Classification (NCBI taxonomy): domain Eukaryota; kingdom Metazoa; phylum Chordata; class Mammalia; order Didelphimorphia; family Didelphidae; genus Monodelphis; species Monodelphis domestica. Next base: position 81,008,207 of record NC_077230.1, read on the forward strand.
CTCCACTTTCTCCTTTAATAAAAATATTGAGAGATGGGGGAAAGTATCGACTTCTTTAAAGATATTCATAGCAGCTTTTTTAATGTTGGCAAAAAATTAGAAGCAGAAGTGATGTCCATTAATTGAAGAATGATTGAACAAACTATGGTATATGACTATAACATAATACTGTTGTGTCATAAGAAATGACAAACACTATTTTCACATGAAAAGGAAAAAAAAAAACCCTGGAAAGACATATGAATTGATGCAAAGTGAAATGAGCAGAAACTGGATAACAGTAAAAACAGTAACTGCAATAATGTTCAATGATCTACTGTGAATGAATTAACTATTATCAGTAATGCTGATATCTGAAACAACTTAGAGATTCATGATGAAAAAGACTATCCAATGTCATAGAAGCAAATGATGGAGACTGAATGCAAATGTAAGCATAACCATTCTTTTTTTTAACATTATTTTATTTGGACATTTTCAATCATTATTCATTAGAAACAAAGATCATTTTCTTTTCCACCAACCCCCCCTTTCTCCCAATGAAGATGAGTGATTGCTCTGGGTATCACATGTGTCCTTGGTCTGAACTCTTTTTCATGTGGTTGGTATTTGCATTAGAGTGTTCATTTAGAATCTCTCCTCAATCATATCCCCTTCACTCTTGTAGTCAAGCTGTTGCCTTTCCTCGGTGTTTTTACTCCCACTGTTTGTCCTCTGCTTAAGGGTAGTGTTTTATTCTCCTAGATCCCTGTAGATTGTTCAGGGACATTGCATTGCCACTAATGGCGAAGTCCATTACATTTGATTGTACCACAGTGTATCAGTCTCTGTGTACAATGTTCTCCTGGTTCTGCTCATCTCACTCTGTATCAATTCCTGGAGATTGTTCCAGTTTCCATGGAATTCCTCCACTTTGTTATTACTTTTAGCACAATAGTATTTCATCACCAACATATACCATAATTTGTTCAGGCATTCCCCAATTGAAGGGTATCCCCTCATTTTCCAGTTTTTTGCCACTACAAAGAGCGCAGCTATGAATATTCTTGTACATGTCTTTTTCCTTATTATCTCTTTGGGGTACAAACCCGGCAGTGCTATGGCTTGGTCAAAGGGCAGACAATCTTTTATCACCCTTTGGACATAGTTCCAAATTGCCCTCCAGAATGGTTGGATCAATTCACAACTCCACCAGCAATGAATTAATGTCCCCACTTTGCTACATCCCCTCCAGTATTCATTACTTTCCTTTGCTGTCATGTTAGCCAATCTGCTAGGTGTGAGGTGGTACCTCAGGACTGTTTTGCTTTGCATTTCTCTGATTAGGAGAGATTTAGAACACTTTTTCATGTGCTTATTAATACTTTTTATTTCTTTGGCTGAAAACTGCCTATTCATTTCCCTTGCCCATTTATCAATTGGAGAATGGCTTGATTTTTTTAAAAACATTATTGTATTTGGTCATTTCAGAACATTATTCATTGGAGACAAAGATCATTTTCTTTTACTCCCTCCCCACCACCACATTTCCCATTGCCGATGCGTGATTCCACTGGGAATCACATGTGTTCTTGATTCAAACCCATTTCCATGTTGTTGGTATTTGCATTAGAGTGTTCATTTAGAGTCTCTCCTCAGACATGTCCCTTCAACCCCTGTAGTCAAGCAGTTGCTTTTCCTCAGTGTTTTTACTCCCACAGTTTGTCCTCTGCTTGTGGATAGTGTTTTTTTTTTCTCCCAGATCCCTACAGATTGTTCAGGGACATTGCATTGACACTAATGGAGAATTCCATTACATTCGATTGTACCACAGTGTATCAGTCTCTGTGTACAATGTTTTCCTGGTTCTGCTCCTTTCACTCTGCATCACTTCCTGGAGCACACTTTTTCATGTGCTTATTAATAGTTTTTATTTCTTTGGCTGAAAACTGCCTATTCATGTCCCTTTCACATTTATCAATTGGAGAATGGCTTGATTTTTTGTACAATTGATTTAGCTCTTCATAAATCTGAGTAATTAAACCTTTGTCAGAGGTTTTTATGAAGATTGTTTCCAAATTTTTGGCTTCCCTTCTGATTTTAGTTACATTGGTTTTGTTTGTACAAAACCTTTTAATTTGATGTAGTCAAAATTATTTATTTTACATTTTGTGACTCTAAGTCTTGCTTGGTTTTAAAATCTTTCCCTTCCCTAAGGTCTGACATATATACTATTCTGTGTTTGCCTAATTTACTTATAGTTTCCTTCTTTATGTTCATCATTCACCCATTTTGAATTTATCTTGGTGTAAGGGAGTTCTTTGATGGCCTGTTGTTTTTCTTTTTCTGATATGGGATTATTTAAGAAATCGATTTCTTCTTCTGTTAGTCTGGGCAGTTTATATTTTTGTAAATATTCATCCATATCACCTAGATTGGTATATTTATTGCCATATAACTGAGCAAAGAAGTTTTTAATGATTGCCTTAATTACCTCTTCATTGGAGGTGATGTCCCCCTTTTCATCTTTGATGCTGTTAATTTGCTTTTCTTCTTTCCTTTTTTTAATTAGATTGACCAGTACTTTTTCTATTTTGTTTGTTTTTTTTCAAAGTAACAGATTCTACTCTTATTTATTAGTACAAAAATTCTATCACTTTCGATTTTATTAATTTCTCCCTTAATTTTTAGGATCTCTAGTTTGGTTTTCTTCTGGGGGTTTTTAATTTGTTCACTTTCAAGTTTTTTTATTTGCATTTCCAATTCATTGATCTCTGCCCTCCCTAGTTTGTTAATATATGCACTCAGGGATATGAATTCTCCTCTGATTACTTGTTTGGCTGCATCCCATAGGGTTTGAAAGGATGTCTCACCATTGTCATTTTCCTCAATGAAATTATTAATTGTTTCTATGATTTGTTCTCTAACTAACCAATTTTGGAGTATCATATTATTTAATTTCCAATTAATTTTTGATTTGGTTCTCAATATAACCATACTCATCATTATTTTTTTTTGCCTTATGATCTGAAAAGGCTACATTTATTATTTATGCTTTTCTGCATTTGTATGCCATGTTCTGTGACCTAGACTATAGTCAATCTTTGTGAATGTACCATGTGGTGCTGAGAAGAAGGTGTATTACTTTTTGTCCCTATTTATTTTTCTCCATATGTCTATTAACTCTAATTTTTCTAAGATTTCATTCATTTATTTTACCTCTTTCTTATTTATTTTTTATTTGATTTATCTAAATTTGATAGTGGTTGGTTCAAATCTCCCACTAATATGGTTTTACTGTCTATTTCCTCCTTCAATTCTCCTAGTTTCCCCATTAGAAATTTGGGTGCTATACTATTTGGTGCATACATGTTGATTAGTGATATTTACTCATTATCTATAGTCCCTTTTAACAAAATATATTTACCTTCCCTATCCCTTTTAATCAGGTCTATTTTTGCTTTGGCTTTGTCAGATATCATGATTGCAAATCCTGCCTTCTTTCTATCAGTTGAGGCCCAGAAGGTCTTACTCCATCCTTTAATTCTGACCTTGTGAGTGTCTACTCGCCTTGTTTGTTTCCTGAAGACAACATATAGTATGGTTTTGAATTCTAATCCATTCTGCTATTTGTCTATGTTTTATGGGTGAGTTCATCCCATTCATGTTCAAAGTTATGACTGTCACTTGTGGACTCCCTGGCATTTTGATATCTTCCCCTAATTCTAACCTTTCTTCTTTAGCTATAACCATTTAAGCAGTTATTTACTTTAAATCAGTCCCCCTAGTACCCTCCCTTGATATGTTTCCCTTTCTAGCCCCTCCCTTTTTGTTCCCTTCCCCTCCCCCCTCTCCTTCCCTCTCTTTTTGTGTCCCTCTCCTCTACCCCGCCTTGGTTTTCCCTTCTCACTTACGCTGTTGGATAAGATAAAATTCAAGATACCAATGGATCTGGATGCTCTTCCCTCTTAGAGTTGATTTCACTGAGAGTAATGTTTAAGTAAAAACTCTCTTCCTCTCCCTCTTATAGGAGAATTCTTCCCCTCCCCTTCCCATGTGTATCTTTGTGTGAGAAAGATTATTTTATTTAGTTTTTTTTTTCTATTTCTTGGAGTATATCTTAGTACCATCAATGATTCCCAGCCTCCATTTTTCTTTCTATCCCCCCCCCTTTCTCTATATCATCTTGATGCCCCAAACTTTCCCTATGTGTGATTCTTCTTACTACTCTAATGATGCATACAATTTTTGAGTTACACATTACATTTTCCCCACATATTAATATATATATATATATAATTTGATATAAATGTGGCCTTTATAGAAGTGAGTTTAAATAAAAGAAAAAGATAACATTTTTATCCTTTTCCCTTTCCTTCATATTTACCTTTTCATATTGCTTTTGGTCTTTGTGTTTGGATATCAAACTTTCCACAGAGCTCTGGTCTTTTCTTTACAAATGCTTGGAAATCTTGTATTTTGTTGGATGCCCATACTTTCCCCTGGAAGTATATAGTCAGTTTTGATGGATAGCTGATTCTTGTTTGAAGACCCAGCTCTCTTACTTTTCTGAATATCATGTTCCATGCCTTAAGGTCATTCAGAGTGGAAATTGCTAGGTCCTGTGTGACCCTGATTGGTGTTCCTTTATATCTAAATTGTCTTTTTCTGACTTCTTGTAAGATTTTTCTTTTGCTTGGAAGCTGTGGAATTTGGCAATTACATTCCTGGGAGTTGTCTTTTGAGGATTTAGTGTAGAGGGTGTTCTGTGGACTCTTTCAATGCATAGTTTGTCCCCTTGTTCTAGAATCTCTGGGCAGTTTTCTTTGATGATATCATGTATTATGATATCAAGATTACTGTTTATTTCTGGCTTTTCTGGTAGACCAATGATTCTCATATTGTCTCTCCTTCCTCTATTTTCCAGGCCTATCACCTTGTCAGTGAGATATTTTATGTTCTCTTCTAATTCTTTAGTCTTTTGACTTTGCTTTATTAAATCTTGCTCTTTTGTAAGATCATTGTCTTCCAATTGCCTGATTCTGACCTTTAAAGACTGGTTTTCCTTTTCAGTTTGGTCTGACCTGTTTTTGAGGCCTCGAGGTCTGGATATGCCCTGAGGCAAAAACCTCTGGTGATACTCTGATGGAAGGACCCAGCCAGGGGGCTACAGGCTACCCCCTTCTCTCAGGCTGCTTCCCTGCAGTCTGTATTGGATGTCCTGAGATTGGCCCAGGTTGCTTTCAAGGTAAGCCCTTCAAAACAACACCTTTGCAGGCCCTGAGGTTCCCACTGCTGCTGCAGGCTCATTGCTCTGGGTTGTGGGGCAAGGGTCCTGGGACTTCCTTCTGCCTTCCCCTTAGAACTGAATTTTCTAGGATTCCAGCTTTTTGGGGGGCATACCTTTTGATTTGAGTCCAAAAGGAGAGTTCCCCAGCTCTCTCCTGTTGTTAATTTTGAATTTCCATCCCCTAGGAGCATTCAGTTTGTGATTGTTAAAGAAGGGTTTTCAGAGTTCTGAACTTTTGCTACTTCTAAGCCGCCATCTTGACCAGAAGTCCATGGCTTGATTTTTTTTCCCAATTGATTTAGCTCTATATAAATTTGAGTGATTAGACCTTTGTCAGAGGTTTTTGTTATGAAGATTGTTTCCCAAGTTGTTTCTTCCCTTCTAATTTTGGTTATATTGGTTTTGTTTGTACAAAAACTTTTTAATTTGATGTAATCAAAATTATTTATTTTACATTTTGTGACTCTTTCTATGTCTCACTTGGTTTTAAAGTCTTTCCCTTCCCAAAGGTCTGACATGTATACTATTATATGTTCACCTACTTTACTTATAGTTTCCTTCTTTATGTTCAAGTCATTCACCAATTCTGAGTTTATCTTGGTGTAGGGTGTGAGGTGTTGATCCAAACCTAATTTCCCACACTGTCATAACCATTCTTCACTTTATCTTCCTTGGGTTTTTTTTTTCTTGTATAAGTGACATATCTTCTTGCACAATATAACAAACATGGAAAATATATATTTCATGATAGCACTTGTACAACATATAGCATATTATATGATATCTCAGGTAGGGGAGAAGGGAACGAGGGATAGAACACAGATCACAAAATGTCAGAAGACTATTATTAAAATTGTATTTAAATGTAAAAAAAATAAAATAAGAGGTTAAAGATTATTTTAAACATCCTTTTTCAGAAAATGAAAGTCTTCAACTCTCAATTTTCCTATGATATGATTAAACATAGTCATGCCTCAAACTATCCTTCTTATTTATAGATGTAATAAAGATAAAAATGCCTCAAAAATATTGGAGCAGTAGAACCAACAGGAAATGAAGTGAAGCAGTGCTCCAGCCCAGAATAACATGTAGAGACAGCAAGGAGGACTCATCTAACTTGGATTTGAAGAAAGATCACTAAACAAGCCTCAGTGGCACTCAACATGATATAGTGCAAGCAACAGAGTAAAGAGCAGAGCACAGCCACCTCAGCCCAGCCCCATCAGGGTAAGAGTGAAAACCAACACAATACAAAACAAGCAGCAGAGGGAGGAAATCAGCACAATAAGATTCACCTTTGGCAGGATTAGACAGAACCAAATTAAAAACAGGCAAACTGAATAGCTACAAACTTCCAAACAAAAGGTTAACCAAGCTATCTCTACAGAGTGCTCAGTCTGATACTGAGGCAGAGTTGATCTCAGGCATAGTACAAGCTCAGAATTGTACTCCCCTCACCCCAGAAATGGAGCCAAACCTCAGCATATAGGCAAAATTGAGGGAGAAAATAAGCCCCCAAATCAGCAAAAGACAGAGAAAAAGCCTGACACTAGAAAAATATTTTAACAAGAGTGATGATCAAAATATAAACACAGAAAAGGAGAGCAATAGAAAAATGAAAACACATGAAATCTCATAGGAAAATATGAAAGAATGTTAAGCCCAAAATGAACCCCTGGAAGAGCTCCAAAAAAGGATAGAAAAATAAATAATGAGAGACTTAGAAGAAATGAGAAAAGAAAATGATCGTAAAAATCAGCAGTTTAGAACAAAAACTTCCTGAAAAATGTTCTCCGTAAAAGGAACTACAATACTTTAAATAAGAAAATAGCTCCCCAAGAAAGAGAAGTGTAAAGCCTCAAAGAAAAAGATAGAATTGGAGAAATAGAAGCTAACCTCATGAGACCAGAAACAGTAAAACCAATTCAAAAGAATATATAAAGATATTCATAGCAGTTCTTTTACATGTTGGCAAGAACTGAAAACTAAAAGGATGTTCATCAATTAGAGAATAGCTGAAGAACTTCTGGCATATGCTTTTAAAGGAATATTATTGTATCATAAAAAATGACAAAGAAGATAATCACAAAAAAAACAACAAACAACAATCCTGTGTATACTTACTTGAAGTGCTGCAAAATGAAGTGAGCAGAACCAAGAGAATGCTGTACACAGTAAAAATAATAATGTATGATGATAACTGTGAGTATAAAAACTATTATCATCAAAGAAGGATCCAGGACAACTCCAAAAGACTCATGACAAAAAGAAAAAGGATATCCACTGCCATAGAAGGAACAACGAGAGTCCAAATGCAAATTGAAGCATACTGTTCTTTGTTTTATTTACTATATGAACTTTTTTTCTAGTATAGGCAATGTGTGTCTTCTTTCACAATATGTATCATATTGCCTATCTTCTTGTGAAGGGGGGAGAGATGGGAGGGAGAAAGAAAATTTTGAGTGCAAAATGTGAGAATGGAATGTCATCTGGAAAAAAAATAAAAAAAAATAAAGATCTCTGGACATTATTTCAGAAAACCTGGGTTTCAGTTTTGACATTAATAGGTATAGGACCTTGGATCAGTCAATTAACTTCTCTAGCACCATTTACTCCTTTTCAAAATGCTATGCAGTAAGCCTCTCAGGAATTTTAGTGATAAAAAGTGGTTAGTAAACCCTGAAATACTGTTGAAGAAATATGATAAAGATGAATGACACAAAACTGTAAGAATTCACGGAGATTAAAGCACAAAAAATTTAGGAAAATTGTGTGAAGATTGGATTTAGCTATCTCTGGATTGTAATAATGAAAATACTTAGCTCTTCCTTTATTGTGAAGATTAAATTGTAATCCACAATCTATTTCTAGATTTTAATCCTCAAAAGGTGGTAACTCAGTATTTGAAGTATATCTACCCATTTTAACTACATAAAGGTGTTAACTAACTATCAAAAGTGAACTAACCAAAAAAAGATGTTAAGTAACCAACTAAATAGTGGGCAGTCCTGGAGAGGAGCATCTGCTGTGATTGGTAAATTTGAAATTTAGGGAAGATGACACAAGAGAAAAGATCTTTAAAAATAGGACCAGAGGCCAGAAGGAGGGATTATTTGATTTGAGTTAGATGGAAGAACTCTCACTTGGAGGAGAGACTGGAAGACAGACACTCCCTGTGGAACTGGACCCCTGGAGGAGCTTGTGCAGGAGACCTCAGACTGCTTTCTTTTTAGATGGTCACCATTGGTGAGTGATAGGCTGACTTAGTAACCCTGCCTTTCTACCTGGCTCAGAGGAAGCCAGAGTTCGTTCTCTCTCTCTCTCTCTCTCTCTCTCTCTCTCTCTCTCTCTCTCTCTCTCTCTCTCTCTCTCTCTCTCTCTCTCTCTCTCTCTTCTCTCTCATAAATAAAACTACCATAAATTACATTTTACTTTAGTAATTAATTTTGAGATTTAGAAATTAAATCCCTGGTGACCATCTATTAATATAGTTCAGCCTCAACAACAAATAAAATTAAACAGTTGAAAACAAAACTTGTCCTAAAAACAAACGTGAGGGTAGCTAGCTAACTTAATGGAGTGGGTCAACCCTACAGATGGAAGGTTATGAGCTTAGATCTGGCTCTAGGTAGTTCCTAGCTGTGTGACATTGTGTAAGTCCTTTTTTATAGGTCTTTTGCCTTACAACCAATACTTAGTATGGATTCCAAGACAGAAAGTAAGGGTTTATCAACAAAATAATAACAAACCTACTTATTGTCTTAAGGTCTATCACTCTTTCATCAACATTTCTAAAATGTCATAATAAAATGCCAACATGCTATCTGGGATTATAAGACATTGATTGTTGCTTTGTATCATTGTTTTAACCCAGTTAGTCTATGACATCATAGGCAATCCAGCAGAGCCAAAATAGTTTAACATAATGGAACTAGCTTCACAGAGAGGGTCATTTGGGTGTGAGAAAATTCAGGCTAAAGACAACTAGAAATCAACTTAATTTTAATCATAACTTTCAAAAACTGCCTCTAGAAATGTTCACTTAGGAACAGATATGTGACCTAAGAGATGTTTATTAGATAGTGAATGAGAGTGGATTAGATAAACTTTGTCATTTCTACCTCTTTATTCTATATATGGGTATACATATACACATATGTTTGTACATGCAAATGTACATTCATGTAAGCACACACACATATGTATATAGTCAGAGTCACTACCCTAGTATAGGAGCTCATCACTATTCACCTCTCCATAAAATAAAAAAGATCATGATGTAAATTTCTTAATATCCATATATTCATTTCCATATACTTCATATTTAATATTTTAACTCCCCCAAACGACCAGGTCTTTTACGAAGAAATAAAATAACCTAATCCTAAAGAATGCGTGCATAATAGAACAAATTATTTTAAAAAACCCAACTATTTCATTAAAAATAACAGAAATAATGAGGCAAGTCAACAAAATTTGTGAAATTCAGGCAAAGACAAATTATTATATATTATACTTATATCAATAAAAGAGAGAAATATAAGGGGAAATTTTAGGGTTGTGACTTAATCTAAATTTAATTGGTCGCCAGGGAAGGAATCCCAAATAAAATACCCAAGTCAGTTTGGATATTTCATGGTGGTTTAATAAATATAGAGGGAAGAAAGTAAGGAGTAGAGAGAGGGAAAGGGTATAGGATTTATCCTGCCTGGCCAGTGCCAGGGGGAGTTCAAAGACCTCCACCACAAGGTCTTTTCAGAAGATTAGAGGCTTTCCTAAGAGTATAGTGTTTGGAAGGTAAAGGAGTAAAGAATCAGCCTAAACTCTGAGAGAGCTCAGAAAAGACACCTCACCTGAACTAGGTTTCTAAGCTTCCCCAATAGTATATCAAGGACTCCCACTGCCAAATCCAGACAATAGCTGCCGCCACACCAAGATGCCAAGACACTCAGCACACTGCCTCCAGAGCCTCTTCTCCATGAAAAAGAGCCCGAGAGAGGAAGTAATGAGAAATATATGGACCATTTTTACATCTCTTTCCTGTGTCTCACATGTACCAATGGTAGCTTAAGCTTGACTAAGACAGTGCAGGGGTCTGTTAGTTGTTTCTGATTTGTCATTTGCTAGCACATGTTTGTCATAGGCCACCCTTCTCAATACTTAATCCTTAAGTAGGGGTGTAGACATTCCTGTTTTGTTAGACTAAGCAGGGTGAAGTAAATCTAAAGTTCACAGAAAGAACAGATCAGTGAATTGAGTATACAATTTAAAAAATAGAAAAAGAACAAGTTTAAATCCCCAATTAAATACCAAAGGGAAAATCCTAAAAAGCAAAGTGAGATGAACAAAATTGAATGTGAAAAAAACAAACATTGAATTAATAAATAAAACTGAGTTGATTTTATTAAAAAAACAATAAAATAGATAATTCATTTGCTAATCTGATTTTTAAAATAAAAAGCAAATAATTTGCATTAGAATGAAAAGAATGATTTTACTATTAATTTAACCATTTAAGTGAAATGGAAGAATATTTACAAAAATTTAAATTGCCTAGACTAACAGAGGAGTAAGTTGAATGAATAAATGCATTAACAAAATAAACAGACGATAGATAAACTTTCTAAGAAAAAACTATCAGTATAAGATGAATGTGAATGTGAACTTCATCCAACATTTAAGATAATCTAATTTCAATGTTAAATAAAATATTGAGAATATTTGGTAAAAGAATTCTGTCAAATACTTTTTATGAAACAAGTATGGTGCTAATACCTAAACCCAGAAGAGCATAAACATGAAGAGAATATTATAGGCCAATTTCATTAATGACTGTGAATGCAAAAATCCCAAATAAAATATAAGCCAGGAGACTGTAGAAATATTGTATATTATAACTTATGACCAACCAGATTTATGCTAGGTATACAGAGATAGTTAAAACTATTAGCATAGCTGATTACATTAATCAAAAAAGTAACAAAATAATACAATGATATAAATGGATGCAGAAATTTCTTTTTTATAAAATAATTTCTCTTAAGAACACTTGAAAGCATAGATATGAATCAAATTTTCCTTAGGCTATTAAGATGTATATACTTAAAATGATCAGCAAACATTATCTTTAATAGGGATAAATTAGAAGCCTTCCCTATACAATCAAGAGTGAAACAAGGATGCACATTGCCACTAGTGTTATTTAATATTGTATTTGAAATGTTAGCAATAACAATAAAAGAAGGAAAAGAAATAGAAGGAATAAGAATAGATAAAGAGGTAATCTAACTATGTCTTTTTGCAACACAATATTTATATGATATGTACATAAACATGAAACTGGAGATTTAACTAAAATTATTTAAAAATATTGTTAATTTTAGCAAAGTAGCAAGATATAAAATAAACCCATATAAATTACCAGTATTTCTATTTAGCACCAACATTGTCCTACAATAAGAGATAGTAAGAAATAACCATTTAAACTAACCATAAATAGGAAAAAAAATAGGTAAGGGTATATCTGCCAAAAATAAACCCAGACACTACATGAATATTGTTATAAAGCTTTTTTGAACATATAAGACAGATTGAAATAACTGGAGGAATATTAATTATTAATAGGTGGGCACAACCATTATAAATGAAATGCCAATCCAAACTAGTCTACTTATTCAATGACATTAGAATATAAGTAACAAAAATCATTTTATTGAACTAGAAAAAATGATTACAAATTTCACTTGGAAAAATCAAAGGTCAAAAATATCAAAAGAATTAATGAAAAAATTTAAATGGTGGAAATTTATCAGTATCATATTTTGAACTATATTATGAAGCCATAGTTATCAAAACTACTTGGAACTGGCTAAGAAATAAGAAAATACATCATTGAAAAAGAACAGAAATAAAATAAATGGTTATAAGTGATTACAGTTTTGTTACTGACAAAAGTAAAATCCCAAGTTCTGAGGATAAGAATTTTATATTTGTAAAAATTGTTGGGAAATCTGGAAAGCAGTCCACACAAACTAGGTATAGACCAATATCTTAAACCATTTACCAAGATAAGATCAAAATGGATACATGAGGTCAAAATAAATGGAGATATCAAAAGCAAAGGAGAAGAACAAAGAGCATATTATCTATAAAAATTTCTAGATAGGAAAATTTTGGAAAAAAGAGAGATAAATGCTTTGTGAGATAATTTAAAAGGTTTTGTACAAAAAATAATATAGCTAAGATTAGAAGGTAAGCAGGAAGTTGGGAGAAATTTTATACTTGTTTTATAAGAGAAGTTTGTCAAGTATATAGGAATATGAGCCATTCCCCAATTGATAAATGTTCAACAGATAGGAACAGAAATTTTTGATTGAAGAAATAAAGCTATATATAACTATATTATTGTTTAGAGAAATGCAAATCAAAACCACTCTGAGATGTCATCTCATACCTATCAGATTGGCTAAAATGAAAAAGAAAAGGCCAAATAGAAATTATATTGAATATCAGGACACTATTAAATTTTGGGTGAATTGTGAAGATATGAAACAATTTTTGAGAGCAATCTGGAATTGTGCTCAAAAGAATTCAAAATTTATAATGTATCTTTTGATCAAGGAATAACATTGTTAGGTTTATTTCCTAAGGTGATCAGAAAAAAAGGAAAGGAATTGAGATATTTTAAAATATTCATAGCAGTTCTCTTTGTGGTATCAAAGAACTGGAAAGTTAAGGGATGCCCATCAATTGAAGAATGGCTAAATAAATTGTGGCATATAATTGTTATGGAATATCACTGCAATGTAAGAAATGACAGGTAGGTTAATTTTGAAATAAAACAAAAAGATCTATATGAAGATGTAAAGATTAAAATTTAGGGAAACTGAGGCAGGTAGAAATTAGTTTCTCTCTGCAAGGAGTATCATATTTTAGAGGTTTATTAAAGGTTGAGAATTTAAGAATATACAAGTAAGAAAAGGCACGTGCCAGGTGAGCCATGAGGCCCACCAAAAATTTCACTCACATCATTAGATGTGTCTGTTTGCCAGCAGAGACAGGAAGTAAAGAGACCCAAAAGCCTTTGCAATCAGGTTAAATACCCCATCTCGTTCTCAGCCCAGGTGAGGTTACAAAGCATTCTGGGGAAGTGGAGCAAGGGCTTCTGGGAATTGAAGTTCAGATTTCAAATCCATTTTTACAAAGAGTACAAAGATATTACACACAGCAATAGAAATATTGTGTGAAGAATGACTCTATATGTTCACCTGCACAGAGAGATCTGATAAGTAGAATATATTATATAATTTTATGATGGAATATAATGAAATATGTATGTAAAATATAATATATGTATTTGCCAAATGATACCTTCTCTCTTGGAGGATCAAGATAAGGGGAGTTAATTAAGTATTTTAATGTAACAAATAAATAAAAAATTAAAAAACCCCAAAAGAATACTTAGGGAAAATTTTATATCTCAAAGCAGATACATTAATAAAAGAGAGAAAGAACAGGTCAATAATTTGTCATGCAACTAAAAAACAAACAAAAAAAGAACAAATTAAAAATCCCCAATTAGACATGAAAATGGAAATCCTAAAATCAAATGAGAGATTAATAAATTGAAAATAACAAATTATATCAAACTAATGAATAAACGTAGACTAGATTTTATGGAAAAAAACAGAATAATTAAAACTCTTGGTTTATTTGATTTAAAAAAGAGAAATAAAAAATTGCCAGTATAAAAAATGAAAAGGGTGAATGCAACAACAATGCAGATGCTATTAAAGCAAATATTAGGAGTTATTTTTGAAAATTATATGACCATGAATCTGACAATTTAAGTGAAATGATTAATATTTATAAAAATATGAACTGCCCACCAAAAGAGGAGAGGAAATAGAATTCTTTAATAAACTATCTTAAAAAAGAAACTGAAAAAAACACAAATGTGATACTAAGAAAAAATCCCCTGAATCAGATGGATTCACAAATGAATTCACTGATACATTCAGAGAACTATTAATTCTAATATTATAGAAACAATTTTTCAAATTAGGTAAGGAATGTAAAAAAATTCTTTTATTAAACAGTTTTTTGATATCTAATCCATTGAGAACTAAAATAGAGAAAGAAAAGTATAGCCTAATTTCCTGAATATCAATGCAAAAATTTCAAATAAATTACCAACAAGGAGATTACAGACATCTATCACAAAGATCACAAATGATGACCATGTAAAATTTATACCAGAAATAGAGGTATGGATCAATATAGGAAAACTATAGTCATAAATTATGATATTAATTACAAAAACAACAAAAATTATATGCTTAAGAGGTGCAGAAAATGGTTTTGATAAAATACAAAATCCATTCCTATTAGAAACAGTGGAAAACATAGGAATGAATATATCTCCTGATAGTTATAACATTCTTTAGTTACAGGTATCATTTTTCCATGCAAGAATTTAAGCAGTTTAATCTTATTTCATCCTGTATGCTTTCTCCTTCATGTTTATGTTTTTGTGCTTCTCTTGAGTCTTGTATTTTAGAATAAAATTTTTCTGTCCAGTTCTAAACTTTTGATAAAAAATGAGTGGAATTCCTCGATTTAAATAAAAATCCATTTTATCATTGAATAATTTTATTGAATTCCACTCATGCTTCTTGGTTGTAATCATCACTCATTTGCCTTCCAGAATATCATATTCCAAGTCCTGTGTTATCCGACTTTCATAATATTTGAACTGTTTTTTTTTCTGGTTGCTTTTAGTATTTTTAATTGGCCTTACAGTTCTGGAATTTGGTTATAATATTCCTTGGAATTGTCATTTTGGGATCTCTTTCTGGAAGTGGTTGGTATATTCTTTAAATTTCTATTTTACCCTCTGTTTTTAGGATGATAGGGCAGTTTTCCTTTAAAATTTTTTTGAATAACAATGTCCTGGCTCTTCCTTTGTCATGGTTTTCAGGTAATTCAATACATTTTAGGTTATCTCTCCTTAATCTAGTTTTAGATCAGTTTTTTTATCCAATGTAATTGTTCAGATTTTTTCTTTTTAAAAAAAATTTTTTTTGTTGTATTATTTCCTGATATCTCATGGAGCCATTAGCTTCAACTTACCTAATTCTAATTTTTAAGAAATTATTTACTTCATCAAGGTTTTGTACCTCCCTTTTCAAGTCTCTAATGCTGTTTTTAAAGATTTTTTCCTTTAGTAATTTTTAAACATATTTTTTCTTTTTTTTCTCCCTTTTCCCAAGCTATTGATTTTTTAAGGATTCTCTTACATCAACTTCATTTCTTTTCCTGGTTTTTACTCTATTTATATTGTTTTATTTTGTAAATCTTCTTAGAGTTCTTCTGGGATCTTTTTTTTGTGGGGGAGGGAGCCTTCAATTATTCACATTTTTCTTAGAAGCTTTGTCTGTAGCTATTTTAACTTTGTTGTCCTCTTCTGACTTTTTTTTTTTGATCTTCACTCTCAGGATAGTTACTTTCTAGTATCAGATGCTTGTTCATTTTCCTAACTTATTTTTTGACTCTTAACTTTATATTTAAGGTAGGCTCTGCTCCTGGAGTTGGGGAGGTACTATATCTCAAGCATCAAATTTTACATGGTGCTGTTTTCAGAGTTAATTTTGGAACTTGTAATTTTTTACTTATTCCAAGGTGTCATGATCTAACAAGAAGCACAGTCAAATTGTGCATATTCTTTGACCCAGAAATTCAGTTAATAGGTCTACATCCTAAAGAAATGAAAGAAAAAGGAAAAGAACCTGTATGTACCCAAATATTCATAGGAGCTCTTTTTGGGGTAGCAAAGAATTGAAATTTGAGAAAATGTCCATCAATTATAGATTGGGTTAAAAAGTGATGGTATATAATTGTGATAGAATACAAATGAACTGTAAAAAATGAGGGAAATGATTTTTTTAAAAACCTGGGAAGTGGGGGCAGCTAAGTGGGCTCAGAGGATTGAGAGACAAGCCCAGAGACAGGAGGTCCTGGGTTCAAATCTTGACTAAAACACATCCTAGCTGTATGACCCTGGACAAGTCACTTAACCCCCATTGCCTAATCCTTACCACTCTTCTGCCTTGGAATCAACCCCCAGTGATTCCAAGATGGAAGGTAAGGGTTTAAAAAAAAAACCTGGGAAGACTAACATGAACTGATGTATACTCAATCAAGTAGAACCATAAGAATAGTGTATATAGTACCAGCAATCTTATAATGATGATCAATTGTAAAAGTCCTAGTTACTCTGATCAAATAATGATTGAAGAAAATTATGAAGAATTAATCTCTTCCATAGAAATAACTGATGAATTCTATGTACAGATTAAAGCAAGCAATGTTTTTATTTTCATGCATTTCCCAATATTTTCATATCTATTTATTTATGTTATATATGCATGTGTGTGCATGTATATGTACTACTCTATGTATATTATGAATTTCCCTTTAAAATAAACATTTTGAAAGAATAAGAAAAAATTACATAATATTTATCCTAAAAGAAAAGAGGAACCAATGGAAATTATTTGGTATGAAAATTCCCTATAGGAGTAAAATATTAACTTTGACAATCATGGGAAGGATTAATTAGAGTGGGAAAAGACAAAGCAAGGAGACAAGGAAGCTCTTGCAATAGTACAATTGAGACTGAATAAGGCATAATAGAACAAGAAATTGAACTAGAATCCTGATTGAATGAGTAGAAAAAATTGGAAATATATGAAAAGACATTGTAGAGGTTGAAATGACAAAAATTGACAACTGGTTGTCTATATGTCGTGAGGGTGAAGAGGTGAAGATAGCAAAAAGGTTATGAAAATGGATTACCAAAAAGAAAAATGGTAGTGATCTCAGCAGAAACAGAAATGCTCAAAAGAGGGGTAAGTTTGTGAAGGAATACATAGGTTCTCAGAGTAAGAAACCAAAGCCTAGGTAAAAAGTGTTTTGGAAGCCAGAGAGAAGAGCTGAGAAAAGGTTTCTATCTCCTGGTCAATGTCTGAAAATTACATTCACTCACACATACACAAACACACACACACACACACACACACACACACACACACACACACAAAGATTATTGTTTGAAAGGTCCATATTGCTTGTTTCAATTAATAAATCAATCAATTCAAAAAGCATTTAGTAATACTTAGTATGTATCTCATGGGACATCTAAGTGGCACAGGTTTTGGGGACATTATGAGGATATTCCATAAAATCCAAAAAAAAATTGACTGTTCTAAAATTTTCCACAGGATAATTGGAAAACTCAGTCTATATTAGCTAGAAACCAACCAACTTGATCTAGCCCTGACAGGCAAATTCTAATTGACTACAATCATAGGATTTGGTAGTCAAGAGAGTGGTAAAAAAATACATTAAGGAATATTTTTTTCAGTAGGACAAAAATTAACAGTGTAAGTATGACATATTCTCAATTATTTCTTATTTTAGTGTTTTTCTTTTGTATGGACCAGTCTAGTAGTCAGGAAGACTTAAGTTCAAGTCATTAAATCTCCTACAAACATGCTGACTATAACTATAAGTAACTCACTTAGCCTTTCTAATCACAATCCAGTCTAAAAGGATGAATTGCTAAATTGTTTTGATGGAGGAAATTTCCATTTCAAGAGTCCCTTAACCTGATGAAGTCTTAGTTTTGCTCTCCTCCTCCCTTCACCTCAAATCAAAAATTTAAGTTATTGGGGATCAAAGGATATTTTCTTTTGTGTAGTATTCAAATTGATTTTTATAATGTATTGAATGCTGACTTACAAATGTCTAACTGGTTCAGGAAGCATGGGAAGTAAGAAATAAATTCCCGCAGCCACTGTTGACCTGGGAAAAAAATACTAAAAGCAAAATTCCTTGGGTACAAATCAAGTCTGTCTCTCAGATAGATATGTAAACTATACCTGTGAATCTACTGGTATGGGAACCCCAGGGAAGAAATCCCCTTTGCCATTTGGGCCAATAACTTCTCTGTGATTTAGAGTACTAGAGAACTGCAGTTTGCAGAATTGAATTTGAAGCAATCCTGAATTGCTAAATAGGCAGTATTCAGAGAAAAAAATCAAAACTAACAATAGTCAATTAAAAAAATACTCTAAGTCACAAATGATTACAGAAATTCAAATTAAAACACCCTATGATACCATCCCACACCCATCAGATAATAAAAGATGATAGAAAAGGAAAATGTCAGTTCTGGAGCTGTTGGGATGAATGAATGAATTATTCATTAATTCACACATTAGCCATGTTCTGATGATAAAAAATAAAGAAAAAAAGAAAGAAATTATGATTCAATTTGCACTGAGTCCATTAGTTTTCTTTTTAAAGGTAGATACTATTTTTCATTGTGAGTATTTTATAACTATGGGTAGCTGAAGTCTTTCACAATTGATTACTTTTATAATATTGGTGTGAGATAGATAAATTATTCTCCTAGTCCTTCTCACTTGAGTTTGTATCAATTCATATGAGCCTTCCAAGTTTTTTTTCTCAGAATATATCCTTCACCATTTTTTACATCATAGTAACATTCTACCACTCTCCTTTATTTTAACTTGTGGTTTTCTAAGTAAATGTTAAGCCATTATGGTTCTTTATTTAGTGATCCTATTTTCCATGTGAATTTGATATCATTAATCTATACCACTCATGTACCTTTCAAGAGACCATTTTTAATTTTTAAATATAATTAGTAATAATTATCTAAAATAATTATAAAATTGATATTTTATTATACCTTAAGTTGTACAAAGGCCTTTAAATATAATCATATCACTTAATTGAATCAATATGTGTTTTTTTTCTCTAGCACAGACTTCTTAATACTGTGGGCAACAAAAAACTGGACCTTGAAATTATATCATATGTTACTCTTCCTACCTTTAGATTGACTGGGTAATTATAAAATATTTTACTCCATTCATCTGTCCAGAGATAACCTTCTATAGAAAATATACTTTACTTTCATTTAAAAAATTCTGCACATACTTTTTCACAAAATTCTCCACAAACTATACGTACTTGAAACTGCTCAGGCTGACTTGACACACCTTACAAATCATCAAATTGTCCTACAAACCAGGAACTGAACACTATGATATCTCTGATAAATACTCAAGAATTTGAGGTCAGACATAGCAGTGCTTCTGAAATTCCTGCATCACTAAACTTTCTTGGAAACTGATAAAAAGAGCAATCAATCACTTTTCTATTTTCATGTAGACTGTTCTATGACCTCTTGACTAGGGCTTCTGTTCTCGCTATAAATCCATCCCAACTTCTTATAGTCTTCTACATTTTGCAAGTATTATTCCACCACTAATTACAGATGAGAAGAAAGGATATTTGCAATTTTAAGATATTCTTGACTTACATAGGCAATAATGTTCCCCCTAATATACCTAATGGATTGACAAATCTTTGTGCCAAAGGAACAGACATGGGAGTGAGAGAGAACATGGATAATAAGCATTATTTAAGATTGGCTAGAGATCTTCCATGAATGTCATTTTTCCAAATTTGGTCCTGAAGATCAAGAAGGAGTACTCAAGAGAGGCATTTTGTATTTGATCTCATAGGATGAAGGGTAAGGCTTATTCAGAAGGGAATATTATATGTCTTGAACCTAATGATATCAGTGCATCAGAGTGGAGATAAAAAAACATCAAAACTTGAATTGTTTGCCAGCTCTGGGAATGGAGTGAGGAAAGAAGGGAGGGAAATAATTTGGATCATATAATTTCAGAAAACCCATATGAAAATCTGTCATCAAAATAAAAATTTACATCAAAGTGCAAATAAAATATATCAGGAAGAAGGATTTAATTAAATTACATTTCCCTTTTCAGTTTTATTTTGGTTTCTCCTGAGAATAATTTTTTTGTCAAGTTTTGAATAAAATTGACCATGAAAAATTAACATGAGAAAATTAACTTGTAGAGAAATCAGCAAGTGATTATTAAAATCTCTTAAGAAATAGCAGATTGGAGAGGGGAGGGTCAAGATTGTGGAATAAGAGTGAATATTTTTGCTACCTCTCTTAATACATCTCCTCCACAAAAACTTATAGAATGTGCCAGGCCTAATTCTGATGGGGAAAATTAAGACAATGTCACACTGAGTAATTTTTTTTTCACCAGCACTGGTGAGAAGTACACTGTAATAGTGAGTAAACAATAAAAGAACCCATCTATAAAGAACTACTAAGGTGAATGAGGATTCAACATAAATAAGGGATTCCGAGATAAGTTTATAAAGAAGAGGAAGCAATGAGGAAAGAGGAATGTACCTGAAACTCATTTGCATCTGAACTTGTTAAAGACAACATAACAAAATTTGTGGTATGCACCCAAAGCAGTAATTAGGGGCAATATATTTCTAAGTGCTCACTTTATTAAGGGAGAGAATGAACAGATCAATGAAGTGGACATGCTATTAAAAATTAGAAAATACAAAATTTTAAATGTTCAATTACAGGTCAAACTAAAAAAGCTTAAAACCAAAGGAGGGGAAAATATGAAATTTGGTCTCATCAGAATTGACTCAAAGAATAAAGAACATATATGATGAACTGGGTATAGAAATCTATTTTACCTTACAGAAAAATAGAAGGGGAAAGAGATAACAAAATGGGATGAAGAAACTGATAGAAAAGAAGGCAAATTGGGAGATATGGTGATCAGAATGAAGATAGGAAGAAAGAGAATGGAGAATTATACACAGTATATGGTGGAAAAAATACAAGACTCTCTAATAAAGGCCTCCTTTCTCTAAAACACAGAGAAATTAATTAGATGTATAAAAATACAAGTCATTCTCCAGTTGATAAATGGTCAGTGGACATGAACAGGTAGTTCTCAAGAGGAAGCAATCACAGCTCTCAATAGTCATGTAAAAATCATCTAAATCAATATTAATTAGAGAAATTAAAATGAAACCAACTCCAAGATACTACTCCACACCTATCAAATTGACTATAATGACAAAAAAAGGAAATGACAAAACTTGGAGAGGATTGGGGAAATTGAGAAACTAAAAATGCAATGTTGAAAGAGTTGTGAACTGATTCAACCATTCTGGGGAGCAACTTGAACCTATGCCCAAAAGGCTATAAAAGAGAACATACATTTTAACCTAACTAAATCATTACTGTGTGTATCCCAAAAAGATAACAAATGAAAAGGGTAATGAATGATACATCAAAAATATTTAAAACAACTCTTTTTGTGGAGACAAAAAATTGGAGACAGGATATGGCTAAGTTAATTATACTATATAATTGTACTGGAATACTATTGTGCTGTAAGAAATGACATAAGAGGAACTCAGAAAAACAAGGAAAGAATTACATGAAATGAAGCAGAGTGAAGTAAGCAAAACCAGGAGAACATTCTACAGAATGACTGTATAATAAATAATTGAATTGTTTAGCCATTCTCAAAAATGCAATGATCAAAACAATCCCAAGGGACCCATTATAAAAAATATATCATCTACTACCAGAGAAAAAACTGATGGAGTAATAATCTAGACCAAAGCAAACTTTTTAAAAATGTATTTTGTTAGACTTTCCTTCCACAAAAGTATAAATATGGGAAAATATTTTACATAATTCTACAGTACATGTAAAGTCTCTATTAGATTGCTTTCCATCTCAGCAAGGAGAGTGGAAAGAGAGAATGAGAATATTTGAGCCTCAAAATTATTTTTTAAATGTTGGAAACGCTTTACATGCAATTAAGGGAAAATTAAATTAATTTATAGAAAGAAAAAATAAATAATTGTGTAACCCTATCAAATTAATTCTATGACACAAATTTGGTTTAGATATATAAACCAGGGATAGCTTAAACTCTATGAATTTTTAAAAGTGGTAACCTAAATTAATGTTCTTTCCCAAGGGAGATTCAGGAAAATAGATCCTGACAAAGTCCTCAGCATAGTTCCCCTATCCTTTTCTTACCCTCCATTATGGTAAAAGTCTCATTTTCAGCTGTGGATTATTAAGAATGAGAAAAGGAGACCGTTATGAATTCATGAAGTATATCAACAGACAATTTAAAAGAACATTGAATTTAGAATTTCTGGACTTGAATTTCAATCTTGATTCCTCTACCTAGTTCCCATATTATCTTGAACAAAGAACTTCTCTCTCCTTATCTGTCAGTTTGCCAACAAGAATTTATTAAACTCTTACTGTGTGTCAAGCACTGTTCTTAGTTCCAAGAAAGAATACAAAGATGAACACATAATTTTTGCCCTCAAGAAGCTCACATTATAATGGGTGAAAATATAACATTCTGATTAAGGCTTCCCCTCCCTACTTTTGAATCCCCTTCAGTTTTTTCTTTTACCTGTTACTACCACAAGTGCCCTTCACTATAAATTTGCATTATTGCTTCTTCTCTAAAAAGCAGGAGATATTATGGAAAGGGACTGTAGGTAAATATACCTATAATATTTGCTTCTTTTGTAATTCTATTATTTTTTTTCTATCATTTTCAAGCATGACACTTTATGACCTCATATAGAGTTTTCTTGGCATAGATACTGGAGAGGTTTGCCACTTCTTTCTCCAGCTCATTTTCTATAGGAAGAAACTGCAGGAAATGGTTAAGTGGCTTGCCCAGAGTCACATCTCTACTAAGTGACTGAAGACACATTTGAACTTAGAAAGATGAGTGTTCCTGGCTTAGGTCTCAGAATTCTATCTGTTGTGCCACCTAACTACCCGTATCTGCTGATTATGAAAAATTAAGTTATTGCCTCATTTTTTTTTCTTTTATGGGACAAATCTGTTCATATTGTTTTGTCTTCTGGTAAGTCAATGGCATAAAAAGTTGAATGCCTACATTAGACTTATTTTATTCCTTCCACCATGTTACTAATTAATGACTTTACCATGTCTAATAACCTTTTATTTTTACTGTGTCTACTTTGTACACACTGATGTGCACTTTTGTTTCCCATGAATAAAAAGTAATCTCTGTGAAGGTACTGTTTCCTTTTTGTTTATTTTATGTACAATATACATTGCACTCTGTGTCTCCTAGGACCTACCTTGCTTCCTGAAAGTAAAACAAGTTTAAAATCCATGAGATAATCTTTACATAACTTCAAGTGTTCACCTGTTAAGTCGTTCTTTTTTCAAATTCCCCCACCCTCTGTTAAATTTATTTCCACTAAAATCTGTGTCCTGACTATTCCCTGCAGCTACTGAATTTTTAAAAATTCATCAATTTTCACCCATTTCCTAATGGTCTAAGTAGGCAAATTTATTTCTCAAATTTAAACAATGATACCCACAGACACATAGATCATATATTCATCAATCACCCTTCCTCTCTAATGTTCTGTCACCTGTCAGTCATTTTGGGCAGTTTAAAATGAGCATTCCCAAACATATTTTACATATCACATTGTATCTATCATATAATTTTATCCACATTGGAAACTGTATCTACAATAATTCCTGCCACAATCCTGTTACTCCATTGAGCTATTGAGCTATGTTTCTCTATTATTCCACTATCAAACTTCTGGAAAGAGTAGTCTACAATTGTTGCCTTCATTATTGTTCAACTCAGTGTAGAAAAATATCCAGAGGAGGAATTCCATGTACTGGTATCGATTAGCAACTATTCGGTAATTCACATTCTTAGACAGTTGCCTGGGTCATGGAGATAGTGACTTTTCCAATGTTATATATCTATTATATGGCAGAGGTGGAATATCAATAAATATATTCCTGACTGAGAATTGGTTTCTATCCACTAGATATCTAAAAGTATATATTCTGTTTAATTTTTTATTTTAAAATTCTCTTTCATCCTCTCTTATTTATTCATCCCAAATGATATTTTCTAATCCTTTTTAGTCTCTTCCTATGTGATGATTTTCTAAATGAAGTCACCTTGTATAAAAATACAATTTGACCTTATTTATAAACCTCCCTATGCGTGACAGTAACATAGCCTTCTGGTCATCTAGGTTTTCAACTTTAGGATCTTCATTCCTATCACCTCAGCTTTTCAGTCAGGCATAGGGCCTTAACAATTCTTCCTCTCCAACATCTTTTGCACAAGGCCTCTTCTCTCCACTAATAGAGTCAATACTCTAACTTATCCCCTTAACACTTCTCTCACCTGGATAATGACAATGACTTCATAATAAATGTTCCTACATCAAGTCTCTTTTTTTTCCAATCTATCTTTCACACTGGTAAAAAAACAATTCTACAAAAGCATCAGTTTGACCATGTTACTCCTCTTCTCATTAAACTAAAGTGACTCACTAATTTCTCAAAATCAAAACAGACTCCATTGTTTAATTATCAAAAATTCTACACAAACTATCCTTAATCTATTTTTAGAGCACGTAAATTATTCCCCTTTCACATATTCTCTCACTCATGAAACTATATCTTCAAACTCTTACTTTGCATAGGCTGTCCACAATTACTGAATTGATTTTTGGAATAATTTATTTCTCTTATAATTCTTTTGTTATTATTCATTCTTTTCAACTATGTCTAACTCATATGATTCCATTTGGAGTTTTCTAGGCAATGATACTGGAGTAGTTTGTCATATCTTTCTCCAGTACATTTTACAGATGAAGAACGGAAGCTAACTAAGTTGAGTTATTTGTCCAGTATCATATATTTAGTAAGTGTCTGAGGCCAGATTCAAACTCATTAAGATGAGTCTTCCTGACTTCATGTCTGGTAACCTATCCCTAAGCCCCCTACCTGTTTAATCTTTAGTTTCCCTTAAATATCTTAGTTTAATTGTCTTCTGCCTTTCCTGATGTTCTTATAGGGGAGATTCCCACAACTACCTTGTATTGTATTCATCCATCCATCTGTCTATTCATCTACCTACCTACCTACCTACCTACCTACCTACCTACCTACCTACCTACCAACCTACCTACCTATTGACCTACCTATCTACTGATCTATCTATCTATCTATCTATCTATCTATCTATCTATCTATCTATCTATCTATCTATCTGATAATAGAATGAAAGCTGAATGGGGTCAGGGAATAGATCATATTATTTTTTTGTATCTAGCCCCTAAGATAATACCTAGAACAACAAAAGCCTAAAAAATAAATGTGGATGAATCAATTGATTAATTTTATGAAGTTTTTAATGTATGTTTCTAATTCTACAATATTTACAATTTTTAAAAATTCTATATGTTAGTATAAAACTTCATTTTTCTACTTGTTATCTATTTGCCTATACTCATGGAGTCAAGTGTAAAATGAATTTATTTTGGGAAACTAGTTGATTATGGTACTGTTCTCAAAGTGGATAACTAAGTAACCCTGGAATATAATTATATTTGAGAAATATTTCCTGAAATTGAGTTGAAATGAATGGGCTGAAAAAGAAAAAGCAATGGACTGAGTCTGAATCCCAACTCAGCCATTATCTATATAAAAGTCACTTTATATCTCTGAACTTGTTTGCTTAAATTTTTTATTTTACTTTTTCCAAATTACATGTGGATACAATTTATAAAATAATCATTTTCTGACATTTTGTTCTTCCTTTTCTACCCTTTTCTTCTTCCTCTCCCATCCTCAAAATGGCAGGTAACATGATACAGGTTTTATGTGAGTTACTATACAATATATGTTTCCATGTTTGTCATGTTGCAAAAAAGACACATCACTTCTGCTGGAGAAAAAATAATGAAGGAAGTAAAGCTTAGAACACTTAAATATGCATTGAAATTCCATCTCTTTCTTCTGTGGTGGTGAAGAGCATTTTTCATTATGAGTCACTTAGATTTATCCTGGATCTTTGCATTTCTGATAACAGATAAATTGTTCATAGTCAATCATTGTACATTGTTGCTATGACTGTGTACAACATTCTTCTGGTTCTGATCACTGCATTTTGCATCACTTCATGCAAGTCTTTCCAGGTTTTTTTTTATGATCATCCTTTTTATAATTTCTAATGGCACAATAGTATTCCATTACAATCATATACCACAATGTGTTCAGTCATTCCCCAGCTGATGAACAACTATTTAGTTTCTAAGTCGTTGCCACATCAAAAAGAGCTGCTATAAATAACTTTGTACAAACCTTTTCCCCCCAATCTTTGATCTCTTTTGAATATAGACCTAGTAATGGTATTTCTAGGTCAAAAGGTATGCAGTTTTATGACCCTTAGTTTCTTCATCTTTACAGTAAGAAGATTATGTTAGAAAATCTCTATAATCATTAACAATTCTGAAAATCTAGAAATTAAAGAAACTGTACATTGAAATGAAGTGGGTTTTCATTAACCTTTAATATTTTTTTAATTGTTTGAGTAAAATGGAGATGAGCTTTTACTGAAGAAGTCTTTATTACTCTGTTACTCTGGTTAATTGGTTCAGATATCATTGGAATAGGCTATAGCCTTAGGTTAACAGAGGCCATTCAAAGTCTAGTTAAATTATGTCATGTTGAAGGACTAAGGGGATATTAAAATTATGTGCACTGGGATCTTTATCTACTATCATGTCTAAACTTTTTCACAAATAAATGAACTAGGACATTTTTATAAAGAAAGAGAGATCACACAAGGGAACAAAGGTTCCATAGAGATTGTAAGAAACATGGGTATGTGGATTCAAGTTTAGGGGAAAGCAAAAAAATATTTGAAAATATATAAAAGTTATTAAAATAAAAAGGAAACATGAAAGATGAATAAATGAGAGAAACCATTAGGTGATTTTAATGACAAACTTGGCACAGAAATAAGAGAATCCACAAAAGTGAACAGCTTGTGATTTTACTATATAGTTGAAGATTTATTTTTCCCTTTTTACAGTTTTGAACATTTACCATTTTCAGACAGATCTGAAGAATGGTAACTAGCCACTGGTGCCTTTTAATCAACCTTCTACATACAATTAACTCTTAATTAACCATATCTTTAAAGCCGTTGATTGGCTTGAATAATGGGAATTTGGAGATAATAAATTGTACAGTAATTTAGTTTAATTCAAATAAATTCAAAAAACTTATATTAAGCAACTACTATGCTCAAGGCACTGTGCTAAACATCAAGAGAGATTTGAAGGTAAATAAAGCATGATTTCTATCCTCAAGGAGTTTAATATCTAGTAGGAGGGGATGAAAAAGTATACATAAAAATTATAAGCCAAAAGAGAATAATTGTACTAGGGACTGGTATAGTGTAATTAAATTTCAAAGCAGTTTTAAATCCTTCTTATCTGGTGAATAAAGGAAGTTGTGAGTAGGTAATAAGGTGAGTGGCTTCCTGTTTGGTATTAGAATAGGGTCTTTAAGATGGTATATAATGTTATATTTAACCAGTCAGGGGAGTAAGAGGACATTTTTCCAAGAACAGTATAAAATAACAGTAGCAGCAGCAACATCAGAAACAATAATAAAACAAAAAAAAATCCATAAATTAGCCTAATACAAAACTATGGATTTATATGCATGTTTTAGACTTGAAGAGAGCTCAATTATTATTATCATTTGGAAACACAAGTTCTCCTTAGGAATGTTAGAATTTAATCTATGCCTAGATACACACACACACACACACACAATAGCTGAAGGGTTCTCACATTCATTACAAGCCCTCAGGGCAAGAATACATTGACTATAGGAAAAGATTTATTTAATACTAGAAAATATGCAAAGAAATTGTACTTGAATCCATACAGATGATAACCTCTCTTTCCATCTCTAGTGTTCTCCCAATTCCACAATAACTTTTCTGCCCTGGAACCAATACTTAGTATTTAGATAGATAGATAGATAGATAGATAGATAGATAGATAGATAGATAGATAGATAGTTACATACATACATACATACATTCATAGAGGACCAATATGAAATAATTAAAAGAGGGAAGGCATCAGAATTAAGAGGAGTTGGGAAGTCTTCCTTTAGAATGTGGAAAATTTATTTGGGATTTAAAGGAAGTCGAGAAGATAGTCAGTTCTGAGGAAAGCAAGTAATCCAGGCACAAGGAGAGGCAAAGAAAAGTCCTGTAGTTAAGAGATGAATTGACTAGTTTATGGGTCAGACAGAAGACAAATATACAGGATGCTGAGTCCTGGATTTTCCCACCTGTACAGGAACTCTTGCATAACCTTACCAGTACATAATACTACTTCCACTTATATTCTTTCATCTCCCAAACTGACATAGGTGCTTAGTCCATATCTGTAGGAAACATGGAGTTCTTACTCCACCAGGGTTACCAAGTTCCATTTAAACATATAAAAATTCCAGATATCCTTGTCTTTTCTCTTGTGTGAGCTTTATTTGTTCTATTTTTCAGCTTTAGTTTTTTTACCTTCCCAGCTCATATTTTTAAATATATAGACCAAGAATTTTTCCATGCACTCTGAAACTATTCTATCAGTTAATCATTCACAAAGTATCCCTATGAGTATTCAGTTCAAGAAGAGTTCACATCTTTGAAAAGGAGACAACTGAGATGACTAGGTAGCACAGCAGATAAAATACCAGGACTAAAGTTGGGAGGACTTAAATTCAATCTGACCCAAGTATCTAAACTTCCTGGCTTACCTTGGATGAGTCATTTAACCCCAATTTTCTAGTCCTTGCCACTCTTATGTCTTAGAATTGATACTAATACAGAAAGAAAGAATTTAAAAAAAAAAGGAAAAGGAGGCAATATAAATAACAGAACAAAGATTCAAATATTTTATTCATTGATGTTATTTATATTTTCTTTCATGAGATATCTTCTCCTCTCTTCCCCTTCTTTCAATGCAATTTTTCACCCTTACATTTCACTTTTCAGAGCATCCCAACACAGTAGACATATAGCCATGCCTTTTTTTCTAATTAGACACATTATCACTGCTCTAATGGTGATAAAGTTCTTAGGAGTTACATATATCATCTTCATGTAAAGGACTATAAACAGTATAACCTTGTTAAATCCCTTATGATTTCATGATCTTGTTTGTCTTTTGTTTTTAAATGATTCTCTTGAGTATTTTACTTGAATGTTAATTTTCTAATAAACTCTTATCTTTTCATCAAGAATGCTTGAAATTTTTATTTATTAAATATCCATTTTCCGTAGTAGGGTACTTAGTTTTGCTGGGTGTTATACTTGGTTGTAGAATTAGCTCCTTTATCTTCTGGAATATCATATTCATAACTCCCTTTTTTTGCTGAAAAATCTTATGTAGTTACAATATGACTCCATTGTATTTCAATTATTTCTTTGTGTCTGCTGAATTTTGTACATAATGTTCCTGGAATTTTCATTTTGGGGTTTCTTCTAAGAGATAAACACTGGAGTCTTTTGATTTCTACTTTGACCTATGATTCTAAGACATCTGGGAAGTTTTAATTTATAATTTCTTGAAATATTACCACTAAGCTCTTTTTAATTATAACTTTCAGTTACAACTAGTAATAATTCTTTAACTATTTCTCCTTTAAATATTTTCCTGTTGAATTTTTCCCATGATATAATTGATACTTTTTCTTTTTTCTAATTTTTTCTTGATGTCTCACCTAGTCATTAACTTCTACTTGACCAAATTTTCCAGAAGGGCCCCAGATCAAGCTATGTAAAAAAGACATGAAATACAAAAGTTTATATCAGTCAAACCCCAAAAAGGTGATCAGAGCCCAATTCTAACAAAGTTCAAAATCAAGAAATAGGTTGCAAAAATGAGCAAATATCTCTAAAAGAAGCCTAATCAACAACTATGATTACAAGTTACCACAGGACATAGTTTTAGAAGTAGACAATGACTTGAAAATATCTACAAACAAAGCCTCAAAGAAAAAATACATATTTAATATAAACCAACAAGAATTCCCATAATAACTAAAGAAAGTGGTTTTTTTTTAAATGGAAAAAAACACACATTATTTTACAATTCAAGTAAGTGAAGAGGAAAAAGGGGGAAGAAATGAGAACAATGAAAGAAAATTACAAAAAAAAGTCAATTTGGTAAAAGAGGCATATAATAAAGAAAATAGCTTCTTAAAAATAAAAATTGTTCAAGTAGAAATTAATGACAAGGTGAGACATCAAGAAAATAAATTTGTGTGGTTATTAAGCCATCATTTTATAGATTAGGAAACTGAAACTAAGAGAAACTAAGTGACTTGCTTATTGTGTGAGATAGAAATCAAACCTAGCTCTTTCTTACTTCATGTCTAAAGCTGTTTCTAGTTAAGAATGATGTACAGAGAGTTATAAAGTTGTGTGTATCCCTTGACTCAGTAATACCATTGTTGGGTCTCTTTCCCAAGGAGACCAGAGAAAATAGAAAAGAAACTATATGTTCCAGAATATTTATTGCAGCTTTCTTTGTAGTGACATTCAAAGGGACTTTCATCATCCAGGAAATGAGTGAACAAATTGTCATATATGACTATGATAGAACTTTACTATGCTGTACAAAACTATGAGCAGGCTAATTAAAAAAATAAACAAAAAACTTGGAAGGACCTATGTGAAATAGTGAAGAATGAAACAAATAAAACCAAGACAACATAATATAAAGTTATAGAATTAATATTTGAAGAGTAAGTTGTAAATGTCCACCTCCAGAGAACAAACTGATAAATAGAAACATGAAAGACATAATTTATGTATATATGACAAAACTGCGGCTCAGAAGGGTTAAATGACTCTTGTAAAAATCATATAGATAATTATGTAGAAGAAATGAAGTTCCACTCATGTATTCTGGCCTCAAATTCAGTTTTTGTTCCAGTATAACTTGAAGAGTATAGGTCTATTCTGTACCTCAGAAAAGGATTCACTTAAAGGTGAAATGAAGTTCATTATCAACTTCTTTTTTTAAAATAGTATCTTGCCTCTAGAAAAAATTTCTCTTTTTAATTTTTTCTAGTAATTCACCAAATATACTATATATTGCCTTACTTTTGTCCATCCATAAAATCAGAATTGCTGCTAATGCATTTTATCAACACTCTTACCAACTATGATCCATGTGAGCATTTACTGCCTATACATATAAATTTGATTCTATAACCAATCCATCATGGAACAGCCTTCCCATCTGCCCTTTTCTCCTGGCATTCTCATTGCTTTTCTTCACTCCTTGTTCACATGGCCGATTTGTACATTTCTCTTTCTCTTTAGCAGCCTTTAAAAATTATAGAAAGAGCTTGTTCCTGGTGCTGTAATGGAAATTATTGTCCTTTGTTTTAGAAGACAGTGATGCAAAAGATATTAATATCAACTGATAAAAGCATGGTGAAGGACACTGATGCAAGGTCATCAGTCGATTCTATAATAGAACCAAAGAATTCTAGGCTGTCTGAGCTAAATAGTTTATTTTACAGGTGAAAACACTGAGGCTCCAAAATGTAAAGTGACTTATCCATTGTCACAAGGGTATTAAGTGACACTCAAGTAACATTGAGTATACAAATAATCTAATATAGAGAATGAAGTTCCATTGTCTAGGAAATAAAGTTCTAATTCAAATCTGTTCACTAAAGGCTCTCCACTATCTATTGATTTACAGTTTTATTTCCTGATTGTCTGAATTTGAACCCTGAAGTCCAAAAGACTTTTCAATAACTCCGGGGCACAGCTCAAGCCCATATGTTTTTTGAAACTTTCCCAGTTTATAGCAATTCCTCCATCTATTAGATTTTGGTGGTATTTATGATCCATATGACATATGTACTATTTATCTCATATGCTTTATGTGATTGTTTATCAGTCATGTGTACTGGTCACATCTTCCCAAATAGATTGTAATCACTTTGAGTGTACAGACTTGACTTTACTTATCTTTTTCTTCCCAATAACATATAACAGTTCAGTGCCTTCTACATCAGAGGTGCACAAACAAAATAGTTAAAATATTATGTTCTGTGGGAAAGGAAATATAATCTTTAAAAAATAAAATGTTTTTTTCTTCAGAGGGAAGTCTGTGTCCAAATAAACTAATCTGGTGTTCTGTAACTGATTGTATGTCATCTTCTAAAAGCTAGATCCTTAGTGTAGAAAAAAATCTCTCTCTCTCTCTCTCTCTGAAATGGATTTTTTCCTGATTAAAACACAAAAGTACATATATTTGCCATGGCTTCATGAATTCTTTAGGCTTCAGTTAGCCTGACAAAAGTTGAAACTCTAAAGAATGAGTGAGGGAGAGGCTGAGCAGGGAGTCATGGATAAGATTCAATGAGAAGCTATGACAGCTGGGTTTTTAACTCTAAGTAAAACTAAAGTTGAGCTATAAGCAAGCTCAGGTTCTCTACATCAAAAAGGACAGAACAGAGAAGCTAGAAAGTAAGGAAAGTTTATTATTTAATAAGAGTCAAAACAGATCATAGCTGTTTTGGTGGAGGGGAACACGGTAGATTTTGGTGCTAGACAGAAGATTCTCAAAAGGGAATGAAATCCATTCCCACAGTAGAGAGATTTTTTCTCTTTTAAGTTAAAGAATTCTCTATTATTTGGTTTTAATTAAGATTGAAGAAAATAAGTCTGGTTGTTAACTTAGAAGAGTAAAGGATTAGTGCAAAATCAACATAATTTGTACATTCAAATGTACATAGTTTCTCAATTCTTATTCTGTATATTGTTTTATAAATGTACATTTTAATTAATTTTCAATACTATTGGTTAATTAACTTTTAAAAATTAAAAGCATAAAAATATGGGAAAGCAATATTATATTATCTCATAAGGTCCAGGTTTGGGGCAAGGAAGAAGTGAGCTCAAATGTGACTTTTAACACATATAATCAATGTGGTTATAAGAAAGATACTTAACCTCTCAGTACCTGCAGACAACCCCAGAAAACCATTAGTGAAAGAATTAAATATATATTCTTGGAGCAAGTTTCCATGTCATGACTTCACACTTTGGAAATGGCGTGTCTTGAACAAAAACATAATTGAAAAACAACAGAATGTTGTAATTTTTGATTCTGTTAATTATGCTTTCAGTAAATAAAGCTGTTTGAATAGTCTTGCAAGAGAAAGAAAATTTCTTGGGCAAGTTTAGCCAAACAAGAATCCCTTGAATGGTGGAGTCAAGATGGCAGCATAGAGGCAGCAAAAATTCAGACCTGTGATAACCCTTCCTCACCAATTAAAAACCAAATGCTTCTAGGGTACTGAAAACCAAATCTAACAACAAGACAGAGCTAAGGAACCCTCCTCCTGAACTCAACTTGAAAGGTACGTCCCCAAAAAGCCTGAATCCAAGAACACTCAGGTTTAAGGGGAAGAAAGAAGGAAGGTCCCAGGATCCCTCCTCCACCTACAGTACTGAGCCTCCAACAGTGACTGGCTGGGCAAGGGTGCTTGTCTGGAGGGAGTACCTTATGGGCAAAGCTGTGCCAGGCTCAGGGATTTGAACACAGGCAGTGGGAAGGCACCTGGAGGAGAACCTAACAAAAGGCAGCCCAGAGAGGTGGAGTCAAGATGGCGGCATAAAGGCAGCAATTTGCATCCAGACCTCTAAAAACCCTTCCTTACCAATTACAAACTAAATGCTCCTAGGAGACTGAAAATTAAACCTAACAGCAAGATAGAGCCAAGGAACCCTCCTGCTGAACTCAACTTAAAAGGTACATGCCCCAAAGCCAGAATTCGAGAACACTCAGGTTTAAGTGGAAGAAGAAAGGTCCCAGGACGCCTCCCCCACATAGAGCACTAAGCCTCCAGTGGTAGCTGGAACCTCTGGGCAGGCAAAGGTGCTTGTCTAGAGGGAGTACCTTGTGGGCAAAGCTGTGCCAGGATCAGACCATCCAAAAAAAGAAGTGGGGAAGCAGATAGAGGAGAAATGCCAAGCTCAGAGAACAGAATGGAAGGCATATTTTCAGCAGCAGAGACACTCCATATTGCCCCCCCCCAATGTTTTGGCCTCAGTGCACATGAAGTGCACAGCTGGATTTAATCCCATAAAAGCCTTCACAGGATAGGGAAGCTCAAAATCCAAAACCCCTCCCCAACAGATTGCTGGACTTCATCCCATCAAAGCCTCCAGTGGGCAGAGAAGCTCAAGCTCTAACACCCCTCCCCCACAGACTGAACTGAGAGATTTACTGACAAAACCCCAAGGGTGAAGGCAGAAAGAAAAGATCAAAATCACAAAAAAAAAATGAGAGGAGCAAGAGCTCAGACAACTGCAGGGAGTAAAGAAAGGGTAAGTATGAGCAAATAACAGAAAAAGAAAAAAGAAATTATGATTGACAGCTTCTATACAGGCAATTAACAAAGAGCAAATGGAACAGAGAAGGATGAGGGAACAACAAGCAGAAAAAAAGAAAGCCCAGTGAATTGGATACAGGCTCTGGAAGAACTCAAAATACAATTCAAAACACAATTAATAGAGGCTGAAGAAAACTGGGAAAAGAACTTCAAAAGCAAGATAAGTCATCTGGAATCAGAAAACAGTGTCTTGAAAGCCAAAATCAATCAGCTTGAAAATGAGGCAAAGGAGATGAAATATGAGCCAAAGAAAATGGACGATGAAGCAAAGAAGATGAAAGATGACCTCCAAAGAAAATCATACCAGAAGGAGAGGATAACCCAAAAGCTAGGGAAGAAATCCAGTCTTTAAAATCCAGAAAACAACTAGAAGCAAGCAACTTCACAAGGCAGCAGGGCACTATAAAACAAAATGAAAAAAATGAAAAAAATTGAGGAAAATATGAAGCACCTCATTCACAGAACAGAAGATTTAGAAAATTGTTCCAAGAGAGACAAATTAAGAATCATTGGTCTACGGGAAGACCATGACAAATGAAAAAGCCTGGACATCATCCTAAAGGAAATTATCCAAGAAAATTGCCCCAATATTCTAGAACAAGAGGGAAAAGTGGAGATTAAAATAATCCACAGATAACCTCCTGTACTTAATCCACAACTAACAACACCTAGGAATGTTATGGCCATATTCAAGAACTATCAGACAAAAAAATAAATATTACAACCTGCTAAGAAAAAGTCATTCAGATACCATAGTCATTCAGAACTACAGTGAGAATAACATAGGATCTGACTGCATCTACACTGAAGGACCAAAAGACATGGAATATGATATTCCAGAAAGCAAGGGAACTAGGTCTATAATCAAATATCAACTACCCAGCAAATCTGACTATATTCTTACAGGGGAAAGCATGGTCATTTAACAAAATAGAAGAATTCTAAGCATTTGTAAAGAAAAGACCATACCTAACAGAAAATGTGATGCCCAAGCACAGAACTCAAGAGAATTATCAAAAGGTAATTAAAAAGAGGGAAAAACAAAAACAAAAGAAACCAAAAAAAACCCTTTTTATAAGAGACCCAATAATTTAAAATGCTATGCATCCCTATGAGAAAAGAGATGATGGGTAACTCTTAAAACATGTTATTATCACCTGGGCAGCTAGAAGAATTACACTTAGAGGGAATAGTGACAAACTGTATGGGATGAAAGGACAAGACATAAATATGTGTGTGTGTGTGTGTGTGTGTGTGTGTGTGTGTATATGTACAACTAGAGCTGAAAAAAAGGTTAAAACTAAAAGAAAAGTGAAAAGAAACAAAATGGGGTAAATTTACATGTCATAAAGAAGCACATGGCAGGAGGGAGGAGCAAGTCAATACATTGGATGGGTAAAGAGGTTGGAGAAAGGAAATACTCAATTCTTATGGGCATTGAAATTGACTCAGAGGGAAGAACAATTAAATACATTGGGGCAGAGAATTGATTTGTGCCCTATAGGGAAGTAGAAGGGTAACAAATGCACTGGTGGGGAGGGAAGCAATACAAGGAAGGGAGAGGGTGGGGAGTATTTTTAAAAAAGACTATAAAGAAAATAAGGGGGAATAAGAAGGGAGGGGATAAAAAGGGAAGCAAAATAAGGGTGGGACTAGGGGGAAGGATAAAAAAAAAACATTTATGCAGAAAGAAATAGTGAAAGAAGAAAAGGCAGGACTAGGAATAGAAATCAAAATCCTGGGAAATACACTGCAGGTAATCATAACTCTGAATGTGAATTGAATGAACTCACCCATAAAACTCAAGCGAATAGCAGAGTAGATAAGAATCCAAAATCCTACCATATGATTTCTACAAGAAACACACATGAGGAAGGTAGATATGCATAGGGTAAAAGTAAGAGGATGGAGCCAAATCTATTGGGCATCAACTGATAGAAGGCAGAAGTCACAATCATGATATATGACAAGCCAAAGTAAAAATAAATATAGTTATAAGAGATAGGGAAGGTAATTATATCCTGATAAAAGGCAGTATAGACAATTAAGAAATATCAGTACTCAACATGTATGCACCAAATGGTATAATATTTAAATTTCTAAAGGAAAAAATAGTGGAGGTTAAGGATGAAATAGATAGAAAAACTATGCTAGTGGGAGACCTGAACCTTCCTCTATCCGAACTAGATAAATCAACCACCCCCAAAAAAATAAGAAAGATGTAAGAGAAGAGAATGAATTCTTAGAAAAATTAGAGTTAGTACATATGTGGAGAAAAATTAATAGGGACAAAAAGGAATACACCTCCTTTCAGCAGCACATATTACATTCACAAAGATTGACCATGTATTAGGGCATAAAAACATTGCAAACAAGTGCAAAAGAACAGAAATTATTCATGCAACCTTCTCAGATCACAATGCAATGAAAATAATAATTAGTAAGGGTACATGGAGAGGCAAATCAAAAATTAATTGCAAATTAACAATATAATTCTCCAAAATCAGTTAAAGAACAAATCATAGAAACAATTAATAAATTCATTGAAGGAAATGACAATGATGAGACATCCTTTCAAAATCTATGGGATGCAGCCAAATCAAATATTCAAAGAACAACTAATCCCAATATTATACAAACTATTTGATAGAATATGTAATGATAGAATATGTAATGATAGAATTAATAAAAATCCTTTTATGACACAAATATGGTTCTGATTCCAAAGCCAGGCAGATCAAAAAACAAAGAAAGAAAGCTACAAACCAATCTTTCTAATCAACATAGATGCAAACATTTAAAATAGGATACTAGCAAAAAGACTCCAGCAAGTGGTCATGAGGATCATTCATTATGATCAGGTGGAATTTATACTAGGAATTCAAGGATGGCTCACTATTGGGAAAACCATTCACATAATTGACCATATTAACAAGCAAACCAACAAAAATCACATGATTATCTCAATAGTGGCAGAAAAAGCCTTTGACAAAATACAATACCCATTCCTATTGAAAACACTAGAAAGTAACATTGTACTAGAAACACTAGCAGTAGCAATTAGAGAAGAAAAAGAAATTGAAGGTATCAAAATAGACAATGAGGAGACCAAGTAATCACTCTTTGCAGATGACATGATGATCTACTTAAAGAATCCTAGAGAACCGACTAAAAAGCTAGTAGAAATAATCAACAACTTTAACTAAGTTGCAGGATACAAAATAAAGCCACTTAAGTAATCAGCATTTTGATATATTTCCAACACATCCAGGCAGCAGGAGTTAAAGTAATTCCATTTAAAATCACCCTAGACAATATAAAATACTTAGGAATCTACCTGCCGAGACAAACAGAGGAACTACATGAACACAACGACAAAATACTCTCCACACAATTAATACTAGATTTAAATGATTGGAAAAACATCGATTGCTCATGGGTAGGATGAGCTCACAATAAAAATGACAATCCTACCCAAATTAATTTACTTATTTAGTGCCATATCTATTGAACTACCAAAACCCTTTTTTACTGAATTAGAAAAAAATCATAACAAGTTTCATTTGGAAGAGCAAAAGATCACAGATATCCAGGGAAATCATGAAAAGAAAATGTGAAGGAAGGTGTCCTTGCAGTCCCAGATATCAAACTATACTATAAAGCAGTGGTTATCAAAACAATATTGTACTGGCTAAGAGACAGAAAGTAGGATCAATGGAATAGACTTGGGGTAAGTGACCTCAGCTAGAAATTCTATGATAAACCCAAAGATCATAGCTTTTGGGATCAAAAACCACTATTTGGTAAAAAAAAAAGTTGGGAAAATTGGAAGACAGTATTGGAGAGAGGTTTGGATTAATCTCTCAAACCCTAAACCAAGATAAACTCAGAATGGGTGAATAACTTGAATATAAAGAAGGAAACTATAAGTAAATTAGTTGAGCACAGAATACTATACATATCAGATCTTTGGGAAAGGAATGATGTTAAGAACAAGCAATAATTAGGAAAAAAATAAAAAAACGTAAAATAAATAATCTTGATTACATTAAATTAAAAAGGTTTTGTGCTAATAAAACCAATGCAACCAAAATTAGAAGGGAAACAGCAAACTGAGAAAAATCTTCACAACAAAAACCTCTGGCAAAGGTCTAATTACTCAAATTTATAAAGAGCTAAATCAATTGTACAAAAAATGAAGCCATTTTCCAATTGATAAATGGGCAAGGGGCATGAATAGGCAATTTTCAGTTAAATAAATCAAAACTATTAATAAGCACCTAAAAGTGTTCTAAATCTCTTATAGTCAGAGAGATGCAAATCAAAACAACTCTGAGGTATAACCTCATACCTAACAGATTGTCTAAAATTACAGCAAAAGAAAGTAATGAATATTGGAGGGGATATGGCAAAGTTGGAATATTAATGCACTGCTGGTGGAGTTGTGAATTGATCCAATCATTCTGGATGGCAATTTGGAACTGTGCCCAAAGGGTGCTAAAATACTGCCTGCCTTTTGTTCCAGCCATAGCACTGCTGGGTTTGTACCCCAAAGAGATAATAAAGAAAAAGAGCTGTAGAAGAATATTCATAGCTGTGCTCTTTGTGGTGACAAAAAATTGGAAAATGAGGGGATGCCCTTCAATTGGGGAATGGCTGAACAAATTGTGGTATATGTTGGTGAAGTATACTATTATGCTGAAAGGAATAATAAAGTGGAGGAATTCCATGGGGACTGGAACAACCTCCAGAAAGTGATGCAGAGTGAGAGGAGCAGAACCAGGAAAATATTGTACACAGAGACTTATACACTGTGGTACAATCGAATGTAATGGACTTTTCCAGTAGTGGAAATGCTGTGATCCTGAACAACTCTGAGGGATCTATGAGGAAAAACACTATCCACATCCAGAGGAAAAATTGTGGGAGCAGAAAAACCGAAGAAAAACAATTGCTTGAATACATGGGTTGAGGGGGAAATAATTGGGGATGTAGACTCTAAATGATCATCCTAGTTCAAACATCAACAACATTGAATTTTGTTCTGATCAAGGACACATATAATACCCATTGGAATTTCATGTCAGCTATGGGAAGGGGTGGGAGTAGTGGAGGGAGGGAAAGAATATGATTCTTGTCACCAAGGAATGCTGTTCTAAAATGATTAATAAAACTTTCAAAAAGAGTTCCTTGAGAACCAGGTGGATTCCTCACAACAGGGGCAACATGCTTGCCTATTTGACCTAGATGATACTGAACCCCAGATTTCTGGGAGAGTTTCTGGGGCTTGCTTTTCTGTTAAGCCTAATTTTGAGTATCTTGAAATTAAACCTAGATAGAGAAAAAGAATTCCATAAACTTTGTGTTCCTGGAAACCAGAATTTTAGCCAGAGAAGCGAATTTTCTTCAGCAGTATCAGCTTCAATCATCACTATGCAAGAAACTTTTATTTGAGAGGTTAGATATCTGTACTTCTATACAGAAATGGGGAACTTCTGGAATTATGTTCCTCTTCGAGTAATGAAGATCACACATATGCCTTCAATAATGGGAAGAAGACTGAAGATTAAATCTATAATTAATATATGGCATGAGGGTATAAAGGACCTTGTCACCACTGTAAAGGTTAAAATTATGGTTGAGACTGAATGTAATAATTATTTTGGTCACCAAGGATTTTACTTATAAAATCCTAATGAAACATCCAAGTCAGCTGGAAATTTATGATGATTTAATTGATATAGTGGAGGAGATTAAGAAGAAAGAAGAAGAAAGGGGTTAGTACCAGGCGGGAAGATTAAGAGATCTAGAAAGTAAGGTTTTGAGTGTGAAGGAGGAAAGAATCAGCCTGACCTCCAAAGGGGCTCAGCTAAGACGCCCGAATCTGAATCAGCTCAAGGGAAAAACTCACCGCCAAACCCAGACAAATAACTGCCACCACTCCAAGATGTCGGAACACCTAACACGCTTCCAGCCAGAGTCGCCTCTCCAGGGAAAGAGGAAGAGAGAGGAAGTGACATACCTTATATAGACAGTTTTACACCACTTTTCTGTGCCTCATCTGTACCAATGATAGCTTAGCTTGATTTAGGACAGCCCAGGGGTCTGTCTGCTTTTTCTGCACATGTCTGTTGAAGACCATTTCCTCAGAGAATTAAATCTTGAGTTTGGTGCAAACCTTCCTAATCTTGTTAAACTAAGGAGGGTGGAGAAATTCAGGATTCCCAAGACCTGATTCTGTTAGTCCAAGTATCACTATTGTTATTGATTAGGAAATAGCTAAATCAGATCTTCTAAAGTATGGTCTGATTAGGGTGGAATAGTTTTAAAATTCACACCACACAATCCCCCAAATTAGAGTGAGTTATTAATTCCATAGTCTTGATGATAATCAGATTGTGTCTCTAACATATCCAATGCATTTTCATGCTGAAATACAAGACTGACATACATCTATGAGTGAGGGTGAGGGAAGAGTGTTTAGGACTCTGAGAAATGGATTCATCATAATATGAAGGCATTGCTCAATCGGCAAAAGCAAAAGCTCAGTTACTTTATGAAGGGAATATAAACTATGGGATAGCTTCTTCTAGACTTAATGTATCTTTGGGAGGGGGCAGCTAGGTAGTTAAATGGATTGAAAGCTAGGTCTAGAGACAGGAAATCCTGGTTACAAATCTGGCATCAGACATTTCTCAGCTGTATAACACTGGGCAAGTCAATTAATTCCTATTGCCTAACCCTTAGCTTTCTTCTACCTTTGAACCAAAACTGTTTTGATTCTAAGACAGAAAGTTTAATAAAATAATCTATGGAAATTTACTACAAACCATAAGAAGAGATTGTTGAACTTTTAATCAGAGGAATAAGGTTTGAATTCCAGATCTATTACTTATTATCTCCCTTCACTATCTCAGTTGAGAAACTTGCCACATATTTCATTGAATAAAGAGGATATTTTTCATTAACTCACCAATCTTCCTTATCTTCAATAACTCAGGTACCTACTTTCCCTTTTCCTACTTTACTTGGGTTTCACATGATGATGTATCCTTATTCTTTATCAAATCTCTACTTCTTAAGAGATCCCCTCCCATCCCATCTGGTACAAAAAATGCCTCTTAGTTACAACCTTTCTTTTATTTTCAGTCTCTTCCTCTTTACTGGTCAATTTTCCTACTGCCTATAATATTACCATGTCTCCCCTATACTGAAAAAAAGCCCTCACTTGATGCTTGATAATTATCATCCTTTATATCTTATGCCTTGTAGCTAAACTCCTCAGGTTTCTGACCTTATCATTTCACTGAAACCACTCTCTTTAAAGTTACTAATTATATTTTAGTTACCAAATCCAATGGCCCTTTCTCAATCCTCAGTCTTCCTGGTCTCTCTACAGTCTTTGGTATTATTTATCATACTTCTTTGTATTCCCATCTCTACATTTTGGGAGCACCACTCTCTCCGTGTTCTCCTCTGACCTATATTCCTTCTCTGTCTCCTTTGCTGTATCCTCCTCCAGATGATACTCTCTAATTGCACGTGTTCCTCGGGTTATTTCCCTGGCCACCTCTTATTCCTTTATACTACTTCATTTGATGATGTCATAAACTCTCATAGGTGAAACTCCCTTTATGAAGATTCTATTATCTGCCTTATCTGTCCTAATTTCTTGGCTGATTTCCAATCTCACATCTCCAACTACCCTTCAGATATCTCAAACTGGATGTCCAATAGACATCTTAAACTCAATATGCCCAAAACAAAACTAATTATCTTTTCCTCTAAATCCTATCTGCTTCCTATTGTCCTTCTTGCTTTAATAGGAAACACTATGTTTCAAGTTCCTCAAGCCAACAACCTAGAAGTCATTCTGGATTCCTTGGTATCTCTTATCTACCATATCCAAGCTTTTGCCAAAGCTTACTAACTTCACCATTGTAAAATCTGTCATTTAATGTACCTATCACATCTTTACACACCCCTTGTTTTGAGTTCCATTGCTTAGTTACCTATGAGACTAATCTAAACTTCTCAAATATGACATTCAATGATTTTAATCAATTTGGACTCTCCTAAGATATTTTATTTTGTCTAGAAACATTCTGCAATATCAATATTTCACATCAGTTAGACAAACCCCTTTACTGCCCCCTTCAATATTATATCCAGTCTTCTTATGCCATAATCTTCTCCATTTACCATGTGATTCAGTGACCCTGACCTCCTTACTCTTTCTCTCACAAGACACTCCTTCCAATTCCAGGCTCAAGTTTTTCCATTGACTATTCCTCAATCCTCAAACATTCTACCTCATCAACTTCCCCTCCTGGCTTCCCTGGTTTTTTTTTTTGTTGTTGTTGTTTTTCCCTAATGACCTACATTCTTCCAGAAGCTTTTCACAATCTTCCTTTATCTTAGTACCTTTGTAACATCTCTCCTATTTATAAATCCTATTTTTATATAGTTGTTTACATGTCATCTCCCTCATTAGATGGTGAGCTCCTTGGTAAAGGAAACTATATATGTACATATACATATATAAGTATATATATATGTGTGTGTAGTGTGTGTGTATGTTTGTTTTTCATCATATCTCTAGCACTTAAAATGGGACCTTATATGGTATTTAATAATAATATTTAATAAATCCCAATTGACTTACAATTTAATCTTAATTCAGAGGCTTTATCTGAGGAAATCATTTGTGATTCCCAAAATATAAAGAAATATAAGCTAAATTAATGTAAATTACACCTAATATTATT
The DNA here is from genome assembly GCF_027887165.1 of Monodelphis domestica. Lineage (NCBI taxonomy): Eukaryota > Metazoa > Chordata > Mammalia > Didelphimorphia > Didelphidae > Monodelphis > Monodelphis domestica. Next base: position 81,051,537 of record NC_077230.1, read on the forward strand.
GATATTATTGTTCTTAACTTTTTGCTCCTGTTGTTACCTTCAGCTGAAATGTCATCCATTATCTCTGCTTATCTACATCTTTCTCATCCTTCCTTCAAGTCCTATCTCAGGGCATAACTCCACTGTGAAGCTCAATCTGACTGTTTTATTCCAAGATGGTCTTTGCCTTCTCTCAGTGATTATAGTTTGAGAACATCCTGAACAACCAATCTCTTAATTTTGTATTTTTGTCTAGTTGCTTCAGGAATGTTTCTTTGATATGCTTACCTGTCTCCAAACTCTTTTTAAACAAAATGACTGTTTGGGCTTAAGTCAAAAGAGATTCTTGGATTGGAGTCAACCTTACCAGACAAATTACACTGGACAAGTCAAGCAACCTCTATAGCCCTCAGTTTCTTTATCTATAAAATGAAAATACTAGACTAAATAATTTCTATGCTCTCTTGCTATTCTAAAATTCTAGCACACTAAGATCCTCCTCCCATCACATAGGACAGTGCTGTCTATGATAGGATATTAATAAAATATATAAAATAATATAAATAAATAAATAAAATTTATAAATAATAAATAAATAAAATGTTAAATCATTAGTAAGCCATTTTGACTAAGGAAGTAGGGATTAAAGTTTTTAGAACAAATTCTTCCTCCTGGGAGTAAACAGTAAAGTACTAAACTAGTTTTTCTGGATACTCTATGGAAATCTGCTCCAACCATACCACAGAACAATTCTCCACCCTTTGTTATGACCATGCCACCAATCCTTCTCTTGACATGTTTCTGGTATCAAACTTTAACCTACTCTTTTATTATTTCTCCCTGTTTTGTCAAATCACTTTTATCACACTCCCTTTCAGTCCCTTGCCTTCCTCAATATTCCAAGTAGCTACCACTATACTGGAGCTGTAGTTCCAATAAATAATGGCAAAATTCTAGAAGAATAAAACTGTAGGTCCTGCAAATGCTTGCCATTATCCTTCACTCCTCTTCACACTCCTCCACCAAATTAATGCTTACCATTTAGTACTTTCCCAATAGAATCCTATGTCAACAACTTTTGCAGCTGCAGACACAGATGCTGCTCTCTACCTACCTTTCCTCATTGGTGGCTGTCATCTCTTCCTTTCCAAGAAAACTTTTCAACAAGCCTCTAATGCAAGAGCTGACAGCATCATCTCTGAGGTTACTCCATATCTCATTTGACTAGAAGTAATGACAAAAGAAATTTCTTATAAAGGAATGTCTTTAACTGGATTGTCTTAAGAGTCTGGATATGATGGCAATAGCTCCAAAAAGCCTATTCTTTCACATTCAATGGCATAATAAATAATTTCTTTCTTTTTAAATTAATTAATAAATCTTAATTGATTTAGGATATTTTTCTATGGTTACATGACTCATGTTCTTTCCCTTCCATCCTCCCTCCCCCCTCCCAGAGCCAAGGAGCAATTTCACTGAGTTTTACATGTATCTTTGTTCAAAACATATTTCCATGTTATTCATATTTGCAATACTTATCATTTAAACTCCAAATCCCCAATCATATACCCATTAAACCAGGTGATCAATCCATATATTTTTTCTTCTGTATTTCTACTCCCATCATTCTTTCTCTGTATGTGGATAGTGTTCTTTCTCATAAGTTCTTCAGTATTGTCATGGATCATTGCATTGCGACTAGTAGAGAAGTCCATTATGTTCAATTTTGCCACAGTGTTTCAGTCTCTTGTCTACAATGTTCCCCTGGTCCTGCTCCTTTCACTCTGCATCAATTCCTTGAGGTCTTTCCAATTCACATGAATTCCTCCAGTTCATTATCCCTTTCAGCACATTAATATTCCATCACCAACATAAACGACAATCTGTTCAGCCATTCCCCAATCAATGAACACTAAACAATTTCTTTCATACAAAACCATTAGTCTGTTCTAAATGTCTTAAATCAAAAGCTTTTCTACCCATATGAGGTCACATATTCTTAGAAATAGGGTGGATCTTAAGATAAGAATACATTCTGTAAACTTACATGTTCTTGGAAATGTTAATAGCTCAGAAAGAGGTTATATACCTTACCTGTTTCTCATGCCCTTCTATTTAACCACCAGCTTTCTTCTGTGTTCCTTCAATTTCATTTGACTATTTTCTTTTTTTCATCTTAGAGGAACATTAGATATGATGTTCTGAATCAGATTAATGCACTGTCCAGTCCAGGGTTCTTTCTGACAGGATCCTAAAGAAATAGCCTGTGTTCACAGGTATTTTAACCAATGATGTCAACATCCCAAGAGAGTAATTGTAGTTAGGAACTACATGATGCATACTTATTTGCAAAGTGCTTTATAAATATTACCTTGTTTTATTCTCACAATAACTCTGAGAGTTTGGTGTGATTATTTTCTTCATATTACAGGTAAGGTATGTGAGGCAAAAAGAGGTTAAATGATTGGCCTAGGGTCACTCAAGTAGGATGTATCAGTTCACATTTGAATTCTGAACTCCCTGATTCTAGGCCCAGCATTCTATCAACTCTATCAAAAATGTCACCTTCTGGTATTCTCCAAAACAGGGTTGATTTTTTCTTAATATCTTTTCCATTATGAAATGATCATTTATACAGTTATTTCAACTCTTCTTGAATTCATTTTATCTTCTTAGATGGAACAGTCTCTTAGGATAAAAAGTTTACTACCTGCTGTGTAAAATAGAACATTACTTGTCCTAAATATCCCTCTTTTGAGCTTCAATGGACACCCTATAATTCTAGTGCTCCTAATCTATGTTCATGATATCCATATCCCTCATTATTTCATTGATTTTAATGATATTCCCTCAGAGCTTTTAACTTTCCAGACTGAAGTTTAACTGATTTAAACTCTTCTTCTGTCATCATAAAAAATATGTACATATAAATATTGTTACTTTCCAAATATATGGATGTCTTATAGTTAATATTGTTAATACATTACAAATTTAAGAACTCAATGTTGGTTTATTTTCCTTACTAAAAGGCGCATGCATTTCAAATGACCCAACTCTTCATCTTTACCTTTTTCTTACAAATTCTATGTCTTATCTCATATTATATATAATCTGTAGCTTCCCTTCTCCCTCTCAACGTTTCTCTAGATATTTTAACTCCCACATCCACAAGATGGGGAAATGAAATTCTGATACTTACTTATAATAGTTCATTACACCACAGTGGAAGAAACAGAAATCTGAGAATCAAAAGCCCTTGGTTCTAGGCACAGTTCTGATCCTACTAGCTATGTAGTCTTGATCATGTCATTTTATTTCTTCAAATATTTTCCCTTCTCTATGATAAGAAGGTGTTCAAGAAAAATATTTAAAATCTTCTAAAGCTCAAATAATCTTTAGGATAGAGAAACAGATTTCTCAGGAGCCAGTAAATTCCTCTTTATTTTAATGAGATTTTAGGAAAGTTCATATACTTCAACTTCTTTATTGATTCAAATAAAGCCCAGAGAGAAGTATTTCTTCCAATGTCATATATGAAATTAATAGTAGAGCAGATATTGAAACTGTAATCTTTGGACTACAAGTCCAATTCTCTATTTGACAGCTAGGTAGAACACTATAATAGTTAACCTACTATAGAGTTGTGAAGATGTAAGAGTTGAATCTAGCCTCTAACTGTTGTTATTTAACCCCTTTTTTGCAGAGGACTGATGACATCATAAGGTAAACTTGACTTGGGCATGAATTGGATTTAAATGAGGCAGAATTTCACAAAGTTATCAGTCTTACTCTCCAAGAGCCATAGGAGTCCAGGACAAAAGTTAAGATGACTGTTGATAACCCAGGATGCAGTAGATGACTTTGGAGTCTTTGATGCCTGACCAAGCTCTAAGCATTCCACAACTACTGTTTCAGCTGCCATGATGGCTGTTGGAAAATATTTTTCTCATCCTATTCCACCAGGACAAATCTTCACATGTTTTGGGTATACATATCCCTAACTCACCAACAGGCTTACCCTGTCCAACTCACTTAGCCTCAATTCACCTCAGTTTCCTCATTAGTAAAATAGCAATAATAATAGCATCTAAATTTTAATATTGTTGGATTAAATAAGATAATATCTGAAAAGTGCTTTATGAACCTTTAACCTCTATTTGAATGATAGCTATCATTGTTGTTATCAACATCATTTAACATTTAATCTCTTAAGATATCATATATTCACCATAATATGTAAGGTGAAAAATGCTTCTATGAATGCTTTATCTCCCTCTTTTCCTGGTTCCATTCTCTGAACTGTGATGATATTTGTTTTCTTTTTTTGTTTAAGTCTACTTATCACACAGTGATTTCCAAACATTTTTGACTATAAGGATCCATTTTTATATTTAAAGTGTCCTAGACTCCCTTCTCCCAAAGAAAAGATGAAAATACTTAAAGTCAGAAGTCATTATGAATTGTAAATTTTAAAATTACTCCACCCTACTCAGACAGTGCCTTAGGGGAAGATAAAGTTGTAAACTCCTGATTGAATAATGAAAGTCCCCAACTCATACTTTATAGTAAAGCTAGAACCTTAAGATAGGTCTATTTTTAGATCTAATACAAAAAGGTGTTAAGTACCTGTAAAGGTTAAATTAGTACCTAAAAAGGACAAGTAAATTACAAAAGGCAAGCTTAACAAAGAGGTGTGAAGTACTCAGAAGATTTAATCTAACCAGAGAAGTTGAAAACCAAAGAAGGTGAAAACTAAGAATGGGCAGTCTGGGAAAAAAGCATCTACTGTGAATGGTAGATGTGAAAATTTAGGGGAGGTGACATAAGAGAAAATTTCTTTAAAAGGAAGGGGTAAAAATTCAGTTGAGGTAATTCAGTTTGGAGAGCAATTCAGTTCAGAGCAGAGGGAGATTCTGAATTGGAGTTCAGGAGATTCAGTGGAGGACTGGAGCTTGCTTGGAGACATTCTTGTGGTAAGTAATAAGACTGACTTGCTCTCCCTTAGGCTCATGCCTAGGCCAATTTGCCCAAGGCCTTTTTCTACTGCTTGGCTCAGCTTGAGCCAGAGCTGTTTAAATTAATTCTCTCTGTCTCTCTCTGTCTCTCTCTCTTTCTCTCTCCTTTCTTTAATTCCATCTTTCTTTATTAATTAAAATATCTATAAATCTCCAGCTGACTTGGTTATTTTCATATTTGGGAATTTCCCATGGCGACCACTTATTTTAGGTATTAAGTCAAAACACTAAAATTATCCTTACAGTTTGGGCGTTTACAGAATCTGAAACATTTTTATATTAACTTGTTTTTCCTTACTCACCACAATATCTAACTATATTTGATAGATGGTAATACACACATATATACATACACATATATATATATGTACTCATATATTTCTAAATATATAACTACATACATGTATAATAATATGAATCTCTTGTTGCATACAGTCAATCCTCGATTTTCCTGATGGGCAACATTCCTAGAAAACTTTGCAAAGGTTAGAAATGTGAATGTTGACACATTGAACTTATGGGAAATTGAGGATTAAATTCCTATGATCACCAAAACTGTCAACTTTCCCTGGAGACTATGGAAAATAAACTTTTCTGCATACAATTCTTTATAACAAAATATTGACTCTGATAATATACATTTTCTCTAATGCAATAACCATGAAATAACCTAAAAAAATGTAAGCGTAAATAAGAGGCAATGCTGCTTAGGACTGGGAGGAGCACAGACAGTGATGTCAGAAGAAGTTCAAGATCAAAAACATAAAGCTTGCAACATGCAATCTCTAATTTCCCTTTTGACTCCGTGTTTGAACTATTCTCATATTAAAAACACTTGCCTCCAGAGAAGTCCTAGCTGCCTGTTCCCTATTTCAGAACTCCTGGACAGGGCTGACTCACTCAGCAGGTCTGGCTTTCCTGCTCTGCACTGCTCTTCCCAGCTTATGGGCTAGCCAGGATGCTCAGGTTGGAGGCCAGGACTCTCCCTCAGGGATAGCCACTGGAATGTGTGTGGTTGCCAAAAGGAAAGTGAAAGTTAGGTTACAAATAAAATCACAAGAATGCTTAAAGTTCTAAAAGGTAAAAGCAGGACTGTTGAGGATTACTCTGTTTGTTTTACATTTGTCTAATCTCCTTCCTGCCAGTTTATAAGCTCTTCAAAGGGAAAAAGCCATGTTTAACACATCCTTATAACCTATTTAGCATCTTGAACAGTGCTAAATAAAAAGAATGTATACAATATTAATTCTGCTGCATATATTATATATGATGTTTTATGATCCACAGGCATAAATAATGCATGATATATGTGTGAATGTGAAAATATAACAAATATGTCCCTCTGGATTCCTTTCTACTTTCTCAAGGATCAGTATAGACCATTATAGATAATCAATTTTGCAAACTATAGTGTAAAGCTCTCACAAACATAATACTTTCTACAGCCATGAAAGTTACAAACATAAAAGGAAAATCATTTAACACAGACATTAAAATTGTATGAATGACAAGAAAAACACAAGTAATATAGTCATTCTCTCAGCATATACCAATGGGTGAAACCTCTTTATGAGTAAGACAATTATACTGGAATCTACCCAAATTCCATTAATCTACTTCAGTATATATAGAGAAGGGCATAGTCCCTTCAGAGCTCATGACTCAGTGGCAAAAGTTTAGGTAGGGTTCATTGATGACTGTCTCATGGAATTCTAGAGAAGTCACTTGGCTTTGATTCAGTCATTGATACTCATTTGGAATTCCAGGGTAATTCTGCTTCTCCTATTACCTTTGTGTTTGACTTTATGCCCTGGTAATAGCCTATCCTTTGAAATCTGACTTTCTATCTCACTTTCTCTCATACCTCCCTTAGCTAACCTTGCTTTGCAAAACCTGCAGTTGCAAAATCCTAAAGTCTGAATCAAGTCTCTACCACAGTGTGACCTGTTGGTAGCCAAGTGATGTTGGTGTTATTTTCTTAACTAACCTTAGCAATAGCACTCTTTGCCTAGTGGACTTCTGGTTAAGATTCCAACATCTTCTATCTTTTTTAAGTTACATAGATAGACTATTGATAATAAATCACAATAACCAACATACCTAATGCCACTATATCTTAGGCTCTTGAACAAAACAGCTCTGTAGCTATTTTTTTAGGGATGATTGAATCAGGTCATGAGGCTCAGGTCTTAAGCTGTAGAGGATTTTTTATACCTTGGAAGAAACTAAGGGAAAGGAGGGAAATGCAATAGTTGGTGCAAAAAAAAGATGATTTGAATTTAGATACATATAATAAACCATAATAACATCCATCTTAACATTGGCCTTAAAACTTTGAAACTTTAGAGTTGATAAAGGGGGATTTTGAATGGGAGAAAATAGAGGTAGAATTGAGCAAACTTTCTTAAATAAAAGAGGCATTAAATAACTTTAGAGTAAAGGAGAAGATTGGGAGTAGCAGGCAATATTTGAGAACCTGACCCTCATTGGAACTGACTGTAAAAAGGTAATAATATACACATTCAGTTGGTTACATTAATCTATCAGATTATCTATCATATATCTATAATCTATAATCTATCAGACAGAGAATAGAAGTGTGTGATTGAAGAAGAAAGGACTGAAAGCAGAGAGAGTGAATTGGGGAAGGATCTAGTCAAAAGTAAAACATTTTTGAATAGGGGCAGGATGAAAGGGGAGACAAATAGACAGAGAAGGATTAATCAGAGAAAACTCAGTAGAGGGAAATAAACTGTAAAGAGTGAATCAAAGTTTCTTTGTCTACCACTCAGCAATTTTTAAGCTAATCAATCAAAAAGTTAAACACCCCTACTTAACACTAAGTAAGAATTTGCAAGGCACTTCCTAGAGTGGGTGACAACTTCAGAGGCCACTGTCCAACCCTTTTGGGCAGTGCTGGAAAGACTGTAATTGGTTCATGTAAAGTGGAGGAAGAGACAAAAAGTAATGTGGGAAAAGGACGATAAAAGTCCTGAACTTCCTGTCCAGGGGAGCGTTGCCCTTCGGCTTGGTCCTGGGTCTTTGGCTCTTGGATTGCTTCTTAGAGGGCTGCTTCTGGATCTTCTCCTTTGGACTTCAATGTTAGAGGACTTCATCTTGGGACTTGGCCTTCAGACTTCTCCTTTGGAGTTTGCCATGGGTGGGTGAGTAGGTGGCCTTCCTTTCCTGGCTTCTGGATAGATTAGTTCCAGAGATTTCTGCATTGCCTTCAGAGTGGGTTGTATTGATGGGGCTTGAGCTACAGACACCACCAGACATGGGGAAACCTCTGTGGGGCTGAGCCTCACTTCAATAGAGAAGGGTTAGTAGGCCTGTTAAAACTTGTCCCTTTGGCTACCCTTTTCCATTTTTATTTTTTTTTACCTCTTTGTAAATAAAGCTACTAAAACTCATTTTTACTTTAGTTTAATATCTTTAAATTGGCAACTACAAAATTATTTTAGAACTTTCATATTTAATATAAAAACTAAATTTAATTTCTTAAACAATTACAAATGTGAATGGGATGAATTTGCCTATAAAATGGAAATGGATAGTAGAGTGGATTAAAAACTAGAATCCTATAATATATTGTTCAAAGAAAATACATTTGAAACAAAGGGATACTCATAGTAAAGGTAGGGACTGGAGCAGAACTGATTATATTTCAGGTGAAGTTAAAAATAAAAGGAGAGGTAACAATCATTATCTCAGATGAAGAAAAAGTAAAAATTGATCTAATTAAAAGAAATCAGCAAGGAGCCTACATTTTGCTAAAAGGTACCATAAAAACTGAAGCAATATCAATGCCAAACAAATGTTATAAGAACTAAATTCTTAAAGACCTTAATTCTTAAAAGAAAAGTTAAGTGAATTATGGGAGGAAATAGATAGTATGGGAAGGCATCAACTTTCTTCTCTCAGAACCAGAAAAATATAACAAAAATATAAACAATAAAAAGTTAAAAGGTAAATAGAATTTCAGAAAAATTCTCTATAATAAAGCTCTGGTGAAAATTGAATGGAAAAAGAGAGGCATATACTTTTATTTTCTCAGTGATACATAGCACATACAACAAATTAACTATGTACTAGTGAAGAAAAAAAACCTTTTAACCAAATCCCAAAGAACAAAAATACTAAATATTATATTTTGCGGACCACAATTCAATTAAAAATTACATTAAAAATGGCCCTAGAAAGAATGACTAAAATTAATAATCTAAACCTAAAGAAAGAGTAGGTCAAAGAACAAATCCCAAAACAATCAACGATTTTATTAAAAAAGAATAGAAATCATTAGAAAATATAGCAAAATTTATGGAATTGCAGCCATAGCAGTATTTAGAAAGAAACTAAAAGCTCTAATAATTACATTAATAAAAAAGAGAAAGAGCAGATCAATGAATTGGGTATACAACTAAAATAAGAAAAAATTCAATAAATAAGAAATTAAACATCTCCAATAAACACAAAATTGGAAGTCCTGAAAACCAAAAGCAAAATTTATTTAAAATGACTGTTTAAAAAACCATTTAATAAATAAATTAAGAGATAGTTTCATGAAAAACCAGTAAATTAGATTAAACTGTTGGTGAATTTGATTTTAGAAAGGAGACCAAATTACTAGTAGCAAAATTGAAAAGGGTAGATTCATCACCAATGAAGAGAGAATGAGAGAAAATATTAAGAGGGAATGAAAGCAATTAAGCATTTTGTCCAATTATATGCCATAAATATGCCAACTTTACAGAAATGGACAAATGTTTACAAAGTATAAATTGCCCAGATTAACAGAAGAGGAAATAGGATACTAAAGTAACTCCATCTTAGAAAAAGAATTTGAAGCCATCAATAATGCTAAAAGAAATTCCTAGGACTAGATCAAATCACATATAAATTCTAACAAATATTTAAAGAACAATGAATTTCAATACTATATAAATTATTTGGAAAATATGTAAAGAAAATGACCTACCAAAATCCCTTTATGATACAAATGTGATTCTGAAAATGAAAACTAAAGACAAATTTTCCTAAAGAATATTGATATAAAAAATAAAATACAGACTTCCTGTTAAACATGGCTGCAATCTAGACGCCACACGCTTCCTCTCCCCAGCACCGAATGAAATAGACTACATCAAAGGAGCATAAAAATCACCTTTGGAGGAACAGAAGGACTACCCAGTATCCCACAGAGATGAAGGTACGTGGAGTTTGAACATTTCCACACTATAATAAGAAGGAGGAAAAATCTTGCACAGAAATGTGAATTGTGCCACCCTTCCTACCCACCCCCATCTCCCCCACCAAACCAGAGTGAGCTACAGGAGCGCTCACTGGGACAGCAAGTGAGTGGGGAACGTCTCTGTCTGGGGGGGCACTCCAAGGTCCTTGGGATCTGGGGACTGCCAGGAAACAACGTCTCAGGGCAGTTTCACTGGAGAATCCTGCGCTGAGCACAGGGGGCCCATGGAGCTATATTCAGGGAGGTTGCACTGAGCATGTGGGTGGAGCTAAACACCAAGGGCTGACCACGTGCTGATTATCTGGGCGGAGCTGAACACCTGGGCAGTTGGGCTGTGATCAGGGGCCCTGCGCTCTAAGAAACCTTGGAGGCTGGGAAGAACTAGGCCGAGGCAACCTAAATTCACAGAAAACCGGCCCATATCACCCAGACTCCAGACCAAAAAGGAAAGGGGAATAAAACCACCAAACGGATGGCTCACATGGGCCAAAATCAAGCCTCCAGGAAGAAAGGGGAAAAGGTGACTATTGAAAACTTTTATGGTGGGAGTACCCAAGAAAAAGAAGAGAATGAGGATGAAATAAAAAAAAAATCAGAACATGCCTCCCAAAATGGAAACTATCAACAAGCTCTGGAAGATCTCAAACTGGAGCTTACCCAAAAGATGGAAACCTTCTGGAAAGAAAAATGGGAGAAAGAGATCAGCAGTCTGATAGATAAGACTGCTCAATTGGAGAAAGAGCTGGAAGCATCCAATGGAAAGGAAGACAAAGCTGAAAAGCAAAACAGTCCCTAACAACCAGAATTTAGCAACTCGAAGAAAGTGAGATCATAAAACAGCAAGAATCAATAAAGCAAAGTCAAAAAATTAATGAATTAGAAGAAAACATAAAATATCTCACTGAAAAGGTCACAGACTTGGAAAACAGAGGAAGAAGAGACAACCTCCGAATTATCAGTCTCCCAGAAAAACCAGAGATAAACAATAACCTCGATGTTATTCTACTGGAGATTATAGAAGAAAATTGCCCACATGTTCTGGAGCAAGGGGGAAAAATAGAAATAGAAAGGGTTCATAGAACACCCTCTATACTAAATCCCCAAAGGACAATCCCCAGGAATGTAATTGCCAAATTCAAGAGCTTCCAAGAAAAGGAGAAAATCCTACAAGAAGCCAAGAAGAGGAGCTTCAGATATAGGGTTGCTCCCATAAGGATCACACAGGACTTAGTGGCTAACACACTAAGAGACTGCAAAGCATGGAACACGATATTTAGAAAGGCAAGAGAGTTGGGTCTCCAAACAAGAATCAACTACCCAGCAAAATTGACTATATACTTCCAGGGGAAAGTTTGGGCATTCAACAAATGGAAGATTTCTAAGCATTTGCAAAGAAAAGACCAGAACTTAGTGGAAAATTTGATATCCAAGCACAGAAAGCAAGAGAAACATGAAAAGGTAAATATGAAAGAAAGGGAAAAGGAGATAAATCTTATCTTTTTCAAATCTTATCTTTTTCTTTAAGTCAAACTCTCTTCTATAAGGACTACATTTACATCAAATTATATATATTAATATGTGGGGAAAATGTTTTGTGTAACTCTCAAAAATTGTATGTATCATAAGAGTAGTTAGAAGAAACATGCATAGGGAAAGATTGGGGCATTAAGAAGTTTTGGTGAAAGTGGGGGCAAAGAAAGGAAAAGGGAGGGGGGGAACTGTCGATAATACTAAGATTTACTTCAAGAAATAGGGGGGGGACTTAATAGAATAATCTTTCCCATATAAAGATACACATGGGAAGGGGAGAGGAAGAACTCTCATATGAGAAGGAGAGGAAGAGAGCGTGAAGTGGAATTACTTAAACCTTACTCTCAGTGAAATCAAATCTGAGAGGGAAAAACATATAGATCCAGTGGGATCCTGAATTCTATCTTATCCAACAGGGCAAGAAAGAAAGGAAAATTAAGGAGTGTGAAGGGGGAGGGAGTATAAAAATGGAGGGAAGGAGAGGGGGGAGGGGAAGGGAGCATAAAAAGGGAGGGGCTAGAAAGGGAAGCATCTCAAGGGAGGGGACTAGGGGGACTGACCTAAAGTAAATCACTGGTTCAATATTAGGAAAACAATCCACATAATTGACCACATCAATAAGCAAACCAACAAATATCACATGGTTATTTCAATAGATGCAGAAAAAGCCTTTGATAAAATACAACACCCATTCCTATTAAAAACACTAGAAAGCATAGGAATAGAAGTGTCTTTCCTAAAATAATAAACAGTATATATCTGACACTATCAGCAAACATATGCAATGGGGATAAACTAAATCCATTCCCATTAAGATCAGGAATGAAACAAGGATGCCCATTATCACCTCTATAATTTGACATTGTATTAGAAACACTAGCAGTAGCAATTAGAGAAGAAAAAGAAATTGAAAGCATTAACATAGGCAAGGAGGAGACCAAATTATCACTCTTTTCAGATGACATGATGGTCTACTTAAAGAATCCTAGAGATTCAACCAAAACGCTTATCGAAATAATCAACAACTTTAGCAAAGTTGCAGGATACAAAATAAACCCACATAAGTCATCAGCATTTCTATATAATTCCCACACAGCTCAGCAGCAAGAACTAGAAAGAGAAATCCCATTCAAAATTACCTTAGACAAAATAAAATACTTAGGTATCTATCTCCCGAGACAAACACAGGAACTATATGAACACAACTACAAAACACTTTCCACACAACTAAAACTAGACTTGAACAATTGCAAAAACATTAACTGCTCATGGGTAGGATGAGCCAATATAATAAAAATTACATCATACCCAAACTCATCTATCTATTTAGTGCCATACCCATGGAACTTCAAAAAAATTTCTTTACTGATTTAGAAAAAACCATAACAAAGTTCATTTGGAAGAACAAAAGATCAAGGATATCCAGGGAAATAATGAAAAAAAAAATACAAAGGAAGGAGGCCTTGCAGTCCCAGATCTCAGACTATATTATAAAGCAGTGGTCACCAAAACAATCTGGTACTAGTGAAGAGACAGAAAGGAGGATCAGTGGAATAGACTCAGGATAATGACCTCAGCAAGACAGTATATGACAAACCCAAAGATCCCAGCTTTTGGGACAAAAATCCACTATTTCATAAAAACTGCTGGGAAAATTCGAGTACAGTGTGGGAAAGATTAGGTTTAGATCAACACCTCACACCCTACACCAAGATAAATTCAAAATGAGTTAATGACTTTAACATAAAAAAGGAAACTATAAGAAAATTAGGTGAACACAGAATAGTACACATGTCCTTCCCTTTGGGAAGGGAAAGACTTTAAAAGACTTTAAAACCAAGTAAGACTTAGAAAGAGTTACAAAATTCAAAATAAATAATCTGGAATACATCAAATTAAAAAGTTTTTGTATAAACAAAACCAATGTAACTAAAATCAGAAGGGAAGCAACAAATTGGGAAACAATCTTCATAAAAACCTCTGACAAAGGTTTAATTACTCAAATTTACAAAGAACTAAATCAATTGTACAAAAAGTGATAAATGGGCAAGGGACATAAACAGGCAGTTTTCAGCCAAAGAAATCAAAACTATTAATAAGCACATGAAAAAGTGCTCTACATCTCTTATAATCAGAGAGATGAAAATCAAAACAACTCTGAGGTATCACCTCACACCTATCAGATTGGCTAACATGACAGCTATGGGAAGTAATGAATGCTGGAGGGGATGTGGCAAAGTAGGGACACTAATTCATTGCTGGTGGAGTTGTGAATTAATCTAACCATTCTGGAGGGCAATTTGGAACTATGCCCAAAGGGTGATAAAAGACTGTCTGCCCTTTGATCCAGCCATAGCACTGCTGGGTTTGTACCCCAAAGTGATAATAAGGAAAAAGACTTGTCCAAGAATATTCATAGCTGCACTCTTTGTGGTGGCCAAAAATTGGAAAACGAGGGGATGCCCATCAATTGGGGAATGGCTGAACAAATTGTGGTATATGTTGGTGATGGAATACTATTGTGCTAAAAGGAATAATAAAGTGGAGGAATTCCATGGAGACTGGAACAACCTCCAGGAAGTGATGCAGAGTGAAAGGAGCAGAACCAGGAAATCATTATAGACAGAGACTGATACACTGTGGTACAATCGAAGGTAATGGACTTCTCCATTAGTGGCAATGCAATGTCCCTGAACAATCTGCAGGGATCTAAAAAATACTATCCACAAGCAGAGGATAAACTGTGGGAGTAAAAGCAATGAGTAAAAGCAACTGCCTGACTACAGGGGTGGAGGTGATAGGACTGAGGAGAGACTCTAAATGAACACTGTAATGCAAATACCAACAACATGGAAATGGGTTAGAAACAGGAACCCATGTGATAACCAGTGGAATCGTACGTCAGCTATGAGAGAGGGAAAGGTGGTGGGAGGGGAGGGGAAGAAAAGAAAATAATCTTTGTTTCCAGTGAATAATGTTGGAAATGACCAAATAAAATAATGTTTTAAAAAAGTATTTCCATATACAAAGAACATAAGAAGAGGATTTGCATGAAACTGAAAATCTTTATTACATACAGCTTGCTTTTTAAAAAGTATATAATAAATTCAACACATTAGTTTCAATAAAAAATTAAAAAAAATAAAATACTAGCTAGGAGACTGCAGTAATATATCTCAAAAATCATACACTATGACCAGGTATGATTTATACCAGGAATGCAGGGCTGGCTCAGTATTAGAAAAACTATCAGCATAATTAAATATACCAATAGGAGAGCCAATAGAAATTATATAATTTTTCAATAGGTGCAGGAAAAGTTTTTGACAAAGTATAGTATCCATTCTTATTTAAAATCACTAAAGAGTATAGAGATAAATATATATTTCTTTAAAATAATAAGTTTCATCTATCTGAAATCTTTGGAAAGTATTATATGTAATGGGGATAAGCTAAAAGTTATCTCAAAAATCAGAGTTGAAGCAAACATACCCACTATCACAATTATTATTCAGTATTATACTTGAATGGTAGTTGTCCTTTGTACTAAAAGAGGACCAAAAGGACCATCACTTTTGACTAGTGTATTAGTTGGATTGAAGTTAGTTGCTTAAAGACATTAGCTTCATTCTCTCTCAGTCACTGAAGTCCACAGAAAGCGAGAGTTAGGATGACTGGTGATGGCTCAGTATATAGTGGATCATCTTGGTTTCTTCAATGTCTAACCAACCTTGAATTCTTGAACAACTCCTACTTCCAATGTCTTCAGTGGCCATTGAACGAAATTGTTCTTATCCACCCCTTCTGCCAGAGAAAGTCTTCACACGTCTGAGATGGACATTCTGAAGACTCACTAAGATATCTGAAACCTTTCCAATACCTTCAATCTGACAAGAGAGCTTGCCAGAGCATGGCCACTGCTTATGTTACACCTTCTTTGAGCCATAAATAACAAGTGAAATGAAAGGAGGGAAGCATCTCTGAGAAGGACTCCTTAAGTCCTCACGCCAGAGATAGTTTTCTTGAACACCCTGGCAGTACAGTGGATAGAGTTCTGGGGCTAGAGTGAGAAATGTATTAAAGTCTGGCCTTGGGCATTTATCTGGATAAATCATTAAACTCTACCTCAGTGTTCTCATTTGTATAATGACCTGGAGGAGAAAAAAGCAACTAAAATCTTTGCAAAAAAATGAGGGCACAAAGAGTTGGAATTGAGCAAATAAGAAGAAATAATTTCGATATTGTACTAAAATCCTAGCAACTTCAGGAAAAATGCAAGATATAGAACAAAATTGCATAAATCCTGAACATTTCTATATACCACCAATGAAATACTTGGGCATCTACCTATCCCAGACAAGTGTTGAAATGATATGAACACAGTTACAAAACATTTTTCACATGAGTAAATTCAGATTTGAACTGGAGAAATATCCCTTAGTTAAAGGTAAGGTGAACCAATATAATAAAATAAAATTTCAATTTAAATTAATTTATTTTTCAGTGTTATACCATTAGAAAAAAATAAAATCATTTTTAGAACTAGAAAAAAATAATAACAAAATTCATCTTGAAGGAAAAATCTAAAGATCCCAATTTTTGGAATATGATCTCACTATTTGACAAAAACCTGCTGGCAAAATTTGAAAGCAGTTTGGTAGAATCTCAGTATAGATCTGCTTTCACACCATATATGCAAGGGGAAAATTAGTATAAAACCAGAGACAGGGGTCAGTTGGGTGGCTCAGTGGATAGAGAATCAAGCCTAGAGAGAGGAGAACCTGGGTTCAAATCTGGCCTCAGACACTTCCTAGCTGTCTGGTCGTGGGCAAGTCACTTGACCCCCATTGCCTAGCCCTTACTGCTCTTCTGCCTTGGAACCAGTACACAGTATTGATTCTAAGGCAGAAGGTAAGGGTTTAAAAATAAATAAATTAAATAAAACAAGAGACAGAGTGTTACAAGATGTAAATTAATGATCTTGGTTACAGTAAAATACGAAAATTTTGTGCAAATAAAGCCAATGAAATCAAGATTAGAAGAAAAGCAGGAGGGGGCAGTTAGGTATGTATATCAATGAATTGAAAGCCAGGTCTAGAAAGAGGTGGTCCTGGGTTCAAATTTGAGCTCAGACACTTTCTCGCTATATGACTCTGGGAGACTCACTTAACCCATATTGACTAACCCTTACCACTTTCCTGCCTTCTAATCAATACATAGTACTATTTATGAGGTGAAAGGTAAAGATTTAAAAAGAGTTGGGGAGGGAGAATCTATGTGTGCAAAAATATTTATAGAATTGTTTGTGTTGTTAAAGAATACTAAGGGGATACCGAGCAATTGGGGAATGACTAAAAAATGTTGTGGCATATAAGTATGATGAAGTTCTATTCTGGTATAAAAAATGATGATCAGAATCCTTTCAGAAAAAAAAAAACACCTGAAAAATTTACATGAAATGATGCAAAGGTAATGGAGCAGAACCAGGAGAATACCAACAGCAATAATGAATGATTATCAATCGTGGGTGATTTAGCTATTCTCCCCTATACAAAGATCCAAGGCATTCTCAAAGGACTTGTGATGAAGAATGCTATACATTTAAAGAAAAAGAACTAGTGGAATCTGAATGCATTTTGAAGCATATTTTAATTTTTTTCCTTTTTCTTTTGTATTTTCTTTAATATAATGCCTGATAAGGAAATACATTTACATTACTATACGTGTAAAATCCGTATCAAATTGCTTGCCTTCTCAATGAAGGACGAGGGAAGAGGAGAGAATTTGGAATTAAAATTTTACAAAATAAATGTTAAAAATATTTTTTCATGTAATTGGAAAAATGAAATATTAACAATTTAAAAAAGAAATAAAAACAATTAAGTTAATTGAACATCTAACATTTTAAGTTGTCAAAAAATTGTTTTAAGTATTCATTCCAATCCTCTTAACTCTCTGAATGAGAAACTGAAAAGAAAATAAAGATACTTACCCACTATCACAAAGGTAGCAATTAGCAAAGGTGGGATTCAAATCCTCTTAATTTAAATACTCAGTAAACATTATTTGCACTATACTTTATTCACTCTCACTATAGCTAAGTGTGTGAGTTCTGTTTCCCACTTAAACACATTCCTCACATTCAATGTTTCCTTCTGGAGTTTCTTTTTTCCTCTTCAAGAAAGTCTGTGATATTCATTTTAACCTAATTTTACCTTTTTCCTTTTTTTATATCGAATCACCTTAGGACTTTCAGCCACCTAAGACTTGCCCCTAAGCATTGTTGATGGGCATCCTATTCTAGTGAATAAATGCTGATTACTTTGGAAATATCCAAAATACTCACTATATCTTCCCAGACATTAGAATTCATGTTAAATATGTTATTTCATTCAATAATTTTTTAAGTGCTGAGAAGGATATAAAGACATATCAGATATGGCATTTGAACTCAAGAAACTTTCAGCCTAGCAAAAAATAGATAGCATATTTGAATAAATAAAAATAATACTATATAATAGAAACAGTTGACATTTCTGTGTTGCATTAGGATTTACCAAATGTTTTACAAACCGATCTCATTTGATCTTCACAACAACCCCAATTTAAGGTAGGTGTTATTATTTTACAGTGAATAAACTGAAGTCCAGAGAAATTAAGTGATTTGTTCAGGGTCACAAAATGTCTTAGATGGGACTTGAACCTAACATTTTTTGTTTCCAAGTTCATCACTCTCTTTCCATCACCTAATGCTATTTTTCTGAGTAAGTGCATGAGAATTATTTAATATTTTAAAATTTCATTAGGGAGATATAATTACTAATATAGAATTGGTTAAAAAACTATTTTAAGGCATAGATGAAATGTATGCTTGGATTTATATGGCAGGTGAGATTTCAATGGACAGACACTATTTATTTAAAAACATTACTTTTTGTCTTAGTAACAACTCTAGGACAGAATGGCAAAGGTTAGGCAACTGGTGTTCTGTCTTGCCATTGGTCATAAAGTCAGGAAGTATCTGATGCCAGATTTGAATCTAACTCCTCCCAATTATAGGCCAGTGCTCTATTCATTGATCCACCTATCTGTCCCCAGAGACAATTTTTGTGACATGAAAAAAATTTGTTAAATATTAAAATTTAGATTCTTGAAACATTCTATGTAATCAAAGGGATTTAAAAGATAAAGGAGAAAATGTTTATAATGCCCATTTTCCTGGGCTCCATCCTGCCATGCTTGCTAAGAACATAGAAAAATAGACCTGCTACCAGTTTTCCCACAAGCATTTAAATTTGCACATATTTCCCACCCCATCAACATGGCACAGAAAATAAAGTTGAGCTAATCTGGGTTTACAAATGTTATTATAATAAATCATTTTGTTACACAGTGATTTTCATATTTCAAAGCTCCATTAGCTTTACTATAGGGGAAAAGTTACTGTTTAATTAATAGTACAATTTTTAAATAGTCTAAATTGCACCCAGGGAGATAGAGTTTTTCTTTTTTTTTTCTAGGAGATTATCCAAGAATACAGCAGTTTATACGAAATCAAAATGTTATGTAATATATGTATATAACCATTGAAATCATTTGGCAGTTTTTGAGAAAACATTTGCCAAAGAATAGGCCTTCTCTTCTAAGTAGATGATGAATAGGTGAACACCAGCACTCTCAGACATTCTAAAAAGCAGTATACAACATTTTCCCTGAAGCCTTAGCTGCTCCTCCCAAAAGTAGGTCACCAGAGCTTGAATTTTATTTACCATTACCCCTTCTCTACAAACTGATTTCTTTCTACCACATTCCCTCAAAACCAATCTAACTCTGTCCTACAGATCAGGACTTTAGCTTAAGTATGCCCTGCAAGTACTGTAACCATCTTTTTATCCTTCTACAAGAGAATAGGACTTGAGTAACTGGGGAAATTTAGGACTATGTGTTTCCCAGTCTAAGCTATCACTCCCTGAGTATCTCAAAGAAATCCACCCACTGTTTCCACTCAACACAACTGTGGTAATTATCTTCACTCTCTCCCCACCAAAAAACTAGACTCCATATACAGAACTACCCTGAGCTCTGGTGGGCCACCATGGGCGCCATCTTACTTGATTCTTAGAGAGCTCCATAGCATTTCTTGGATATATCTAGCTGGTCTGTATATGTACCAACTATTCCCAATTCCAATAGTCCTCTATGAAAATGTCCTTGGAGACAGAGACTATCTTGCTTGCTTTTATTTTTATCTGTAGCATTTAGAAATTCCTAGAACATAATAGACCTGTCCTAAGTAATCTATCTTCTAATGTGCCAAAAAAAAATTCAATTTCCAAAATAGATTGATCACTCTTATTTTGGTAGAATTTAGATTGGGTTATAAGGGCTAGGAAAAGAGAGAAATAAGGAATTGGTAAAGAAAAGAAGAATGAAACTGAGAGAAAAAAATCTCTTTTGTCTTCAGTTTAATTGTTAAAAGCCCTTGATAGTGTTTTTGTTTTGTTTTACTTTGTTTTGTTTTCTCACAAGCTGAAATTCTGCCTATATCTGTCATTGGTCCTTTGATGGATATTTTTGAAACATCAACTTTGGGGAAGTTGACTAGACAGAGAAGTGATAGAGAAGGAAATAGCTCAGAACACAGGCTAAAGAGAAAAGACTTCACATTCCCAAAATGCTGGCCTGGTAATGAAGTCCAACTTCTTTGTAATGAAGTACCAAATTAAAGACATGCTTTGAACTAAATAGAATGAAGATATTAATCATATTTTCTTACTCCTCAATTTAAAAATTTTATGTTTAAGTTTATGATTTCTAAATTTAGATTAATCTTTCTACAAGTATTGATTCAAAGATTTGAAAAGAACTGAAAGATTACTATCTTTTCTTTCAACACTATCTTAATATCTTAATATCAACTACTATAAATTCAATTGTCCTCTCAATATAAAGTAATATAATATATTATTCATACATATATTATATAAATTATATATAATGAATGAATATAATATAAATTAGATATATAATATAAAAAATAAAATAATATAAATATTATTTATATTGAGAGGACATATACATACATATATACCTAATTTCTGCTCTAAGTCATGTTTCTCATATAACCAATTGCCAATTCAATATTTCAAACAAGATGTTTTATAAGCAACTTGGACTCACCATGTCTAAAACAGAGCTATTAAACTGCTCCCTCAAATCAATACTTTCCTTTACTTTTCTTTTTCTCTCAAAGGTACAACCATACTTCCAGTCTCTCAATTTTGCAATCTCAATGTCTTTTTCCACCCCTCCATCTCTTCCTAACCCAAATATCCACTCTGCAGGGACCTCAGAATCATAGAATTTTTGTGGTAGTTAGAAACCCAGAAATTCTCTAATTCAGTGAATTCCTAAGAAATGGTCATCCTGAAGGACTTCATTACAGATGAAGAAACTAAGGCTTAGAAAGATGACTTGACTTGCCCAGGATCGCAAAACATCCTAAACTAGCCAACCATCCTCATGGAAACATTGCTTAGATCTCCTGAAAAGTGGGGAAATGAATGTCATCACCAACATATATCAGTACTGTGACTTTGTCTCTGTATAAGGAGCAAATCAAATCTCTTTCTTGTATTGTTGATATCCCATCATTCATGAGTCAGTCTTATGATAAAATGCACATGTGACCACCAGCTTTTGGTAAGATTTAATCTATAGGCCAAAGGAATGATTCATTTATTTGGAAGTATTCCAGACAACCGGAACAGATGCATACTTATTCTTACCCTTCTCCTTCCCCTGATTCCTAATCAGTTATATCCAGTATCTTTTGACACATTTCACTGGAATATGTAAATTTTGTTCATATGCTCTCCTTTCATGTGACCAGAGATCTGGTGGCAGAGAACATTTGCTACTAAATGATGGGAAAAAGACAGGAAAAACTGATTACCTCTCCAGTATGAAAATTAGCCCCTCCGACACAGAACAAAAATTCTGCTACTGACCCTTTTCTAGCAGGAGGCACAATCTAAGACAAAAAAAAAAGTTTATGTCAAGGAAATTTCTTCCACCTTTTCTGCAGGAAGTTATTTGAAATAAGCTTAGGGTATTTAGTGTAACTATAACAGAGACAGGGGAGTTTTGAGAAAAGCAAATTAGATAATATATGTGATGTAACTTGAAAGCATTAAATTTGTCATCATTAGTACCATGTCATCCATAGCCAAATCCAGAACTACATCCCCTGGTTTCTTTGCCCCAAGATAGATGGATCTTTGTGTAGTAAGCAACTATACATGTGTAATTTCTTATTCACTACCCTATACATGCATGCATATGTGTTTATATAAGTATTTGTATGTATACATGCAAATATGTGTTTGTGTGAATAATTATATATTTTCAATGTCCCTTCCATCACTAGACTTGATGACTTTTAAATCATTTTAATTGCAGAAAAATGGTTCATTTCTTCAATGAGACATGAATTTCTTAAATGGAAAATAACCTGGTTGTAGAAGCACATTAAAATTAGTTCTAGCTTGCTTATAATCAGTCAATCACTTAAGAAATATAAAAGACTGACATCAGATTTAGCTTTGCTTATGGAGAAAGGAGAGATGCAAACACCAAGGTGTTGGACATCTGGAATGAGGAATGAAGGCAACTGCATAGGCAAAGAAAGACCAGGTGAGGAATTGAAGATAAACTGAGAATGAGAGTTAACCCTACTTATCTTTAGCTGAATTTAAATTTAAGTTGTACATTGTGATCAACTTTTGGATTTTGCTCATCTATGGCTAATAATGAATGCAGATTTTCTATGAAACATTCTTGAATGAATATTTTGTATACATTTTTACTTTATTATAAAGTGGTTTTGTTCTTAGGAGATTTGATAGAGGTATCTATATATTTCTTTTTTAGTCTAATATACACATGGGTTAGATATATATCTGTTACATGTCTATATATATGTTACATATAATACATATCAATGAAAATGTGTGTATGTATACACATGCACACCATCTTGGATGGAGGATAGAAAGCTTACCTTAAAATCTGGAAGATGTGAATTCAAGTCCTGTCTTTAACAAACACTGGCTATGGGACCTTGAGTGAATCATTTAACCTCTTACCAGCTTAGCAGGTCTACAAATCTAAGAGTATAAGTTACAAAAAAAGGAAGTTTTATCACCAGGGAATTACTGATATTAATGAAATAATAAGTGAAGTTGAAGTTTCTATCATTCTGAATATAAATGACTATACTACATGCTGAGTATTTGTTATTATATATTTTCTTTTGCTACTAGAAAATCTGAAGAACGATATATTTTATCTAAACCTTCCAAAAAATGAGATTACTTAAGTCTTGATAAACCACCTCAGATGCATCTCAGGACCATTTCAGGACTGGTTAGGAAATATTTAATGAAATAAATAAAAAGATAAATTAAATAAATAAAATTTAAATAGTTTTCTTTCCTATTCCCCAAATAAGAAAGAGTCATTCTTTGAGAAAGAGGGGCTTCAAGGGTAGAAAGTTTTTCCCATACATGAATTCCAAGAATTGTGTATTATATTACACTTTCTTTGTTATTTTATAATATAGTTTTAAATCTAGCATTGCTAGGTCACCTTTCGGTACACTTTCTTTCATTGATTCTCTTGATATTCATCAACTTTTGTTTTTCTAGGTGAATTTTGTTATTATTTTTTCTAGTTCTATAAAATAATTATCTGATAGTTTGATTAGATTGGCTCTGAAAAAGTAAATTAACTTATGTAGAATTGCCATTTTATTATATTGGCTTGGCTTACTCTTGATCAATTAATATTTCTCCAATTGTTTTTATATATATTTGTGTGAGAAGTGTTTTGTAATTCTGCTGGTATAATTCCTGGGTTTGTCATGGCAGATAGAGCCCCAAGTATTTTCTATTAACTGCAATAATTTTAAATGCAACTTCTCTTTCTGTGTCTTCCTTGAGGGTTTCATTGATAATATATAGAAATGCTTATGATTTCTGTGGGTTTGTTTTATATCCTGCAACTTTGCTGAAGTTGTTAATCATTCCACCAGTTTTTTTAGATAACTCTCTAGGGTTTTCTATACCAACACATCATCTGCAAAGAGTGATAGTTTTGTTTCTTAACTTCCTATTTTTAGTCTTTCAATTTTTCTCATCATTATTCTAGAGTTAACATTTTAATACAATATTGAATATTAATAGTGATAATTGCCATTCTTGCTTCTCTCTTGATTTTAAGTGGAAGGCTTCTAATTTATCCCCATTATAAATAATGCTTAAATAATAATTAACATTTTGGAGAAAGAATCCATTTATTCCTATATTTTCAAGAGTTTTTAGTAGCAAAGGATGTTATATTTGTTTCTGAAGGTTTTTTTTTCCATGTAGGAATACATACTTATTGACCTTATTGAGTCCCCCAAATTTTCTCCTTCTTATTTACCTTCTCTTGGATCTTGTGTTTGGACATCAAATTTTCTGTTTAAATCCATTTCTTTTTCATTAGGAATGCTTGGAAATCTTCTTTTTTATTGAATGACCATCCCCCCCACACACACAAAAAAAGAATATACTCAGCGTTGTATTTTGTTTTTGAAGTTTCTTTTCCTGCATCTATTGCTATATCCATATGCTTTTTTGCAATTTAAGGATAGTTCTCCCATAACCTCCATTAAATGGAGGCTTCTAGGCAAAACATTTCTTCCTTCTGTACTAGGATGGACTCCAGACCTCTCCATTATGGCCCCATGTTTGGTGCCTGTCCTTCTCCTCTTTCAGTTTTATTTAATAGGTTATCTCTTCCCAAAAGAATATTAGCTATCTACTAGCAGAGTCAAGATAGTTTTTAGATGAATTTGTATTCCCAGCACTTAAGAGAGTGCCTGGTACATAATTAAGTATTTAATGGTGACTGATTTCTGGGCAACACTTCACCAGGCCTTTATTCGAAGATTTCCAACCTTTAATTTGATGTCAAAGCATTTGGTATCCTGGAATGGGATTCACATGGCCATGGGGTTGAGGGACTCTGTGATGAGTCTTACTAGAGGAACTCTATTTTAATATTGAATATAAAGTTGCCTTGTAAGACCTTCATTACATACCTTTATTGCAGCATCATTTAAGTCTTCCAAAGCATAAGCTGAGAGCCAGGATCAGTAGAATCCACAAAGGTAATTCTATTCTTAATTCATATCTTTATTTTCAAAATACACTTTACAGGTGACTTTTATTTTTATATCACCTACATTTCCTCCTGTATTCTCTCCTTATCATTCTAAATGAGCCATCATCTATTATATAGAATAAGAAAGAGGAAAATCAAAACAACTCACAAAAACTAACATATTGAAGAAGCCTAATAATATAGAATCAGTTGTTCTCATAGTCACTTTGTATAAAAAAAGCATTGAGAGGTTCCTTTTCACACATTTTGTGTCAAGTATATCCATCACTAGTTCATAGCATTCAGTTTAAATTGTTTTGTTCTTGATCTTCCTATTTGCATTGCTGTAATTATTGATGTTGTCCTTCTCCCTCCCCTACCATCACCACCTTAGTCCTGTTTTATCCCTTTACTACCAATTCTCTTCCCATATTTTCTCATTTTCATCATTTCCTATAGCACAGTGATATTCTATTGCATTTCTGCCCCTGAAATTATTTTATCATTCCCCAAATGATACGCATCTACTTTGCTCTCATCTCTCTGCCACAACCTAGAATACTGTTAAGGGTATTGGTCTTGTATATGATGCTGTTCATTTACTTCTTTGTAATAATAACAGTGGCATATCTGGATATTTATAGTTTGATTGACTTTCTCTTCATAAATTTAAAAAAGAACATTTTTCAGAATGATGGGACCAGTTCTCAATTTCAGCAACAATGAATTATTATGGGAAATTTTGAAGAATCACATCTTTTTGTCATCTTAATTGTTTTTCGGTATGTAAGATGAAACCTTGATTGTATTATTTCATTTTTCTTATCAGGAATTTGGGTGGAAGTTTTGAAATTGTTAATAGCTTATAATTCTTTTGAAGGCTCAATTTTTTAGTCTTACCTTGTATTTATTGGGGAATGGTTTTCGTTAGTTTTCACTATATCTTGATTAGTAACCCTTTATAAAAGATGCTCACTACAAAGAATTTCTTCCCTATTAAATTGTATTCTCCTAGTCACTTTTGTTACATGTTTTATCTATTTATTTTATTTGTACTTGCCTCCATTCATTTTATTTGTACTTGCCTCCATTCAGTGTTTGGCTAAGAAACAATCCCATAACTGTAGTTGTGAAAGATATCTTATTTCATGAATTTTTTAAATGTTATACTCTTTAAGTATTAAATTCACATGATTATTTAAGTTTATTGTGGGATATGTATAAACTGTTAGTCTTAACCTAAGTTCTGCCAGAGTGTTTCCTAGTTTTCAAAGAATATCTTTTCTTTTTTTTTAATTTTATAATATTTTATTTGATCATTTCCAAGCATTATTCATTAAAGACAAAGATCATTTTCTTTTCCAGCCCCCACCACCCATAGCCAAGGCATGATTCCACTGGGTGTCACATGTGTTCTTGATTCGATCCCATTGCCATGTTGTTAATATTTGCATTAGAGTGTTCATTTAGAGTCTCTTCTCTGTCATGTCCCCTCAACCTCTGTAGTCAGGCAGTTGCTTTTCCTTGGTGTTTCTACTC
Source organism: Monodelphis domestica (assembly GCF_027887165.1). Taxonomy (NCBI): domain Eukaryota; kingdom Metazoa; phylum Chordata; class Mammalia; order Didelphimorphia; family Didelphidae; genus Monodelphis; species Monodelphis domestica. The sequence goes on from NC_077230.1 coordinate 81,078,060, forward strand.
CCACAGTTTGTCCTCTGCTTATGAATAGTATTTTTTCTCCTAGATCCCTGCAGATTGTTCAGGGACATTACACTGCCACTAATGGAGAAGTCCATTACGTTCGATTATACCACAGTGTATTAGTCTCTGTGTACAATGTTCTCCTGGTTCTGCTCCTCTCGCTCTGCATCACTTCCTGGAGGTCGTTCCAGTCTCCATGGATTTCCTCCACTTTATTATTCCTTTTAGCACAATAGTATTCCATCACCAAAGTATACCACAATTGGTTCAGCCATTCCCAAATTGATGGACACCCCTTGTATTCCAATTTTTGGCCACCACAAAGTGCACAGCTATGAATATTCTTGTACAAGTCTTTTTCTCCATTATCTCTTTGGGGTACAGACCCAGCAGTGCTATGGCTGGATCAAAGGGTAGACATTCTTTTGTAGCCCTTTGGGCATAGTTCCAAATTGCCCTCCAGAATGGTTGGATCAGTTCACAACTCCACCAGCAATGAATTAATGTCCCTGCTTGGCCACATCCCCTCCAGCATTCATTACTTTCCTTTGCTATCATGTTAGCCAATCTGCTAGGTGTGAGGTGATACCTCAGAGTTGTTTTGATTTCCATCTCTCTGATTAAAAGAGATCTAGAACACTTCCTCATGTGCTTATTAATAGTTTTGATTTCTTTATCTGAAAACTGCCTATCCATATCCCTTGCCCATTAATCAATTGGAGAATGGCTTGATTTTTTGTACAATTGATTTAGCTCTTTATAAATTTGAGTAATTAAACCTTTGTCATAGGTTTCTATGAAGATTGTTTCCCAATTTGTTGTTTCCCTTCTGATTTTAGTTACATTGGTTTTGTTTGTACAAAAGCTTTTTAATTTGATGTAGTCAAAATTATTTATTTTACATTTTGTGATTCTTTCTATGTCTTGCTTGGTTTTAAAGTCTTTCCCCTCCCAAAGGTCTGGCATGTATACTATTCTGTGTTTACCCAATTTACTTATGGTTTCCTTCTTTATGTTTAAGTCATTCACCCATTTTGAATTTATCTTGGTGTAGGGTGTGAGGTGTTGATCAATTCCTAATCTCTCCCACACTGTCTTCCAATTTTCCCAGCAGTTTTTATCGAATAGTGGACTTTTGTCCCAAAAGCTGGGATCTTTGGGTTTATCGTATACTGTCTTGCTGAGGTCACTTGCCCCCAGTCTATTCCACTGATCCTCCTTTCTGTCTCTTAGCCAGTAACAAATTGTTTTGATGACTGCTGCTTTGTAATATAGTTTAAGGTCTGGGACTGCAAGGCCCCCATCATATGTGTCTTTTTTTTTCATTATTTCCCTGGATATCCTTGATCTTTTGTTATTCTAAATGAACTTTGTTATGTTTTTTTCTAAATCAGTAAAGAAATATTTTGGGAGTTCAAATGGTATGGCACTAAATAGATGAATAAGTTTGGGTAGGATGGTCATTTTTATTATATTGGCTTGTCCTATCCATGAGCAGTTAATGTTTTTCCAATTGCTCAAGTCAAGTTTTAGTTGTGTGGAAAGTGTTTTGTAGTTGTGTTCATATAGTTCCTGTGTTTGTCTTGGGAGATAGATACCTAAGTATTTTATTTTGTCTAAGGTGATTTTGAATGGGATTTCTCTTTCTAGTTTTTGCTGCTGAGCTGTGTTGGAGATATATAGAAATGCTGATGACTTATGTGGGTTTATTTTGTACCCTGCAACTTTGCTAAAGTTCTTGATTATTTTAATTAGCTTTTTGGTTGATCTCTAGGATTCTTTAAGTAGACCATCATGTCATCTGCAAAGAGAAATAACTTGGTCTCCTCCTTGCCTATTTTAATACCTTCAATTTCTTTTTTCTTCTCTAATTGCTACTGCTAGTGTTTCTAGAACAATGTCAAATAATAGAGGTGATAATGGACATCCTTGTTTCACTCCTGATCTTAATGGGAATGCATCTAGTTTATCCCCATTGCAGATGATATTAGCTGATGGTTTTAGATATATACTGTTTATTATTTTTAGGAACGACCCTTCTATTCCTATGCTTTCTAGTGTTTTTAATAGGAATGGGTGTTGTATTTTATCAAAGGCTTTTTCTGCATCTATTGAGATAATCATGTGGTTCTTGCTGGTTTGCTTGTTGATGTGGTCAATAGTGTGAATGGTTTTCCTAATATTGAACCAGCCCTGCATCCCTGGTATAAATCCTACTTGATCCTGGTGGATGACCTTTCTGATCACTTGCTGGAGTCTTTTTGCTAGTATCCTATTTAAGATTTTTGCATCTATATTCATTAGGGAGATTGGTCTATAGTTTTCTTTCTCTGTTTTTGACCTGCCTGGTTTTGGAATCAGTACCATGTTTGTGTCATAAAAGGAGTTTGGTAGAACTCCCTCTTTGCTTATTAAGTCAAATAGTTTATATAGTATTGGGATTAACTGTTCTCTGAATGTTTGATTGAATTCACTGGTGAATCCATTAGGCCCTGGGGATTTTTTCTTAGGAAGTTCTTTGATGGCTTGTTGGAGTTCATTTTCTGATATGGGATTGTTTAAGAATTCTATTTCTTCTTCTGTTAGTTTAGGCAGTTTGTATTTTTGTATATATTCATCCATATCACCTAAATTGGTGTATTTATTATCATATAATTAGGCAAAGTAATTTTTAATGATTGCCTTAATTTCCTCTTCATCAGACGTGATGTCTCCCTTTTCATCTTTAATGCTGTTAATTTGCTTTTCTTCCTTCCTTTTTTTAAATTAGATTGACCAGTACTTTGTCTATTTTGTTTGTTTTTTTAAAAGTACCAGCTTCTTGTCTTATTTATTAAATCAATAGTTCTATCACTTTCAATTTTATTAATTTCTCCCTTAATTTTTAGGATTTCTAGTTTGGTTTTCTGCTGGGGTTTTTTAATTTGATCTCTTTCAAGTTTTTTTTATTTGCATTTCCAATTGATCTCTGCTCTCCCTAGTTTGTTAATATATGCACTCAGGGATATGAATTTACCTCTGATTAATGCTTTGGCTGCATCCCAAAAGGTTTGAAAGGATGTCTCGCCATTGTCATTTTCCTCAATGAAATTATTAATTGTTCCTATGATTTCTTCTCTAACTAAATGATTTTGGAGTATCATTGTTTAATTTCCAATTAGTTTTTTATTTGGTTTTCCATGAACCATTACTGATCATTATTTTTATTGTCTGGTGATCTGAAAAGACTGCATTTATTATTTCTGCTTTTCTGCATTTGTGTGCCATGTTTCTGTGAACTAATGCATGGTCAATCTTTGTGAATGTGCCATGTGGTGCTGAGAAGAAGGTGTATTCCTTTTTATCCCTATTTATTTTTCTCCATATGTCTATTAACTCTAATTTTTCTAAGATCGCATTCACTTCTTTTACCTCTTTCTTACTTATTTTTTTATTTGATTTATCTAAATTTGATAATGGTTGCTTTAAGTCTCCCACTAATATGGTTTTACTGTCTATTTCTTCCTTCAATTCTCCTAGTTTCTCGATTAGAAATTTGGGTGCTATATTATTTGGTGCATACATGTTGATTAGTGATATTTCCTCATTATCTAAAGTCCCTTTTAACAAAATATAATTACCTTCCCTATCCCTTTTGATCAGGTCTATTTTTGCTTTGGCTTTATCAGATATCATGATTGCCACTCCTGCCTTCTTTCTGTCAGTTGAGGCCCAGAAGGTCTTACTCCATCCTTTAATTCTGACCTTGTGGGTGTCTACCCGCCTCCTGTGTGTTTCTTGAAGACAACATATGGTAGGGTTTTGGATTCTAATCCATTCTGCTATTCATCTACATTTTATGGGTGAGTTCATTCCATTCACATTCAAAGTTATAACTGTCACTTGTGGACTCCCTGGCATTTTGATATCCTTCCCTAATTCTAACCTTTCTTCTTCAGCTCTACCTTTTAGTCCAGTGATTTACTTTAAATCAGTCCCCCTTGTTCCTTCCCTTGATATGTTTCCCTTTCTAGTCCCTCCTTTTTTTTCCCTCCCCCTCCCTCCTCTTCTTCCCTCCCTTTTTTGTGTTCCCTCTCCCCCTAACCCCTTGGTTTTCCCTTCTCCCATCCCTTGTTGGGTAAGATAGAATTCAAGATCCCAATGGATCTGGATGTTCTTCCCACTCAGAGTTGATTTTCCTGAGAGTAAGGTAGAAGTTAAAACTCTCTTCCTCTCCATCTTATAGGAGTTTTCTTCCCCTCCCCTTCCCGTGTGAATCTTTTGTGTGAGAAAGATTATTCTATTTAGTCTTTCTTTTCCCCCTATTTACACAATACATTTTCCCCACATGTTAGTATACATAGATTGATATAAATGTAGTCCTTATAGAAGAGAGTTTGAGTAAAAGAAAAAGATAACATTTTTCTCATTTTCCCTTTCCTTCACATTTACCTTTTCAGGTATTCCATGCTCTTTGTTTTTTGATATCGAACTTTCCACAGAGCTCTGGTCTTTTCTTTGCAAAAACTTGGAAATCTTCTATTTTGTTGAATACCCATACTTTCCCTTGGAAGTATATAGTCAGTTTTGCTGGATAGCTGATTTTTGGTTGAAGGCCCAGCTCTCTTGCCTTTCTGAAAATAATGTTCCATGCCTTACGGTCATTCAGAGTGGAACTATCAAGGTCTCATGTGACCCTGATTGGCATTCCTTTATATCTAAATTGTCTTTTTCTGGCTTCTTGTAGGATTTTTTCTTTTGCTTGAAAGCTTTGGAATTTGGCAATTACATTCCTGGGAGTTGTCTTTTGGGGATTTAGTGTAGAGGGTATTCTGTGAACTCTTTCAATGACTGTATTGCCCTCTTGTTCTAGGATCTCTGAGCAATTTTCTTTGATTATATCTTATATTGAGATGTCGAGTTTGCTGTTTATTTCTGGCTTTTCTGGTAGTCCAATTATTCTTAAATTGTCTCTTCTCCCTCTATTTTCCAAGTCTGTCACCCTGTCAGTGAGATATTTTATGTTCTCTTCTAATTTCTTGGTCTTTTGGCTTTGCTTTATTAGTTCTTGCTCATTGTCTTCGAGTTGCCTAATTCTGACCTTTAAAACCTGGTTTTCCTTTTCACTTTGGTCAAACTGGTTTTGTAGATGCGTGAATTTCTTTTGCATTATTTCCCACTTTTCCTCCCAGAGGGCTTCCATCTTTTTGATCATTTCAGATTCAAATTCTTCATGGGTTTGTGGAGAGTTTCCATTTCCTTTGGAAGGTTTTGGAGCATTTGCTTGTGTTTCCTCTTCTATCTCCTCTGTATTTTGTATTTTTGCTCCATAAAATGTGTCCGAAGTTGCCCCCTTCTTCTTGTTTTTCTTGGAATTTGGGGGCTTTTGTGCTTCTGTGGAGTTTGCCATCTCTATCTGAGTGGGGAGGACTAGCTTTTCTTATCTCTGTCTGGTGTTCAGAGGTTTTAGGCCCAGGCAGATTGTCCCTTCTATGCAGTTATTCTGTCTTCCCGGTGAGCCAGGAATTGCTGGTGTGTCCCTGTTACTGCCCTCCTCAGTTCCCTCCCAATGCTTCTCCGTTGCCTTACTTCCACTCTCTGAGCCTGGCTTGGCCCTTTCCATGGGGTGTTTGTTTCTGTGCCTTAGCAGACCAGAAGTGGCAGCACTCTGAGGGGGGGAGGGGCCGTGGCTTCCTGGAGCTCCGAGGGCTCCTGATAGGATTAGCTTTCCCTGGGTTGAACTGAGTATGCCCTGAGGCAGGGACCTTCTGTGAGACTTAGATGGAATGATCCAGCGAGGGGGTTACAAGCTCCCCCCATCTCCCTCTTTTTCCCTGCTGTCTGTGTTGGGTGCCCCCTCATCTGAGTCAAGTTGTTTTCAGGAAGCGGCCTTCAGAATAGCCGGCCCTGAGGCTCTGAGGTTCCCTCTGCTGCCTTGGACTTGGTGCTCTGGGTTGGGGGGGATGGGTCCTGGGACCTTCCTTCTGCCTACCCCTTAGGTCCTAGTGATCTCGGGTTCTGCCTTTTGGGGGGAGCCATACCTTTTGATCCAGGTTCAGGAGGAGGATTCCCGGGGTCTATGCTGTTGTTCATTTTGAATTTCGGTGCCCTAGGAGCATATAGTTTGAGTTTGGTAGGGAAGGGTTTCCTGAACTTTAGCTTTCTCTAACCCACCATCTTGAAAGGAAGTCCCAAAGAATATCTTTTCAAATAAGGAATCATTTCCTAGTTTATTTAAGTATAGGATCTTATCAAACACTGCATTTTGAGTTTAATTATTATAGATTCTCTGCACCTTTCTGCTCTTTAATAGGATTTTAAGCATAAATAAAATGTGTGTGCATAAGGAAACCAACAATGGAGCACCTCATGTAGACAAAACCTTTCATATGGTTTTCTTAAATCTGGAATTAAGAAGGTCCTTTTTCTCACCTGAAAGACATATATTTTCTAATATGAAGTTAATGATTGAGCTTTGTATTTATGAATCATTTAAAATGTTAACATAACTCCTCTGATTTTTATGGAGTTCTATTATGTTATTACAACACCAATAATCCATTCTGCCTCCTCTAAAGCACCTGTTTGCAATGACATTTTCCATCTCAAGAAGGAACCAAGTTCAATCCAACTTTATATATAATGCTAATGCTAGAGCAAAATCTGACATGGTATGAACTGAAGAATCATGTTAGGTTTAACTGCGTAGATTTATTATCTTAATGCTCTGTGTCTTGACCAAATGCTTAGAAAAGATTGCATAGAATAATATGTATTATGAGGTTTGTGAACAAGGGTCCTATTCAACAGGGTAGCATTCTGGCTAAGATCCAACCACAATGACATTCCAGTTGCTCCCGAGGGCATAATAGAGCCATTCCTATCCCATCTAAACAAGATGCCATGCACAAGGAAAGGAAGGTCTTATCAGTAGCCACCCAGCAGGTTGGGCCATTGGCATGGATTGTTTTACTATGGCAGTCACAAACAATAGAAGCAGGCAGAGAAACATCTTTCTTATCCAGTCATTGACATAGAGGGATGCTGCAGAACTCAAAGCTCTCAAAGAAAGAAAAGGAAAGAGAAAAGGGCTTTCATAGAAGCTGACAACAATGCCTTTTAAGGAGGAAAACTTGGTAATCTCATCTGACATTTTTTTTAATTAAAAAGTTGTTTCTCTTGAAACACACAGCAAAACCAGCAGACTTATAAGACAATGCTGGAATGAAAAAGGATTCCCTCATATTCAAAGTGACATCACACAGCCAGAGAGCACTTGTGTTGGGGCCTGCAGCCTTCTTTGGGCAAGAATTACAGGGTAATAGAAAACATTGTGAAAATGTATCATTGAAAAATAACATGGAAAGACATTTTCAGAGAAGTGGAGGCATAGCTAATGTTAGAAAGGATCTTCAAGGTTCTCAACTGCCAGAGAATGGACAATCTCTCCAGTGCTGTGAGATTATTCTGATTGCTATAAAATCTTTTTATAGGTCTAGTTTAAGAGATATGAAAAGATATTAAAAATGATACTGAAAGAAGTTGTAGCTTTTAGTCCTCTATAAAGGCATTAGGAAGACAAAGAGCTAGACAAGGATGGAGGAGAAAGAGAAAAATTAGTAACATAGTATTATAGTAATATATTAGTAATATAATAATAATAATATAGTAAAATATTACTTATATTACATAGTAATATAGATAGTAACATAGGAAATAACAAGAAAACTAATGGAAAACTATTCCATAAAATAATCTCAGAGGTTCAGAATTGGAAAGAATTTCCAAGATTGTCCTTTCTTACCAATTAGGAAACCAAGTCACCTAATGGTTTTGTGACTTTCCCAAGGTCATATTGATCATACCGATGATAAATGTCACAGATATATTTTGAACTCATGTCCTCTGGTGTCAACATTCCTGACACTACAACATGCTGCCTTCCAAGAAATGTGCCAGAGATCTTTAATGGAAATGAGAAAGGACAAGGAATTATAGGGAGACAACATAATAGAGATGGAAGCCCTGTGAGAACTGTGTTACTTGACTTGTTTCTTTTTTTCTGATGGTATTTATTTCTTTAACCTTGTAAGCCTAAAAAGACTCCTATACGAGTTCCTTGGAGAACACTGCATCTATTGGACTCCCCCTTACTTTTTGAGCCAGCCGACTTCTCTCTGCCTCAGTAGCTTCCTGATGTATCAGAGGCCACATGATTCTAGCCCTCTAGTCCTTCTCTTCATTTTTCATCCATTGTGCTCTTTCAAAGTTCTAAGTCCTTCCTTTCCTAGACCTGTCTTGCTGTTTCTGTGCCTAAGGCATTATGAACATTTGTGCAGCTGAAGAGAACCAGAAGAAAGAAGAGGGCAATTCATGCAGAGAGCCCAAGGCAAAATCTAATCTTCAAGCATGACACAAAAACTTTTACATGCTAGTTTACAGAGCATAGCAAGAGAAGGGAGCAGGAGAAATGGTCTTTCTGGGGTGAATGGAAACTAAAACAATTCTTTAGGAGAATAATGATATTTTATTGATAACATTTTCAAATCCATCAAACCCACCAGAGTTTGAATTAGCTCCTTTCTGTGATCACAGGAGAACAAAAGATGGAGTTTCTCATTATGACCCAGGAATATTTCAGAGTACCTCTAAGGCATGAATAGATCCATCCATGGCTCTTGATTGAAAATAATAGAAAATAATCCAAGATTGTGAACATGTGTATGTGCACATATATTTATACACTCAATATTATACTTATATCTGTGTCACATATGTGTATATTATAGATGATCTGTGTTATATGTATTATTATGTGTATATAATATGTTATATGAATATATAATATAATGGATGTATGTGTATATATTTAGGTATGTTATGTGAATCAGATATACATGTATATAAAATGTTATATGTGTAGTATGCATATATATGATCAAATAGAGATTAAGATAGATGCATACATAAATACATATAGCTAGATGTCCTATATATAAATAAACAGATATATGTAAGCATTCCTGTATCTTTAGTACTATCTCACAGAAGACTCTACAGTATTGTGATTGCCATCTTCTGAATACTCCCTGGTTCATCACTGTCTTACCTAAATATGTAGCACTCAGATGATAATGTTCTTAGTATGGTTTGGCCAGTTTAGAGATTGGTAGAATATTATCACTCCTCTAGTTTGAGCCAATTTCTCCTACTCAATCATAGGATAATATTACCTTTTTTCCTGTGATCCTGCCACACTGTTGACTTCCATAATTTAGGTTCCTTTGTCTTTAGTACACAACACACAATGACTGGCATTGCATGGCATCTTGAGGCTTATAAAATGATTTTTATTCATTATCTGATTTTGATCCTCATATCCCGTTAAAAATAAGTACTACAGGTATTGTTATCATCATTTTCTAGAATAAGAAACAGAAATGGGAGCAGTGAGATGACTCAATAGATTGAGAGCCAGGCATGAAGATGAGAGGTCTTGGGTTCAAATCTTACCTCAGATACTTCATAGCTGTGTGATCCTGGGTAAATCACTTGATCCTCATTGCTTAATCCTTAACTTTCTTCTGCTTTGGAATCAATACACAATATGGATTCTAAGATGGAAGGAAAAGGTTTGTATATTTTTAAACCCAGAGATGTTAACTGACTTATCCATGGTGACAACTAAAATGTTTCTGAGGTAGAAATTAAACACATTTGTTCAGACTTTGAGTTGATTCCTCTTTATTATATACCACAAGTTCATACTCTTGGGGCCATGAATCTTTAGTGGTCTATAGATAGATTTCAGGGGGTACTTGAATTTTGATGGAAAAAAATCTTTATTTTTACTAACTACTAATTTAGAAAATATGGCATTTCCTCAATTATGAATTTTAAAAAATAATTATGAGAAGGGACTTATATGGGCTTTATTAGCTTGCCAAAGAGGTCAATGACATGAAAAAATAAAATAAAAGGAAAACTCCTATGACTATACCAAGATGCTTCTAAACATAGAAGTATATTCACTTCATTATTTTATACTATTTTGTAGTGAAATAGTGTTTATTTTAGATATTTTCTCTTTAACAGAGAGATCTTTTAAAATTCTAATGGACTAGTAGTAGCCAAAGCTTGTAGACAACAGCCCTTGTTTCCTTCCAAAGTGCTTTATTTTCCCTTGATATTTTAATCATTTTGATGACATCAGTAAAGAGATCCTTTAGGAGCTACCCTCATTTTAACATCTCTAAGTCTTATAGGTTTTTTAAAATATCTTCACCTGAAGAAGGCAGTAATGTAGGTGTGTCTTATCTCTTAACAGCAAGCAGTTTAGCAGAAAGACGCCAGAGGCTGGGGCAACATGACAGAGCAAAGAAGGACGAAAGCCATAATCAGTAGTTGTTAAAAAGTGAGAAACTCAGAATTTCTTGCCCTAAATCCTTCAATCTAAAATATCCTACATACAAAAATAGCAGTCATCAATCTGATTAGGTTCACCTTATTAAATTAATATATACACCTTTTTCCTCTAAGAAATAAAATTCTACCACTCTCTTTATTAAAGCCTATAGCTCAAGCTGTAGTCAGTTTCAGTGTTTTTCCACTATTTTCTTTCTTAGCCAAATTCACATTCTGGTAAATTTTTCCAGGCATTAGATAGTTGCTACCATTTTCCATAGGGAAGTTCCTATGGCCACCTGTTACTATAGGCATTGATATTCAAGGTGACATTAGCTCTTCTATTGCTGTACCTGTGGAGGGGTGGAAAAGAAACCAGGCATAAATTCCACAAGGGCAAAGACTAAGTCATGATAGGATTTAGGAACCTTAGAAAGCAATTTACAAACAGGCACCAATTTATATAGGGCAAAGAGAGTACTGTATTAAATGCAGACTGACTGCACTGAGTAAAAGAAGGATGAGAGTCAATGGGGTTAATTGGGGAAGTTGGTGAGTTTTAGAATGATTTTGAAGGAGAGAAAGCATAAAGAAGGGTAGGAAAAGGGGTAAAAGATTTTCCAGGTACATTCTCAGGACTATAAAGAAGAAAAATCTGCTCCAGCACTGGAGAGAACCACCTTTAGTTTGAGTTTGAGTTTTTGTTTGTGTGTTTCATTTTGTTTGTTTGCAAAATAAAAAAAAAATATATTCTAATGACTAGTATAAAAGCAATTCTTTTCTATCTAGCCCTTAATTTATTGTTTGTATAGTTTCATATTTGCAAAATGCATAACCTTGAACAAATCACATAATCCATCTGTTTCACTTGTCCCATATATAAAATGGGAAGTAACAACACTTCCTTCCAGTTCACCTTGCTCACAGAAGTTCAAAGCCTTTTATAGACATCAATCCTCAACACATTAGTGTGAGGTGAGTAGAAGGCAGGCGTTAATTTTCATGACCTTTATATGGAGAGCTGTGATAAATAAGAATCTTAGGAAGTAAAAAGTAGCCTATTCAAGCAAGGTAGGGTAATGATCATAATGTTGAAGTATCATGTTTTATATATATATATATATATATATATATATATATATATATATGAATCACAGATTTACACACAAGTCAAAACTTTTAGAAATGTATTTCAAGATAAAGGAATATACGATATCTGAGGGAAAATTTGTAAAGGGTCACAGTGCTGATTGAAAATATAGTAGCAATTCTGAATACCAAAACAGGACAGGATACCAGAGACTTAGATTCAAAGACTGAATTTAAAGCTTTTCTCTGATAATTATGTATGACTAAAAAAGTCATTTTGTTTCTATTATTATCAGTTCCCTACACTATGAAATAAGTGATGATTTAAGTGAGTGTTTGTTTGTGTGTAGATACAAGGACTAGAATGAAAATTCACATACATTGATGAGGAAATAGCTGAACAAATTGAGGCATATTAATGCAATGGAATGGCATGGTACCATTAGAAAGGATAGGTTTGAGTAATTCAGAGGAATTTGGGAAGACCTGCATGAACTGATGCAATGTGATATAAAAATAGAAAAATGTACATTTAAATAAAAAACACTGAAAGTAAAACCAAGTGAATAATTGGAAGGGTCATTTCTCTGCAAAGGGAATAGAATACTTACCTCCCCTCAGTAGAAAAGCAGGGTATTATGGGAAAATAATGTTGTGTATGCTATCAGACAGACCCTGTTTTGGTTAGTATTAATTATTTTTCCCCCGGTCAAAGGGAGCATTCAAGTAAGAGTGAAGATTAATATATTAGATTATATATTATTTATTAGATATTAGATTAGATAGAGTTGATATTAGAAAAAATGTGAAGTAAAATTTTAATAATCAATAAAATTTAATTTAAAAATTAAACAAACTGAGATATGTGCATTAAATGATCTCTAAGTCCCCTTCGAGGACAGCTAGGTTGTACAGGAGATAGAATACTGAGCCCAAAGCCAGGAAGACTCATCTTCCTGAGTTCAAATGTGACCTCAAATATTTAGAAGCAATGTGGCCCGGGTAAAACACTTAACTCTGTCTGTTGGAGAAGTAAATGGCAAATCATTCCAGTGTCTTTGACAAGAAAACCCCAAATGAGATGTCAAAGAACTGTGCACAACTGAAAAACAACTAAGCAACAAAAGTTCTTATTGAGTTTTACATATCATGCATTTATGAAGAATATCAAGCTTTACAAATCTAAGGTAATGGCAAATAACTTTCTCAAGGTTAAACATTAATCTCTCCCACTGAATTATTACCATATCTGTTGAATTGAACATTTTACTGACAGTGGAGACAGGAATTTACTTTGTATTTAGAATAAAGTCTAGCATATATCATTTACCTTACATAGCACAGGATGTGAAAAAGGAGTACAATCACACTGGAGAGATTTCGTGTAGAATCCTATATATGAATAGACTTGTGTTTTTACTTTGTGTCTCACTTGTACAATTCAATGGACATCCCTCTTTGAGTCAATGTAGCACTTAGGGCAATGTGACTCAACAGGTATGTATTCAATATCCAGCAATATAAAGGTTACTGTGATCAATAAAGGAGAAAATATATAGCATGTGATCCCTACCCACAAAGATCTAGCTGATAAATTAGATGAAAAAGTAACACAGAATGGGAAATAATGGCACAAAACTGGATAAGTGCTAGACTGTAAGGGATATTGCCTAGAAATATCATGATTCAGAAAAGGGGGAGATCAGTAAGAGAGATCAAAACTGACCTTTATAAAGTTGACTCTGGCTGACTAAAGAGGACTTTTTCACCCAGAAAAAGAACTACAAGGATGTTTGGCTAAGGTTAGAATGGCCGATAAATACCCATGAGTGCAAGTCTTGACTCAACTGCTATTTATTCTTATCTATTCATGATAGTCTTACACAGTGTGAACTAGGGCTTCCTTACATATCATTGGAGTATCCAACCTCCTTTAATATAAAACTGCACAGCACCTAATATCTGAGAGAGAGGGGCAAATCAAATTTGATAGAATCGGTCTCTAATTTGCATCATCATTTCTCAAACTAGGGTATACTCTCAGATAACAGAAAACAATGTTTGATTGCATTATACTTTGCCTTTTTATATTATCAGAAAGCAAAAACTTGAATATACCTAATGTTACATTTATGTGCTTTGATATCCCAAATCTGATGATTTAAAAGGTATTTTTATCTATACTCTCCATTTTATCCCCATAAAAGTTCCTACCAATATTATTATCTTTGTTCTACATATGAGGGACCTTGGTTACTTTTAGTTATGCAACAATGAAATGCCAGAGGCAAAATCACAAAACCAAGTCATTCCTGATTCTTTACACTGGACCATGTAATCTTTCAATTTTGGCAAGCTGACAGACTTCTGAAGGGTGAAACTTGTACTCTGCTTTGAATAATAGAAAGGGTTTATTATTTAGAGATAGAGGTGGAGAAAAGACATTTAGTCTCAAATTAGACTGATTTCCTGAATCATTTTGAATCAGGAACCAGGTCTGTCATTTGCTCATGAGAGGAAAAAACATTGAGAAACCTTTTTCACTAATATTAAGGTCAAATGAACCTCATCCACTTGCTTTGTCCTGGAAACCAGATCAGAACCCAAGTTTATATCGAATGGGCCAGGGTTTTTTTTTTTTTTTTGTCCCAGTAAAATCCTAACAAACAAAGGTAAGAAATTATATGATGAGGAAGTCATATTTGACTCATTTATTTCATCTTCAAAACAGAAGGAAAACCAACTATGCCTGGAGATCACCAAAGTGTTAGGAGTACTGAAATTTCAAAGATTATCATTATTTTTGCTGAGATTGGTTCTTCCTTGAAAAAAAGAATCCTATCTTAGATAACAACAATGATAAGCATTCATGTAGTGGTATAAATTTTTCAAACTGATTTACAAATATCTTATTTCATCATCTTAACATCACTGGAAAGAAGGTGCTATTATTATCCTCTGTTTTTTTTTAAACAGACTAGGAAACTAAGATAGCTAACTTAAGTGAGTTTCCAGTGTTACACAGCTGAGTATCTGGAGTTGGATTTGAACTTAGAATTTCTTGATTCCAGATCCAGAACTCTATCTATTTAGCCATGTAAATGCCTATATAGAGGAACTAGAAAAGAATTCTGTGCATGAAGAGCTTACTCATTACTTTTGTGTATAGAGGTAAAGCTTATTTTTACCTAATTAAGCCTAGACATTCAGATTTCCACAAAATAACAGTCATGGCTCATGGTAAAAAGAGACAGAGTAATGCTCATAGGTGAGCATGAGCCATGCTAAATTTAAAAAAAATCAACTGATTTTCATAAAGTAATAGAAATAATAATGAATTCAAAGAAAATCTGCAAAGGTAAACCCATACTTCTAAGAGCTGCCTCTCCGGAGGGGATGTTGGATATCATATACTCAACTAAGAATCACACTGTGTGACTTGCATTATTGAGTACTCACTGTGTATCCTGCACTGTGCCAGTCACCATGCTTAACCAAAGAAATAAAAGAATGCATCTTGCCCAAGTCCACCTTATTATCTAGTTGGGAAGGTAGCATTCACACAGGAAACAATTGTGGCTCTCCAGTTACCTCCCATTTCCTACTACATATTGATTTGAGAGGAGGATGTTCATTTGGACTAGTCAGTAATCATTATTTGACTCTGGAAAGAAGAAAGAGAAAAGGATTCAAAAGAGGAGTGTAAGATATGAGCTATCAAAATATGTCAGGGAAGAGGAATACAAGGATTGTATTTTGTGAATCTGGGGATGGCAGGTATATTTGGTTTGAATTATTCTGATTTTGGAGTAATGGGGACACATAGCAATTTTTCATTTTCATTTTTGTTCCTTGGGAAAGTTAGAAAGGGAAATAAAACAGCAAATAATTAAATTGGACTGTAAGTTCGACACCTTCTAACCCCCAAATGCTCAAGAGCTTCTTGATTGACTAAGAAGGAATCTGAGACTTAGTATAATATCAACAAACTTAAACCAGAGCTAAATGAATCTTAAAATCAGCATGGCAGTTTTCTAAGGATAGATTCCATTTTGTATGAGTCAGGAAAGAATTTGTTGAAATGATAAGGAGATTCTGGTATAAAGAGAAAAAAAAACTATGATTGTGGAATTGTAATGATATGAAGTGGTATAGAAATAATACCAATTTAGGGTTAAAAGGTTTTATTTTATTCACATTTCTACCATGGACTATCTTGCCTCTTTGTATTTTATCTCCTTACCCTCAAAGTTATATTTTCATATCTGCTGTGTATAAGCATTACAATCAGATGGTTGGATCTGTACTGGAATCAAAGATAAAATGGAAAAGAGCTAGAATCCAATTTCTAGTTGTGGTGATAGCAATGGAATGGAGAAATATACATAGGAATGAGTTGTAAAAGATCTCTAAATCAAGAGAAGGATGAAGAACTGAGCCTGACCCAAGAAGGTCAAAGGTTAGGTGGGTATCTAGGGACAGTTTGCCATTCTCCACTGGGCATGCTTTTAATGTCAGGAAGAATAAAAAGGAATAAGTCTTCTAGACACCTACAGACTTTAAGATAAACCTATGAGAACAAATGAATGACAAGATTAGTATTGGCAAATAGTTTTTTATTTTATTTTATTTTTCCCCAAATACATGTAAAACAGTTTCCAACATTTTAAAAAGTATTTTAAGTCTCAAATTTTCTTCCTTTTCCCTTCCCTACCCTGCTGAGACAGTAAGCAATCTCATATAGATTTTATATGTTAAGTCATATAAAATAATTTCCCATATTAATCCTTTAGTGGAAGGAAACTAAAAATAATAACGATAATGAAGAAAGCCAGTGAAAAAAAGTTTGCTTTGGTCTGAATTCAGACTTCATCAATTCTTTCTGAGGAAGCAGATAGAATTTTTTAAAAATCATGAGTCCTTTGGGATTGTTTTGGATCATCATATTACTGAGAATACCTCTCTTATTCACAGTTGTTCATTATACAATATGCTTGTCACTGTGTACAATGTTTTGGTTCTGCTTATTTCACTCTCTTTAAGATCATATAACTCTTTCCATGGTTTTCTGAGTTTCTCATGCTCATCATTTCATTTTTTTAACATTATTTTATTTGGTAATTTCCAGACATTATTCATTGGAGACAAAGATCATTTTCTTTTCCTCCCCCCGCCCCACATCTCCCATAGCCAACGCGCAATTCCACTGGGTATCACATGTGTTCTTGATTTGAACCCATTTCCATGTTGTTGGTATTTGCATTAGAGTGTTCATTTAGAGTTTCTTCTCAGACATATCCCCTCAACCCCTATAGTCAAGCACTTGCTTTTCCTCGGTGTTTTTACTCCCACAGTTTGTCCTCTGCTTGTGGATAGTGTTTTTTCTTCTAGATCCCTGCAGATGGTTCAGGGACATTGCTTTGACACTAATGGAGAATTCCATTATGTTCGATTGTACCACAGTGTATCAGTCTCTGTGTACAATGTTTTCCTGGTTCTGCTCCTTTCGCTCTGCATCACTTCCTGGAGGTTTTTTCCAGTCTACATGGAATTCCTCCACTTTATTATTCCTTTTAGCACAATAGTATTCCATCACCAACATATACCACAATTTGTTCAGCCATTCTCTAATTGAAGGGCATCCCCTCATTTTCCAATTTTTGGCCACTACAAAGAGTGCAGCTATGAATATTCTTGTACAAGTCTTTTTCCATATTATCTCTTTGGGGTACAAGCCCAGCAGTACTATGGCTGGATCAAAGGGCAGACAGAATTTTATCACCCTTTGGGCATAGTTCCAAATTGCCCTCCAGGATGGTTGGATCAATTCACAACTCTACCAGCAATGTATTAATGTCCCTACTTTGCCACATCCCCTCCAGCATTCATTACATTCCTTTGCTGTCATGTTAGTCAATCTGCTAGGTTTGAGGTGATACCTCAGAGTTGTTTTGAGTTGCATCTCTCTGATTAAAAGAGATTTAGAACACTTTTTCATGTGCTTATTAATAGTTTTGATTTCTTTATCTGAAAACTGCCTATCCATGTCCCTTGCCCAATTATCAATTTATCAAGAATGGCTTGGTTTTTTGTACAATTGATTTAGCTCTATATAAATTTGAGTAATTAAACCATTGTCAAAGGTTTCTATGAAAATTTTTCTCCAATTTGTTGTTTCCCTTCTGATTTTAGTTACATTGGTTTTGTTTGTAGAAAAACTTTTTAATTTGATGTAGTCAAAACTATTTATTTTACATTTTGTGACTCTTTCTAAGTCTTGCTTGGTTTTAAAATCTTTCCCTTACCAAAGGTCTGATATGTATGCTATTGTAATTTACTTATATGTTATATTAAAATATTAAATTATTATATTATATTATTATATTAAATTATTATATAAATTATATCTAATTTACTTATAGTTTCCTTCTTTATGTTCAAGTCATTCATCCATTTTGAATTTATCTTAGTGTAGGGTGTGAGGTATTGATCCAAACCTAATCTCTTCCTCACTGTCTTCCAATTTTCCCAGTAGTTTTTATCAAATAGTGGATTTTTGTCCCAAAAGCTGGGATCTCTGTGTTTATAATATATTGTCTTGCTGAGGTCACTTACCCCAAGTCTATTCCACTGATCCTCTTTTCTATCTCTTAGTCAGTACCAAATTGTTATGATGACTGCTGCTTTATAATATAGTTTGAGATCTGGGACTGTAAGGCCCCCTTCCTTTGTATTTTTTTCATTATTTCCCTGGATATCCTTGATCCTTTGTACTTCCAAATGAATGTTGTTATGTTTTATTTCTAAATCAGTAAGAAAATTTTTTGGAAGTTCAATGGGTATGGCACTAAATAGATAAATAAGTTTGGGTAGGATGGTCATTTTTATTATATTGGCTCATCCTACCCATGAGCAGTTAATGTTTTTCCAATTGCTCAAGTCTAATTGTAGTTGTATGGTAAGTGTTTTGTAGTTGTGTTCATAAAGTTCCTGTGTTTGTCTCGGGAGATAGATTCCTAAGTATTTTATTTTGTCTAAGGTGATTTTGAAAGGGATTTCTCTTTCTAGTTTTTGCTGCTGAGCTGTGTTGGAGATATATAGAAATGCTGATGACTTATGTGGGTTTATTTTGTATCCTGCAACTTTGCTAAAGTTGTTGATTATTTCAATTAGCTTTTTGGTTGATCTCTAGGATTCTTTAAGTAGAGCATCATGTCATATGAAAAGAGAGATAATTTGGTCTCCTCCTTGCCTATTTTAATGCCTTCAATTTCTTTTTCTTCTCTAATTGCTACTGCTAGTGTTTCTAGTACAATGTCAAATAATAGAGGTGATAACGGGCATCCTTGTTTCACTCCTGAATTTAATGGGAATGCATCTAGTTTATCCCCATTGAAGATGATATTAGCTGATGGTTTTAGATATATACTGTTTATTATTTTTAGGAATGACCCTTCTACTCCTATGTTTTCTAGTGTTTTTAATAGGAATGGGTGTTGTATTTTATCAAAGGCTTTTTCTGCATCTATTGAGATAATCATGTGGTTCTTGCTAGTTTGCTTGTTGATGTGGTCAATTATGTGGATGGTTTTTGTAATATTGAACCAGCCCTGCATCCCTGGTATAAATCCTACTTGATCATGATGAATGATCCTTCTGATCACTTGCTGGAGTCTTTTTGCTAGTATCCTACTTAAGATTTTTGCATCTATATTCATTAGGGAGATTGGTCTATAGTTTTCTTTCTCTGTTTTTGACCTGCCTGGTTTTGGAATCAGTACCATGTTTGTGTCGTAAAAGGAGTTTGGTAGAACTCCCTCTTTGCTTATTATGTCAAATAGTTTGTATAGTATTGGGATTAGATGTTCTCTGAATGTTTGATAGAATTCACTGGTTAATCCATCTGGCCCTGGGGATTTTTTCTTAGGAAGTTCTTTGATGGCTTGTTGGATTTCATTTTCTGATATGGGATTATTTAAGAATTCTATTTCCTCTTCTGTTAGTCTAGGCAGTTTGTATTTTTGTATATATTCATCCATATCCCCTAAATTGGTGTATTTATTGCCATATAATTGGGCAAAATAATTTCTAATGATTGCCTTAATTTCCTCTTCATCGGAGGTGATGTCCCCCTTTTCAATTTTGATGCTGTTAATTTGTTTTTCTTCCTTCCTTTTTTAAATTAGATTGACCAGTACTTTGTCTATTTTGTTTGTTTTTTCAAAGTACCAGCTTCTTGTCTTATTTATTAAATCAATAGTTCTATCACTTTCAATTTTATTAATTTCTCCCTTAATTTTTAGAATTTCTAGTTTGGTTTTCTGCTGGGGGGTTTTAATTTGATCGCTTTCGAGTTTTTTCATTTGCATTTCCAATTGATTGATCTCTGCTCTCCCTAGTTTGTTAATATATGCACTCAGGGATATGAATTTACCTCTGATTACCACTTTGGCTGCATCCCAGAAAGATTGAAAGGATGTCTCACCATTATCATTTTCCTCGATGAAATTATAAATTGTTTCTATGATTTCTTCTCTAACTAAACAATTTTGGAGTATCATATTGTTTAATTTCCAATTGGTTTTAGATTTGGTTTTCTATGTACCATTACTGATCATTATTTTTATTGCCTTGTGATCTGAAAAGGCTGCATTTATTATTTCTGCTTTCCTGCATTTGTGTGCCATGTTTCTGTGACCTAATGTATGGTCAGTCTTTGTGAATGTGCCATGTGGTGCTGAGAAGAAGGTGTATTCCTTTTTATCCCTATTTATTTTTCTACATATGTCTATTTATTCTAATTTTTCTAAGATTTCATTCACTTCTTTTACCTCTTTCTTATTTATTTTTGATTTGATTTATCTAAATTTGATAATGGTTGGTTTAAGTCTCCCACTAATATGGTTTTACTGTCTATTTCTTCCTTCAATTCTCCTAGTTTCTCCATTAGAAATTTGGGTGCTATATTATTTGGTGCATACATGTTGATTAATGATATTTCTTCATTGTCTAAAGTCCCTTTTAACAAAATATAATTACCTTCCCTATCCCTTTTAATCAGGTCTATTTTTGCTTTGGATTTATCAGATATCATGATTGCCATTCCTGCCTTCTTTCTGTCAGTTGAGGACCAGAAGGTCTTATTCCATCCTTTAATTCTGACCTTGTGGGTGTCTACCCGCCTCATGTGTGTTTCTTGAAGACAACATATGGTAGGGTTTTGGATTCTAATCCATTCTGCTATTCATCTACATTTTATGGGTGAATTCATCCCATTCACGTTCAATGTTATGATTGTCATTTGTGGACTCCCTGGCATTTTGATATCCTTCCCTAATTTCTAACCTTTTCTTCTTCGGCTCTACCTTTTAGTCCAGTGATTTACTTTGAATCAGTCCCCCTTGTCTCCTCCCTTGATGTTTCCCTTTTTAGTCCCTCCCTTTTTGTTCCCTCCCCCTCCCCCCTCTCTTTCCCTCCCTTTTTGTTTTCCCTCTCCCCCCCTTGGTTTTCCCTTCTCCCTACCCTTTTTGGGTAAGATAGAATTTAAGATCCCAATGGATCTGGATGTTTTTGCCTCTCAGAGTTGATTTCCCTGAGATTAAGGTTTAAGTGAAAAACCCCTCTCTTCCTCTCCTTCTTATAAGAGTTTTCTTTCCCTCCCCTTCCCATGTGAATCTTTGTGGGAGAAAGATTATTCTATTTGGTCTTTCTTTACCCCCTATTTATACATTACATTTTCCCCACATGTTAGTATACATAGATTGATAGAAATGTAGGCCTTATAGAAGAGACTTTGAATAAACGAAGAAGATAACATTTTTCTCCTTTCCCCTTTCCTTAATATTTACCTTTTCAGGTATTCCTTGCTCTTTGTTTTTCAGTATCAAACTTTCCACAGAGCTCTGGTCTTTTCTTTGCGAAAAGTTGGAAATCTATTTTGTTGAATGCCCATACTTTCCCTTGGAAGTATATAGTCAGTTTTGCTGGGTAGCTGATTCTTGGTTGAAGGCCCAGCTCTCTTGCCTTTCTGAAGATCATGTTCCATGCCTTTTCATCATTCAGAGTAGAACTTGCAAGGTCTTGTGTGACCCTGATTGGCATTCCTTTATATTAAAATTGTCTTTTTCTGGCTTCCTGTAGGATTTTTTCTTTTGTTTGAGAGCTTTGGAATTTGGCAATTACATTCCTGGGAGTTGTCTTTTGGGGGTTTAGTGTAGAAGGTGTTCTGCGAGCTCTGTAAGTGGCTGTATTACCCCCTTGTTCTAGAATCTCTGGGCAATTTTCTTTGATTATATCTTGTATCATGATGTCAAGTTTGGTGTTTATTTCTGGCTTTTCTGGAAGTCCAATTATTCTTAAATTATCTCTTCTCCCTCTATTTTCCAGATCTGTCACCTTGTCAGTGAGATATTTTATGTTCCCTTCTAATTTCTTGGTCTTTTGGCTTTGCTTTATTAATTCTTGCTCTTTTACATGATCGTTGTCTTCTAGTTGCCTGATTCTGCCCTTTAAAGCCTGGTTTTCCTTTTCAGTTTGGTCACACCGGTTTTATAGATGCGTGAATTTCTTTTGCATTATTTCCCGCTTTTCCTCCCAGAAGGCTTCCATCTTTTTGGTCATTTCTGATTCAAATTCTTCATGGGTTTGTGGAGAGTTTCCATTTCCTTTGGAAGGTTTCAGAGCATTTTCTTGTGTATCGTCTTCTATCTCCTCTGTATTGTGTATTTTGGCTCCGTAGAATGTGTCCAAAGTCCCCCCTTTCTTCTCATTTTTCTTGGTATTTTGGGGCTTCTGTGGTTCTGTGGAGTTTGCCATCTCTGAATGTGGAGGATTAGCTTTTCTTATCTCTGTCTGGTGTTCAGAGGCTTTAGTCCTGGGCAGATTGTCGATTCTATGAGCTTTCCCTGGGTTAAACTGAGTATGCCTTAAGGCAATGACATTCACTGGAACTGCAATGGAAGGGTCGGACCAGGGGGCCACACTCTTCCCCTGGCTCTCTCTGTTTCCCTGCTGCTAAGGTGCCCCCTCGACTGGACTGGGTGGGGTTGCTTTCCGGAAGTTGCCTTCAGAATAGCTGGCCATGAGGCTGTTTTGTTGGCCCTGAGGGTTGCTGTTGTTTCAGAGGACCCTGCTCTCTACGGGGGAAGGGGCCTCGGCTTCCCGGAACTCCGAGGGCAGTGACTTTCACTGAGACTTGGATAGCAGGATTCAGCTGGTGAGGCTGTCTTGCCTGCCCTGAGGGTTGCTGTTGTTTCAGAGGACCTTGCTCTCTGGGGAGGGCAGGGCTGCAGCTTCCCGGAGCCTTGGACTCTGGGCTCCTACCCCTTAGGTCCAAGTGATCTTGGGTTCGGGCTTTTGAGGGGGGCCGTACCTTTTGATCCAGGTCCAGGTACAGGTTGAGGATTCTTAGGGTCTATGCTGTTGATCGTTTTGAATTTTGGGGCCTTAGGAGCTTATAGTTTGAGATTGGTCGGGAAGGGTTTCCAGAGATCTGAACTTTAGCTTTCTCTAAGCCGCCATCTTGACCGGAAGTCTCTCTAGTGTTTTTAATAGGAATGGGTGTTGTATTTTATCAAAGGCTTTTTCTGCATCTATTGATATAATCATGTGATTTTTCTTGGTTTGCTTGTTGATGTGGTCAATTATGTGGATGGTTTTCCTAATATTGAACCAGCTCTGCATCTCTGGTATAAATCTAACTTGATCATGGTGAATGATCCTTCTGATCACTTGCTGGAGTCTTTTTGCTAGTATCCTATTGAAGATTTTTTGCATCTATATTCATTAGGGAGATTGGTCTATAGTTTTCTTTCTCTGTTTTTGACCTGCCTGGCTTTGGAATCAGTACCATGTTTGTGTCATAAAAGGAATTTGGTAGAACTCCCTCTTTGCTTATTATGTCAAATAGTTTGTCTAGTATTGGGATTAGATGTTCTTTGAATGTTTGATAGAATTCACTCATGAATCCACCTGGCCCTGGGGATTTTTTCTTTGGGAATTCTTTGATGGCCTGTTGGATTTCATTTTCTGATATGGGATAACTTAGGAATTCTATTTCTTCTTCTGTTAATTTAGGCAGTTTATATTTTTGTAAATATTCATCCATATCCCCTAAATTGGTGTATTTATTGCCATATAATTGGGCAAAGTGATTTTTAATGATTGCCTTAATTTCCTCTTCATTGGAGGTGATATTCCCCCTTTTCACCTTTGATGCTGTTAATTTGCTTTTCTTCTTTTCTTTTTTTTTAATTAGATTGATCAGTACTTTGTCTATTTTGTTTGTTTTTTCAAAGTACCAGCTTCTAATCTTATTTATTAGTTCAATAGTTTTATCACTTTCAATTTTATTAATTTCTCCCTTAATTTTTAGGATTTCTAGTTTGCTTTTCTTCTGGGGGTTTTTAATTTGTTCTCTTTCAAGTTTTTTTATTTGCATTTACAATTCATTGATCTCTGTCCTCCCTATTTTGATAATATACGCACTCAAGGATATGAATTTTCCTCTGAGTACTGCTTTGACTGCAACCCATAAGGTTTGAAAGGATGTCTCACCATTGTCATTTTCCTCAATGAAATTATCAATTTTTTCTATGATTTGTTCTCTAACTAACTGATTTTGGAGTATCATATTATTTAATTTCCAATTAATTTTTGATTTGGCTCTCCATGTACCCATACTGATCATTATTTTTATTGCCTTATGATCTGAAAAGTTTGCATTTATTATTTCTGCTTTGCGGTATTTGTATGCCATGTTTCTGTGACCTAGTGTATGGTCAACCTTTTTGAATGTGCCATGTGGTGCTGAGAAGAAGGTGTATTCCTTTTTGTCCCTATTCATTTTTCTCCATATGTCTATTAACTCTAATTTTTCTAAGATTTTATTCACATCTTTTACCTCTTTCTTATTCATTTTTTGATTTGATTTATCTAAATTTGATAATGGTTGGTTCCAGTCTCCCACTATTATGATTTTACTGTCTATTTCTTCCTTCATTTCTCCTAGTTTCTCCATTAGAAATTTAGGTGCTATACCATTATACATGTTGATTAGTGATATTTCCTCATTGTCTATACTCCCTTTTAACAAAATATATTTACCATCCCTATCCCTTTTAATCTGGTCTATTTTTGCTTTGGCTTTGTCAGATATCATGATTGCAACTCCTGCCTTCTTTCTATCAGTTGAGGCCCAAAAGGCCTTACTCCATCCTTTAATTCTAACCTTGTGAGTATCAACCCGTCTCATATGTGTTTCTTGAAGACAACATATGGTAGGGTTTTGGGTTCTAATCCATTCTGCTATTTGTCTTCATTTTATGGGAGAGCTCATCACATTCATGTTCAAAGTTATGATTGTCACTTGTAGATTCCCTGGCATTTTGATATCCTCCCCTAATTCTGACCTTTCTTCTTTAGCTATAACCTTTTAAACCAATGATTTCCTTTAGATCAGTCCCTCTAGTCCCCTCCTTTGGTATGCTTCCCTTTCTAGCCCCTCCCTTTTTTGTTTCCTTTCCCTCCCCCCTGTCCTTCCATCCCTTTTTATACTCCCTCCCCTTCCCGACCTTAATTGCCCCTTCTCTCTTACCTTGTTGGATAAGATAGAATTCAAGATCCCAATGGATCTAGATGTTCTTCCCTCTCAGAGTTGATTTCACTGAGAGTAATGTTTAAGTAATACCACTTCACACTCTCTTCCTCTTCTTCTCATATGAGAATTCTTCCCCTCCCCTTCCCATATATATCTTTGTGTGGGAAATATGATTCTATTTAGTTTTTCCCCCTTTATTTTTTAAAGTAAATCTTAGTATCATCAACGATCCCCACCTCCCTTTTTCTTTCTTTCCCCCCCCTTCACCAAATCGTCTTGATGCCCCAATCTTTCCCTATGCATGAATCTTCTAACTTCTCTTATGATGCATACAATTTTTGAGAGTTACATGTTACATTTTCCCCACATATTAATATATATATATATATATATATATATATATATATAATTTGACATAAATGTAGTCCTTATAGAAGAGTGTTTGAATAAAAGAAAAAGATAAGATTTTTCTCCTTTTTCCTTTTTTCATATTTACTTTTTCATGTTTCTCTTGTTCTCTGTGTTTGGATGTCAAATTTTCTACTTAGTTCTGGTCTTTTCTTAGCAAATACTTGGAAATCTATTTTTTGAATGCCCATACTTTCCCTTGGAAGTATATAGTCAGGTTTGCTGGGTAGTTGATTCTTGGTTGGAGACCCAGCTCTCTTGCCTTTCTAAATATTGTGTTCTATGCTTTGCAGTCTCTTAGCATGTTTGCTGCTAAGTCATGTGTGATCTTTATGGGGGATCCTCTATATCTGAAACTCCTCTTCTTGGCTTCTTGTAAGATTTTCTCCTTAGCTTGGAAGCTCTTGAATTTGGTGATTACATTCCTGGGGGTTGTCTTTTGGGGATTTAGTATAGAGGGTGTTCTATGAACCCTTTCTATTTCTATTTTGTCCCCTTGCTCGAGAACATTGGGGCAATTCTCTTCTATAATTTCCTATAGTATGGCATCGAGATTTTTGCCTATCTCTGTTTTTTGGGGCAGGCCAATGATTCTCAAGTTGTCTCTCCTTCCTCTGTTTTCCTGGTCTGTCACCTTGTCAGTGGGATATTTTATGTTTTCTTCTAATTCATTAATTTTTTTTTGCTTTATTAATTCTTGCTGTTTTGCAAGATCACTGTCTTCCAGTGGCTTAATTCTGGTCTTTAGGGACTGGTTTTGCTTTTCAGCTTGGTCTGCCCTCCTGTTAGAGGCTTCCAGCTCTTTTTACAATATGAGGTCTTGTCTGTCAGGCTGCTGACCTCTTTCTGAATTTTTTCTCATTTTTCTTGCCAGAACGTTTCCATCTTTTGGATAAGCTCCAATTTGAGTTCTTCCAGAGCTTGTGGATAATTTCTATTTGGGGGGAGGGGTGGCACGTTTTGATTTTCTTTGAATTTCATCCTCTTTCTCTTCTTTCCCTTGGGTATCCCCCCATAAAAGTTTTCAATAGTCACTTTTTTTCCCTTTCTTCTTGGAGGATTGCTCTTGGGTAGTGTAAGCCATCCCTTTGGTGGTTCCCCCCACCCCTTTCCTTTTTGGTCCAAGGTCTGGGTGATATGGACGGGTTTTCTGTGGATTTAAGTTGTCTCAGACTAGTTCTTCCCAGTCTCCATGGTTTGTTAGTGCTCTCACCCCTGTGCTTTGTGGTCTCTTCTCACCAGTGCACAGGAATCTTTTGTAAAACCTCTCTGAGAGGTGGATCTCTGGTAGCCCCTGTCAGTTTCCAGGGAGCCTTGCGAGCCCCCCTCCCCATTCACTACAGCATGGAGCAGCACTTCAGCCGTAGGCAGTTTCTACAGTTTCCTGAGACTTCACACTGTTCGCAGTTTGCAGGGGCCCCATGGTCTGCGCGCTTTTCAGTGCGCAGGGTTCTTCAGTGAAGCCATCCTGATAGGTTGTTCCCTAGAAGTCCTTAGATCCCAAGGACCCTGGTGTGCCCCCCCAGACAGAGACATTCCTCACTCACTGGCTGTCACAGTGAGTGCTCTGAGCCCCTATTCTGGTTCTGTGGGGGAAGAGGAGGAAGGGCTGCTCAGTTCATGTTTTTGTGCAAGCTTTTCCTCCTTCTCATAGTGTGGCAATGTTCAAACCCCACATACCTTCATTTCTGTGGGGTACTGGAGAGTCCCTTCATTCTTCGAAAGATAGTTTTTATGCTCTTTTTAGGTAGTCTATTTCGTTTGTTGCTGGGGAGAGGAAGCAATTTGCGTCTAGATTGCAGCAATGTTTACCCAGAAGTCCTCATCATTTCTTATAGCACAATAGTATTCCATTACAATCATATGTTATAATATACTCAGTCATTGCCCAATTACTAGGTAGCCCCTCACTTTCCTATTCTTTGTCCCCAGTAAAAAAGTATTTTGGATATATTTTTTTTGTATATACAGTTTCTTTCCCATTTTTTTATCTCTTTGTGATCTGGTAAGATTATTCCTGAGTCAAATGATATGTAGTTTTATAGTTCTTTGGGTCCAAATTGCTCTCCAGAATAGTTGAATCAGTTCACAACTGCCCCAATAGTGCATTAGCATTTCAATTTTCCCATATCCCTTCCAAGTTTTGTTATCTTCATTTTCTGTCATAATAGCATATCTAATTGGTATGAGGTAGTAACTCAGATTTGTTTTAATTTCCATTTCTCTAATTAATACTGATTTGGAGAATTTTTGCATGACTATAGAGAGCTTAAAATAGTTTGAGAAATGCCTGATCCTGTATTTCAATGTGTATTCTTATACATTCAATTCATTTGTCTATATATTTGAAAAATGAGATCTTTATCAGAGAGATTTGTAAAAACAATGCACCAATAAGATTACTATGTATTTTTCTCCATCCTATTTCCCTCTGTTTAATTTCTAACAACTACCTCCCTCAATTTGCTCTTTTCTGTCAGCATCCCCTTTTTTCTATTATTTCCTCCCCCTCCTACTTTCCTGTAGGATAAGATCAATTTATATTCCCAATTGATTTTGTATGTTCTTCACTCTTTGAGTCAATTCTGATGAGAGTAAGGTACATGCACTCCCCATCCCCACTTCCCCCATCTTCCCCTCCATTGAAAAAGCTCTTTCATGACTTTATGTGCAATAATTACCCCCTTATTATTTTCCATTCCCCTTTCACCAAATGCATTCTTTCTTAAACTTAACTTTATTTTTTTAAGATATCATCCCATCCTATTCCTAGATGATGTTCTATATATCACATCTTTGTGTTCTGTCTATGTATACTACTTCTAATTGCCCTAATAATGACAAAGTTCTTAGTAGTTAAAAGAATCTTCTTTCCATGTAGGCATATTCACAGTTGAATCTTAATGAATCTTTTGATTTCTTTCTTATTTATCTTTTCATGCTTCTCTTGAGTCTTGCATTTGAGTAAAATTTTCTATTCAACTCTGGTATTTTCATCAAGAATGTTTAAAAGTCCTCTATTTCATAGAATTCCAATTTTCCCTTGAAGGTTTATATTCAGTTTTGCTGAATAAATGATTCTTGGTTAAAGTCCTAGCCCCCTTGCTTTCTGAAATAGCATAATCTATGCTCTCTGATCCTTTAATGCCAAAATATGCTAAATATTGTGTTATTCTGACTTCAGCTCCATAATTGTTAATTCTTTCCTTTTGGCTCCCTGTAGTATTTTCTCCTTGACCTGGAAGTTCTGAAAATTGGCTACCATAGTCCTGAAAGTTATCCTTTTGTGATTTATTTCAGGAAATGATTGGTGATTCTTTCCATTTCTATTTTACCCTCTGGTTTTCCATTTGGCCAATTCTTGTTTATAAGGAGTTCTCTGCAGTTGGTTTATGTGCCTATTTTTCCAATTTACATATACTGTTTTTTAAGGTATTTATTTTTTCAGTATTTTTGTGCCTACTTTATGAAATTGACTCTCTTTTCATGGTTTTCCTGTATCACTCTCATTTTTCCCAATTTTCTTTCTATCTCTTTTACTTGATTTTTAAAATCCCTTTTTGAACTCCCTCATTAATGTTTTCTGGGCTGAAGACAAATTCCTTTTTTTCTTAGAGCTTTTGAATGTAGTAGTATTGGTTTAGTTTTCTTCTGAGTTTGTATTTTGCTCTTCCTTGTCATCAAAATCACTTTTTATGTTGAGTTTCTTTTATTACCCTTTGCTCATTTTCTAGTCTTTTCTTTCAACTTAAAAAAAACTGTAAGTGATGTGCTCTATAACTTTGGTAAAGGGAGCACTGGTCTAAGCTTCAAGTTCTTGATGCAGTTGCCTTCAGAGCTAGCTCTTGGGTTTTATCTGTTTTCAGTTTTTTCAAGGTGGTATGATATCAGAAGAGTTGTATTTAAAATTCTCCTGGATTTAACATTGTACTAGAAACACTAGCAATAGCGATTAGAGAAGAAAAAGAAATTGAAGGTATTAAAATTGGCAATGAGGAGACCATGTTATCACTTTTTGTGGATGACAAGATGGTCTACTTGAAGAATCCTAGAGAATCAACTAAAAAGCTGGTGGAAATAATCAACAACTTTAGCAAAGTTGCAGGATACAAAATAAACCCACATAAGTCATCAGCATTTCTATATATCTCCAACACATTTCAGCAGAAAGAATTAGAAAGCGAAATTCCATTCAAAATCATCTTAGACAATATAAAATACTTAGGAATCTATCTTCTGAGACAAACACAGGAACTGTATGAACACAACTACAAAACACTTTCCATACAACTAAAACTAGATCTGAGCAATTGAAAAAACATTAACTGTTCATGGGTAGGATGAGCTAACATGATAAAAATGACCATCCTACCCAAACTTATGTATTTATTTAGTGCCATACCCATACAACTTCCAAAAACCTTTTTTACTGATTTAGAAAAAAACATAAAAAAGTTCATTTGGAAGAACAAAAGATCAAGGATACCCAGGGAAATAATGAAAAAAAAAAATACAAAGGAAGGTGGCCTTGCAGTTCCAGATCTCAAACCATACTATAAAATAGTGGTCATCAAAACAATTTGGTACTGGCTAAAAGACAGAAAGGAGGATCAGTGGAATAGACTTGGGGTAAGTGACCTCAGCAAAACAGTCTATGACAAGCCCCAAGATCCCAGCTTTTGGGACAAAAATCCACTATTTGATAAAAACTGCTGGGAAAATTGGAAGACAGACTGTATGGGAGAGATTAGGTTTGGATCAATACCTCACTACCTACACCAAGATAAACTCAGAGTGGGTGAATGACTTGAACATAAAGAAGGAAACTATAAGTAAATTATATGAGCACAGAAGACTATACATGTCAGACCTATGGGAAGGGAAAGATTTTAAAACAAAGCAAGACTTAGAAAGAGCCACAAAATGTAAAATAAATAATTTTGATTACATCAAATTAAAAAGGTTTTGTACAAGCACTAATGCATCCAAAATAAGAAGGGAAGCAGCAAATTGGGAAACAATATTCATTACAAAAACCTCTAATAAAGGTCTAATTGCTCAAATTTACAAAGGGCAAAATCAATTGTACAAAAAAATCAAGCCATTCTCCAATTGATACATGGGCAAAGTACATGAATAGGCAATTTTCAGTCAAAGAAATCAAAATCATTAATAAGCACTTGAAAAAGTTCTCTAAATCCCTGATAATCAGAGAGATGCAACTCAAAACAACTCTGATCACCTCACACCTAGAAGATTGGCTAACATGACAGCAAAGGAAAAGTAATGAAAGTGGGAGGGAATGTGGCAAAATTGGGACATTAATGCATTGCTGCTAGAGTTGTGAATTGATCCAACCATTCTGGAGGGCAATTTGGAACTATGCCCAAAGGGTGATAAAAGACTGTCTGTCTTTTGATCCAGCCACAGCACTGCTGGGTTTGTACCCCAAAGAGATATTAAGGAAAAAGCAAGCCTTGTACAAGAACATTCATAGTTGCACTCTTTGTGGTGGCCAAAAATTGGAAAATGAGGGGATGCCCTTCAATTGGGGAATGTCTGAACAAATTGTGGTATCTGTTGCTGGTGGAATACTATTGTGCTCAAAGGAATAATGAACTGGAGGAATTCCATGTGAACTGGAAAGACCTCCAGGAATTTATGCAGAGTGATAGGAGCAGAACCAGGAAAACATTTTACACAGAGACTGATACACTGTGGTACAATTGGATGTAATGGACTTCTCCATTAGTGACAATGTAGTGATCCTGAACAACCCAGAGGGATATATGAG
The DNA here is from genome assembly GCF_027887165.1 of Monodelphis domestica. Classification (NCBI taxonomy): domain Eukaryota; kingdom Metazoa; phylum Chordata; class Mammalia; order Didelphimorphia; family Didelphidae; genus Monodelphis; species Monodelphis domestica. Next base: position 81,109,331 of record NC_077230.1, read on the forward strand.
AAAAAAACACTACCAACATCTGGAGGAAAAACTGTGGGAATAGAAATACAGAAGAAAAACAACTGCATACCCAGTGGAATTGCGCGTTAGCTATGGGAGGGGTGGGGGGATGGGAGGGAGGAATAGAAAATGATGTTTGTAACCGAGGAATCATGTTTGAAATTGACCGAATAAAAAAAAATAATGTCAAAAATAAAAATACAATTCTCCTGGACTTTGCTTGCATCTCTGAGTAACCTCAGGCATTTTTTTCTACCTTGGAACAGTGACCAGGGTCCCCTGCTCTACTGTGGATACATGGGCTTGTATGCATTAGTGCTCTCCCTCACCCTGTGATCTTGACAAAGGAATGCAACCTGAATGTGCATATGGACAATGTGACAAGTATCTTGCACCCAGAGCCAGTAAAGGGACCCCTATAATTTCCTTCTGAGTAGCTGTCCTACCCACCTCCTTTATCCAGTAGCTAAAAGCGCTAGAGGCCTTTGCCACTGATTCAGCGGCCCCAAAATTCTGGTGCCCTGGTGGAACCTATCCTTGGCACATTTCTCTACATACCACTTCCTTCTGGGACAATAGGTCTTTCATGCTGTCTTTATACATTGTTTTGGGCTTAAAATTTATCCCATTCTATCTTTTTGGTGGTTGGGCTGCTCTAGGATTTATTTAGAGGTGTTATTTTTGTTTTTTTTTTAGGGTAATTTGGAAGAGATCAGTGGGTCTGTGTTCCTCACCTATCCAGCAGAGAAAATGAGCCTAGTTCAGCATGGCCTGTTTTAATGAATTCATGTTAGCTCTTGATTTTTCTTGAAAGAAATGAAAAAAGTAATCTCCACCATCGTGGCTTTTCAAAATTGGCAAAATATCATAGTGTATGGTCTCCATCCTTTGAAGAAGCATTCATGTTACAGATTATGCTTGAATATATTTTTCTTTCTACTTTATCTCGCCCTTATTTTGCCATCAGCACAAGAAGGAAAATTTGACAGTTAAGGTTTCCTTTTTTCTTTTTTAAATAGAATAGGCATTTGATTTTTCCTTAACCTTTTGATGTCATTCACTTAAAAGTCCATCTGGACAAATATAAATTTATCTTAATGTTAATTTATTACTTATTCAATTGCCCTGATTGAGATCAAGGCTTTGTAGCTTCACTATTTTATATTGAGATACTCTGAATTTCTTAAAATTTTGTACACATTTGTTAATTTCTTTAAAATTGTCTGGGTTTTGCATGTAATTAAGCATAATTATTTCAGATATTTCCCTTTACTTTTTGTTTTTGTTATGATTTTTCCAATATTTTATTTAGATAACTGGATTACTTATGATCAACCATATGAAGTATTTCATGAATTATGGAGTAACAAAATTTTATACTGGAAGAGATCTCATCATCCAGCTAGTCTGATACATATCTGGATTGTCCTCTCTCTAGGCACCCAACTTTGGAGTATATTCCCTTTTCCTTTTACCATAACACATTATAACTCTGCCTTTCAGTTATTAATTGATGGATAGTTCTGCCAAACCTAAATAGTTTCCTCTCTGTGTGGTCTATCTTTATCTTGTTGCTAATTTCTTTTCCTGTGGCCTATTTATTAGTTTTATCCTATAACAACATTTCTTTGTGAGTTACAATTGAGATTTCCACTTATCAATTTAATTAATTAAAAATTTACTATGCATTTTCTCTGAGCTAGGCTCTATGTGGAGCATTGGGCATCTAAAGAAATGCAAAAATATCCCCTGTAATCAAAGAGCTTTCATTTCTCCAACCTTTGGTTGAGTCTTCTTAATTAATATTTTATTCCCTCAATTACATGTAAAAATAATTTTAACATTAATTTTTTTTAATTATGACTTACAAATTTTCTCCTCCTTCCCTCCCTCCCCTAATCTCTCCTTGAAATGGCCAGCCTTTTCTATATGGTATATATGTATTGTTCTAAAAACGTATTTCCATATTACTAGTGTTTAAAATAAACAGACAAAAAAACACACACAAAAGTAAAAAAATATAAAAATACTTTTCAATCTATATTCAGATTCCATCAGTTCTTTCTCTGAAAGGTAGATACCATTTTTCATTATAATGCTTTTGGAATTGTCTTGGATCATTGTATCCTTGAGGAATTCTAAGTCATTCATAGTCAATCATTATGTAATATTTTTGTTACTGTATACAATGTTCTCTTGGTTCTTCTCATTTCACTTTGTATTAGTTTCTGTAAGTCTTTCCAGATTTTTCTGAGAGCATCCTACTTGCCATTTTTAATAATACAATAGTATTCCATCCGGGTGTATGGGGTGCTCAGGGAGGAGTAATATCTTTGGTATGGAGGGCTTGTCGTGCCCTCCTAGGGCAGCTCTCCAGCCTCTGACCCTCACCTGACACCCAGCTTTAACTTGTGGCTCCCAGTAGCCGCTAGCATGAGGGCAACAGCTTCGACAGGCCAGCTAAACCTTTTGAGGGTAGCCATCCGGTCTTCGTGGACCCCTGGTGAACTAGGGCTTTGCTCACCCAGCATGTGAAGACTGTTTCGGCGGAACAGGTGGAAGAAACCAACAAGAAGATTCAACGGCTGAGATGGCGATGCAGCAAGGAACTGTGGAGTGCTTAGGGCGTGTTGGAGCACAAAAGACAAATGGCCATCCAATGCAGCTGAGGAAGTCTCCAGGTGTAACGACTTTTCGTGCCATTGGACCCAGGCTTCCTGTCTCTGTGCATTGACTTTTCCACTTAAATCTTCATGCACAAGTGTCTTTGTGCACAAAAACGCACAAAGACAATCGTCATCCTCGGTTACCGAGAAACTACTACCAGTATTCCATCACAGTCATATACCAAAACTCATTTACTCATTCCTCTATTGATGGACATTCCCTTGGTTTCCAGTTAGTTGCTACTGCAAAAAGTCTTTTTAAATATTTTGTACATTCATGGTCTTTGCTTTTTTTAAATATCTTTGGGATAAAGTCCTAATAATTATATTGTTAAATCAAAAGCTATACACAATTTATAATCCTTTGGACATACTTCCCAATTGCTCTTCAGAATGGTTGGACCAATTCACAACTCTACCAGTAGTGCATTAGTATCTCAGTTTTCTCAGGTCCCTTCCAACATTTGTCATTTCCCTTTTTTTCATATTAGCTAATCTAACAAGTGTGAAATGGTAACTCAAAGTTGTTTTCATTTTCATTTCTCTGATCAATGGTGATTAGATAATTTTTTCATATAACTTTGATTATTTCAACTGAAAACTGACTTTTCATATCCCATGTCCTTTCATTAATTGGAGACTCACATTCTTATTTTGACTCTGTTCTCTACACATTTGGAAAATAAAACTTTTATCAAGGAAACTTGCTATAATTTCTTCAGTTATAATTATTTCCCCTTTCCTATTTTCCTTATTTATCCTACTCTCTTCTCTCATTCTGTCTCTGTCTCTGCCTCTGCCTCTATCTCCGTCTCTCTCTCCTTTAAACCTGTCCATCTTCAAAAATGCTTTTTCATACTACTTCCTCCTCTAATCCCTTTTCCCTTCTATTACCTTCTCAACTTCTCTTATCCCCTTCCTCTCTTACTTTCCTGTAGAGTAAGATAGATTTCTACATCCAAATGGGAAGGTAAGTTATTTCCTCTTTGAGCCTTTTCTGATTATTGTTAAGTTCCTTCCTGTTTTTTTTTTTACTCAACTGTTCTTAAGGTGCTTCCTTTATGTGAGATAATTTATCCCATTCTACCTCTCCTTCCCATCTTCTTTTAATCCATTCCTCTTTTAAATTTATTTTTATATATCATCACATCATATTCAACTCATATCCATACCATCTGTGTATGTACACTCCTGACTGCCTTAACAATGATAAAATTCTTACTAAAATACTTTGAGAGTATTATTCTAGAATTTTATTAATTCAAACTATTTTTTATTATTAGGAATTTTATTGGATGTGTTTCCCTCCCCAATTTCTCTGAAGATTCATCCATCCCACTCCCTCCTTTCTATCTATGACACAAATCTTGAATTTACATTCTATTGAGGAATGAAGGATTCTGAGGCATTTACTAAGAGATACTACTTTAGGGGTGCCTGGTGAAACTTGTTGATTGTTCATATAATTTGCTATTAGTTTCCAGTTGTCTTTGGCTCAGTAGTTATATCTGCTGTCACAAAGAGTAGCCTGCACAGGTCCCAAGGTTGGTAAGCAGATCAAGTGTAATCTGGAACTGTACTTTGTGAGAACCTTCACAGGACTGATGCAAGGAAAGTAATTTGTACATATCAAAACTGTTTGTAAATGTATGATGTATGATGATTATTAATACCTCATTGAAAGGGTCGTTGTGAAAAAAAGACATTTTAAATTTAAAGTTCCAAATCAAAATAAGAACATTTATAATTTTTCAACAAAATTCCCATTGCAAAAAGGAACTTGATTAGGAACTAGGAATGCAAATATTAGAGAAATGATACATGCTGACATAAATAAGTTAATGCCAAAAGATATGGTAAGACAGATACATGAATAACTAGAATTCAGAGAATTAAACACAAAGTACAAATGTAGACAAAGTGTTAGAGTTACTCTGGAGAGAAAGCATTTTAGCTAGGGGTATCAGGAAGTGTTGATCATTTATTCACATGTATCATATCTGAGACTTCAATGCACAGAAGAAGATGAGGGGCTCTTTTAAAGAGATTTTTACTGATATCTTTGTTTATATATGATGTACAATTCCCCCTCTTCCCTTCTCTTTCCCTCTCCCAGACAGTCTGAGTTTCTAACAATAAAATGGGATTTTATATTCCAGAGCAATTCTCTTGTTTCTTCCATGAGCTCTAATCTCCTTGTATACTCAAACAGCACTTAGACCTAAAAATCCAAATTTATAGCTGTCAAATCACATAACAAACTAACACATTTTGGCACTATCTTCAATCTTCCCAAAATATCTATGTATTGAAGAATCACCTCGTAAGGCTTTAGGGGGATATGATAAAATGAAGAGTGAGGTTTAGATTGGGAGAATGTTGTAAGGTACAGAATAATATGAGGGAGACTATAGGGAGATTGAATGAGGATAATTTAAAAGGTGAATATGTATCTGAGGGATGAGAGTCAAAGAAGAAGAAATTACTCTCTCAGAGAGGAATAGGGAAAGAATTGACTGAGTGAGGATTCAATGAAGGAAGAAGAATTTTTAGAGAAAAGAAAAGAGAGCTTTAGAGGACAGAGAATCTCGAATACAGGTCATGTAGACCAGAAATGTTCATTGCCAGTAATTACAACCAATATAATACCTGTCATCTTGAGGGAAGAGGTTGGAAGAAAGTGAACATGAATTGCAAAATGTCAAGAACAATTACTGAAAATTGAACTGACATGTAACCTGGAAAAATTAAAATAATTAAAAGGATAAAAAGTATGGTAAGTATTATTCAGGATTGAATCATCTTCCGAACAATGTTCAAACAGAAAAGATTTCAGGAAATTTAAGTGGATAGAGTCTAGGAATATTGCTAGGTTGAAATTTGGGTGACAATGAAGAAAGAAGTTTTGACTTGAAGCTGCCTGGAAATATCAGAAACAAAAGAAAAAAAAATTTCCCTAAGGGCCAAAGTTGATGAAAGAAATAGCTTGTCTCAGGGGTAGAGTATGCTCTAGTATCTTACCATGTTGTCTTTGATTGTGCTTGAGTTCCTTGAAATGCCATGACTCGGGGGATATACACACATATACATATATGTGTATATATACAAACGTGTGTATAAATGCATACATACAAGGTGGTATATGAGTGAGTGAGTAATAATTCCCATTAAAAAGATGTCCTTTGAATACTATATTTTAACTAATATTGTATCCTACCTACATATATATTCTCAGTATCTCTGGAGATAAGTTTTGGGTTTTATTGTTGTTGCTTTGTTTTACAACCTGGAAAACTGTATACAAATATTCATAGAAATATATACCTAACTGACCTTTACTTTGGTGTGAGGGGACATCAGGTTACTATGTAGCTAATAATAATGAATTGTATTCAAGTCAACAAAATTTATTAAATCTTTACTATTGAAAGGACTATCAAGTCAGCAAACAGTGATTCTGGTTTTTCTGTGTCAAACTCTGCTAGACTCTGGGAATACAAAGAAAAATGAATCAATACTACATTGACAGTATTTACATTCTTTTGGGGGAAAGGATGTCATAGATGATGTGTGACCATTATCCTGCAACAAGTAAATTTTCATTGACAGTATGAGCAGTTGGGGTTTACCAGTAATTAAATGTATATTGTAGACACTAATTATTTATGTGAATCTTATGAGTAGCTTACTTTGCTTCAGGTAAAGGCCCTCAACTAGACTGTATGCAAGCAAGAATTTTAAAAATGAGGCTACTGTCAAATAATGTCATCATTGTAATAGCATAGAAAAAGAATTGGATCTGAAATCAAAGTTTCTGGACTTAAATCCCATATCTAACCCTCTCTACTCATGTGACATAAAACAAATAACTGTACCATCTTGTGTGTTTAATTTTCCTTATTTGCAAGATGATAAAATTGGATCCCATGACCTATGGTGTACTTTTATTTTCTACATCAATGATACCATGATGCTACATGTAAGTTATGAGAACTCAACTTATATATTTGTTGAAAATAGAAGATAGAGGAGAGCAGACAGGAGATGGAAAAAGAAAGAAAGAAAGAAAGAAAGAAAGAAAGAAAGAAAGAAAGAAAGAAAGAAAGAAAGAAAGAAAGAAAGAAAGAAAGAAAGAAAGAAAGAAAGAAAGAAAGAAAGAAAGAAAGAAAGAAAGAAAGAAAGAAAGAAAGAAAGAAAGAAAGAAAGAAAGAAAGAAAGAAAGAAAGAGAAAGAAAAGAAAGAAGGAAGGAAGAAAAGGAAGGAAGAAAAGGAAAAGAAGGAAGGAAGGAAGAAAAATGAAAGAAGAGAAGAACATAACCAAACATTCCATTACACCTGTATTCCACTCAAAAACTAGACAACTATCATATGAAATATAATCCTCTTCTGTCCCACCATCCTCCCTATAATAGAGGAACTACATCTCAAGATAGCTTAATCCACTTTGCAATGGCTATAATAGTTTAGAAAATTTTCCTTGTTGTTGCTCAGTCATGTCAATTCTTTGTGAACCAATTTAGGGTTTTCCTTTCTAATTTTTTAATGTATTTTCTAATTACATAGAAAACAATTTTACATTCTTTTTGAAAATTTTGAGTTCTAAGTTCTCTCCTTTCCTCCCTTCTCTTGCCCTCTCCTGAGACAATAAACAATTTGATAAAGATTATATATGTGATATTATTGAAAACATTTTTCTATATTTTTTCCATTGTGGAAGACATATATAAAACAAACAAGAATTTTTAAAAATGAAGAATAATATGTTTTGATCTGCATTCAGACTCTATCAGTTCTTTCTCTGGATGTGTATTGCATTTTTTTCATCATGTCTTTCAGAATTGTTTTGAATCATTGTATTGCTGAGAATTGCTAAGTCACTCACAGTTGATTATCATACAATATTGCTGGTATGATGTATGAATTCTGGTTATGCTCATGTAAGTCATTCCAAGAATGTTTCTGAAAACATCTTACTTAACATTTCTTATAGCACAGTAGTATTCTATTACAGTATATGCCATGACTTGTTTAGACATCCTCTAATTAACGGACATTTCTTCAATTTCAAATTCTTTGCCTCCAAAAATAGAACTACTATAAATATTTTTGTACAAATGTATCCTTACCTTCCCTTTTTCTAAAATCTCTCTGAGATGCAGTATTACTGAATCAAAGGTGATGCACAGTTTTAGAGCCCTTTGGAAATAGTTCATTTGGGGTTTTCCTGGCAAAGATACTGTAGTGGTTTGCCATTGCCTTCTCCAGCTCATTTTACAAAAGAAGAAACTGAGGGAAGCAGGGTCAAGTGACTTGCCCAGGGTCACCCAATTGATATATGTGTGAGCCTTGATTAGAACTCAGAAAGATGAGTCTTCCTGACTTCAGGCTCAGTACTCTCTCCATTACAACATATAACTACACTTATATTAAGAATGATTTTGCTCCTTGGCAAATTCTCCCAGTTTTTCCTAGGTTCAGGCCTTTGGAGCTATGCAAAACAAGGAAAGTAGAGAAGTAGAACACTGGATTTGGAGAAAAGGACCTCTTTCCCCCACAGACACAGTATGATTTACTTGTACAAGTAACTTTCATTTTAATTTTCTGGGCTTCAGTTTACCTACCTAAAAAAGTTCAGTCCTCTAGACTTATGATTGCATGTCTAATACTATATAGTTTACTATCCTAGGGTGTCTCTTTCTCTTACTTTTTCTTCTACTCAATTTTCCGTGACTTGTCTTTTTCATCTTTCTTTTATTTTATATTCAGACTTCTGATGCTTGGATCAAATAACAATATTTGGAGTCTACTTTTTCAATTCATATATGAAGAAACTAACTCCAAGAGAAGTGGGGATACTTGAATAATGGCATAGAAATATCAAATGACAGAAGTGGGATTTGAACATAGGTTCTCTGATACCAAATTCATTGCTCTTTCTTTTTTTATCTTCCTGTCTTTCAACTTTAGAATTTTCTTAGCCCTGGTTCAAAAAGTTATGACCATCATTTCTTTTATCTTGGACCTGAACAATTGAAAGAATTTGCTGATTTATTTTTCAATCTCAAATCTCTCCCCGCTCCAGTTCATCCTCCACTCAGCTGTCAAAGTGATCTTCCTAAATCACTTTCTGACAATGTCATCCTTATTCAATAAACTTCAGTGATTTCCTCTTACCTCTAGGAATACATTAAAAATCCTGTCTATTAGTATTCTTCAGAATACTTTTCCAGTTTCCTAACACCTTACTCTATCCCAAGCACTCTAAGTTCTGGAGATACACAACTCCTTACTGTTCATCATCTAAGAGGATGACACTAGGAAACACACTTCATCTTCCAACTGTTCTTTGTCACTAGTTGTCCCTAATGTTCAGGATTTTCTGTCTCCTTTTCATGATTTCATAGCTTCAATGGCTTCCTTTGAGTCCCCCATCTATAAACCGCCCCCCCCAAACAGCAACAACAATACAAACCATTTTCCTCTTCCCTTTAATCATAAAGCCTGTCTATATTTTTTCTGTACATAGTTGTTTGCATGACCTGCTCCTTCCCCATATTAGCCTCTCAGTTCCTTAAGAGCAAGGATTGTCTTTTTTGCCTTTCTTTGAATAGCCATTATTTAACACAATACCTGACACATAGAAATTCAATAAAACCTTACTTCTTTACTTGTTGATGACTATTTCTTCTCTGATGTGTATGTCATCACATTTCCTTACAAAGTATCACATGATGATCAATACACATTTGTTTTTTATAAGACCCTCTAATTGCCCTTGACAACACTTATGATGATTATTTTAACTGGTAAAAACTCTAACCAAAGAATTTAAATGGCTAGTGGAAAGAGGTAAAGAGCAGGTCAAAAACCCATCTCAGTTCAAAGATATAAACTATAGTTTTATATGTTGTAAAAATTAAATTACATCTCTAATAATATAAATATTATATTTTATGAGATTTATTAAGTATCATTAGAAATCAAGGAATAAAGAGGATACAAAATAAAAACCACATGCCCGTGGCTGATAAGCCCATTTAAAATCCCCATGTCTACCTTACCACCATACTTACTGCATCATTGCAAAGGAAGAGATCCATGTAGGAGGGGTTAGTGCCAGTTGAATACCAACAAAGTGATCTCATCAATGAGATAATGTGAGAGAGATTCTAGGGAATTCTGGGAAATACCAAGGACTTTTGGGGAATTAAGTCTCAGGTTAAAAATCTACATTTATACATTCCCCCGTGAGAACCAAGGAAGACTAGTCTCTCTAGTGGGTCTTGTAAACATACCAGCTATGAAATTGCAATAATTTGAGAATAAGATGAAAAGAGAACAAAACCAATAACACCCATTTCAGTTCCGGATGCAAGGTTGAGTTATGGGGTGTGAAGTCAATTATCAAAACAAAAACATAAAAGATAAAATGGAAGAAAAATTAAACTTTTGGAGAAAGAAAAATTCAAAATCAGGATCAAAATATAAAAAAATCTATCTATACAAAATTTTGAGTAAGCACGAATAAATTCATAATAGGCCCTTGTATTAAGGTTTAATAAATTTCTAACAGGCCCTTGTATTAGGGTCCAATTAAAGTAATTTATATCCCACAAGTCTGAAGGACAGAGAGCAGTAATATTTCACTTACCCATTTGCAGCCAAGAATACAGGAAGTTACCATACCTTAAAAGATAAAAAAAGGACCAGATTTTGTGATAGGGAAATGTCATTCCCTGGTCTGATTTTACCTTCGTTCTCAGGGATAAGGGGAGCCGGGATGATACTCAAACTTTGGTACTTGTCTGTGAGTATTTCACAAAGACTGTGGATACAAGGAAGTCCTACATTTTAACATATATCAAGCATCGCAACCTCGAGTCTCACACTAGGTTCAAGTTCTTTTGTACTGGTTTAGAAGTTCATCAATCCCATCTGGACTGGTTTGGTCCCTGTTGACCTTGTGCTCCTTGACACTGTATAGTGGCTCTTTTGTTCCCTTCTCCTGGAATCAAACACAATCATGAATCATAGTCCCATAACATTTATCAGTAACTGGCAGGTTTTCATAGTCTAAAGCTGTTTGGGTATGCATTAATGTTATAGCAAACATATATGTATATATGTATATACACACATATATAAAGTTATGTTACTGCAGAATAAAAACTCAATATTGATTTTTGTACCTCAAGTATAAGAAATGGGAAAGGGGGAAAAAAAGAAAATATCTAATCAAAATAAAAGAAAAGCAATAATAAAAGTCCGAAAAAATCCAGGAATTCAATGTGTTCCCCCAAAATAGCATCCACTTGTCAATGGATTATTATCTCCAATGCATGTGATAGGTAGGATACAGTCAATCAGTTTCAATACAAGATGCTCTCTTTACATGTGAGCAATGAATCCAAGAGTCACTTGCTCCAATCTTTATAGGTGTTGGAGTAGTTAGCAATATTTGGAATGGTCCTCCCCAGGAAGGTTGAGTTGTTCCAGTGCGCTGGAAGTTCTTTATATATACCTTATCTCCTGGGTTCAGGTCATAAAGTGAAAAGACTAGTGGTCCTGCTTGTACTGCAGCTGTGGATTCATGGAGTTCCCACTTTTTATGCCGTAATTTCTGTATATAGGAAGCAAAAGAAGCATCTCCCCCTAATAGTGATATATATGCAGGGGGAAAAGGCTTATCCTGTATTAGGTGGATGTCCAAAAAGCATCTCAAATGATGAGATCTGTAGGTCTCCCCTGGGCCTGTTTCTAAGATAAAATAGGGCCAGAGGGAGAATTTCAGGCCATTTTAAATGAGTCTCAGTGCATAATTTGCCAATCATAGTTTTAAGGTCTCTGTTCATTCTTTCAACTTGGCCTGAGCTCTGGGGGTGATATGGTACATGGAATTGGGGAGTTATTCCCAAGCAAGAATATATCTGAGTTAGAACAGAATCAGTAAAATGATTTCCCCTATCTGAATCAATATGTACTGGTAGGCCAAAGCGAGGAATAATCTCTTTTAAAAGCAACTTAGCAACAAAAGCCACTGTGACTCGGGCTGTAGGAAATGCTTCCAACCATCTGGTCAGCTGATCTACTATAACGAGACAAAATTTATATTGTCCAGCTTTTGGCATTGTTATGAAATATATCTGTATGTGCTCAAAAGATGTATGAGTCAGAGGATGCCAACCAAAAGCTTTGCCACAAAAGGTGTGTTGGTTATATGCTTGGCCCGTATAACAGGCTGTACACACTTTAGAGACTATAGTAGTTATACCAGGAGCTATTCATACTCTCTTAACAGAGTCCACAATGCCCTGGGTAACCATTTTTATGAAAAGATTGACAAATTTGGTGATAGAAACTTCTAGGGAGCAGGGGTTTTCCTTCAGATGACACTCATACTCCATTAATCTGTTTTGCTTTGAATTTTCGCTTCTATTTTTCCACTTTCCATTATAGGAAAGTGTTCAATTTAAATCATCAGTGGTTATTAATATTAAAATTAATTCAGGCTGTTCTATGACCACTAGCTTTGCAACAGTATCTGCTTGATCATTTCCCCTAGAGACAGGGTCGGTGCCACCTGTATGGGCAGAGCAATGAACTACATCTAGGGCTTCTGGCAGCTGGAGAACAGAAAGAACTTCATTAATAATTTCTGCATTAGCTATGGATTTTTCAGCCAAGGTTAAAAATCCTCTCTGGAGCCCTACCATCCCAACTGAGTGACAAATGCCAAAAGCATATCTAGAATCTGTATAAATTGTTGCCTTTTTATCCTTGGCAATTATACAGGCATGTTTCAGGACTATGAGTTCTGCACCTTAAGCTCTAATATTAGAGGGCAGTGAAGCTGACCACTTGGTGACAAGTTCTGTGACTACAGCAGCTCCACTGTAGCATATTCCATCCTTCATAGAAGAAGAACCATCCATAAATACGACTAGATCTGGATTGTCTAAGGGAGTGTCCAAGAGATTATCTTGAAGTTTTTGTTTCTGTTTTTGTTTTTTATCATGGATATTAGTGTTTCCCAACTGTGTAATGCTTCTCCTGAAGTTGGTAAATTGGGCAGCAAGGTGGCAGGGTTAAGGGTTGTACAGCATTTTAAAGTTATATTTTCATCGTTCAACAAGGTTATTTTATATCTTGTAATTTGTTGGTCAGAAAATGTTCATGTTCTATGCCTTAGCAGCAATGCTTCTACCTCATGTGGGCGCAAAATTGATAATGGGCATCCCAATACTAGATCAACAGTTTCTGCGTGCTTCTTTAGCATATTAAAATACAATTTAATTTTTTTTTCCTTTATCTCAATGCTTGCTTAGATAAGTATGCCCACAGGTACCTTCCACTCTACAAGCATTTATACAGCCACCTACTGTAAAGAATTAAAAGTGCAAGAAAATAAAAAAGAATTCCTTTGCTACTGCTACTAGTGATTTAAAATAATACTATTAAATTGAATACATTTAAATAAAAGGATTATTGATAGGAAATATTAATAATATTGAATTTAAATTAAAACAAAATTTCTAAAATTGAACAAAGCCAACATTAACTCAAATTAATTACATGAAATATTAAGAAATAATCTTAGAGACTTCCGGTTAAGATGGCGGCTTAGAGAAAGCTAAAGCTCAGATCTCAGGAAAACCCTTCCCGACCGATCTCAAACCAAAAGCTCCTAAGGCACCGAAATTCAAAACGATCAACAGCACAGACCCTGGGAACCCTCCTCCTGGACCTGGACCCGGTTCAAAAGGTACGGCTCCCCTCAAAAGCCAGAACCCGAGATCACTCGGACCTCAGGGGTAGGAGCGCACAGTCCAAGGCTCCCGGAAGCCGCAGCCCATCTGGCTCAGAGAGCAGGGTCGTCTGAACAACAACCCTCAGGGCCTTCTACCCGAGTCCTGGTGAAAGTTACTGCCTGGGGCTCCCGCTGCAGAGAGCTGGTCAAAACAACAGCAACCCTCAGGGCGGGCAAGACAGCCTCACAGGCTGGATCCTGCTATCCAAGTCTCAGTGAAAGTCCTTGCCCTCGGAACTTGGGCTAGCTGCAGCCCATCCCCCCGCAGGCCTACGAAACAGCCTCACGGCCAGCGATTCTGAAGGCAACCTCCGGAAAGCAACGTGGTCCGACCCTTCCATTCCAGTTCCAGTGAGGCATATTCAGTTTAACCCAGGGAAAGCTCATAGAAGGGACAATCTGCCCTGGACTAAAGCCTCTGATCACCAGACAGAGATAAGAAAAGCTAATCCTCCACATTCAGAGATGGCAGCAAACTCCACAGAAGCACAGAAGCCCCAAAATACCAAGAAAAATAAGAAGAAAGGGGCGACTTTGGACACATTCTATGGAGCCAAAATACAAAATACAGAGCAGATAGAAGAAGATATACAAGAAAATTCTCCAAAATCTTCCAAAGGAAATAGAAACTCTCCACAAACCCATGAAGAATTTGAATCAGAAATGACCAAAAAGATGGAAGCCCTCTGGGAGGAAAAGTGGGAAATAATGCAAAAGAAATTCACGCATCTACAAAACCAGTTTGACCAAACTGTAAAAGAAAACCAGGCTTTAAAGCAAGAACTAATAAAGCAAAGCCAAAAGACCAAGAAATTAGAAGAGAACATAAAATATCTCACCGACAAGGTGATAGATCTGGAAAATAGAGGGAGAAGAGAAAATTTAAGAATAATTGGACTCCCAGAAAAGCCAGAAATAAACACCAAACTGGACATCATGATACAAGATATAATCAAATTGCCCAGAGATTCTAGAACAAGGGGGCAATACAGCCACTGACAGAGCTCACAGAACACCTTCTACACTAAACCCCCAAAAGACAACTCCCAGGAATGTAATTGCCAAATTCCAAAGCTATCAAACAAAAGAAAAAATCCTACAGGAAGCCAGAAAAAGACAATTTAGATATAAAGGAATGCCAATCAGGGTCACAAAAGACCTTGCAAGTTCTACTCTGAATGATCGTAAGGCATGGAACATGATCTTCAGAAAGGCAAGAGAGCTGGGTCTCCAACCAAGAATCAGCTACCCAGCAAAACTGACTATATACTTCCAAGGGAAAGTATGGGCATTCAACAAAATAGAAGACTTCCAACTTTTTGCAAAGAAAAGACCAGAGCTCTGTGGAAAGTTTGATACCAAAAATCAAAGAGCAAGGAATACCTGAAAAGGTAAATATTAAGGAAAGGGGAAAAATGTTATCTTCTTCTTTTACTCAAACTCTCTTCTATAAGGACTACATTTATATCAATCTATGTATACTAATATGTGGGGAAAATGTAATGTATAAATAGGGGGTAAAGAAAGACCAAATAGAATAATCGTTCTCACACAAAGATTCACATGGGAAGGGGAGGGGAAGAAAACTCCTATAAGAAGGAGAGGAAGAGAGGGTTTTTTTTTTTTTTTACTTAAACCTCAATCTCAGGGAAATCAACTCTGAGAGTGAAAAACATCCAGATCCATTGGGATCTTGAATTCTATCTTACCCAACAAGGGTAAGGAGAAGGGAAAACCGAGGGGGGGAGGGGAAGAGGGAGAACAAAGAGGGAGGGAAAGAGAGGGGGGAGAGGGAGAGGGAGAACAAAAAGGGAGGGAAAGAGAGGGGGGGAGGGGGAGGGAAGAAAAAGGGAGGGACTAAAAAGGGAAACATCAAGGGAGGGGACAAGGGGACTGATTCAAAGTAAATCACTGGACTAAAAGGTAGAGCCGAAGAAGAAAAGGTTAGAATTAGGGAAGGCAATCAAAATGCCAGGGAGTCCACAAATGACAATCATAACTTTGAACGTGAATGGGATGAACTCACCCATAAAACGTAGACGAATAGCAGAATGGATTAGAATCCAAAACCCTACCATATGTTGTCTTCAAGAAACACACATGAGGCGGGTTGACACCCACAAGGTCAGAATTAAAGGATGGAGTAAGACCTTCTGGGCCTCAACTGATAGAAAGAAGGCAGGAGTGGTAATCATGATATCTGATGAAGCCAATGCAAAAATAGACCTGATCAAAAGGGATAGGGAAGGTAATTATATTTTGTTAAAAGGGACTCTAGACAATGAGGAAATATCATTAATCAACATGTATGCACCAAATAATATAGCACCCAAATTTCTAATGGAGAAACTAGGAGAATTGAAGGAAGAAATAGACAATAAAACCATACTAGTGGGAGACTTAAACCAACCATTATCAAATTTAGATAAATCAAATCAAAAAATAAATAAGAAAGAGGTAAAAGAAGTGAATGAAATCTTAGAAAAATTAGAATTAATAGACATATGGAGAAAAATAAATAGGGATAAAAAGGAATACACCTTCTTCTCAGCACCACATGGCACATTCACAAAAATTGACCATACATTAGGTCACAGAAACATAGCACACAAATGCAAAAAAGCAGAAATAATGAATGCAGCCTTCTCAGATCACAAGGCAATAAAAATAATGATTAGTAATGGTACATGGAAAACCAAATCTAAAACCAATTGGAAATTAAACAATATGATACTCCAAAACCGTTTAGTTAAAGAAGAAATCATAGAAACAATTAATAATTCCATCAAGGAAAATGACAATGGCGAAACATCCTTTCAAACCTTTTGGGATGCAGCCAAAGCGGTAATCAGAGGCAAACTCATATCCCTGAAAGCTTATATTAACAAACAAGGGAGAGCAGAGATCAATCAATTGGAAATGCAATTGAAAAAACTCGAAAGCGATCAAATTAAAAACCCCCAGCAGAAAACCAAATTAGAAATCCTAAAAATTAAGGGAGAAATTAATAAAATCGAAAGTGATAGAACTATTGATTTAATAAATAAGACAAGAAGCTGGTACTTTGAAAAAACAAACAAAATAGACAAAGTACTGGTCAATCTAATTAAAAAAAGGAAGGAAGAAAAGCAAATTCACAGCATTAAAGATGAAAAGGGGGACAGCACCTCCAATGAGGAAGAAATTAAGGCAATCATTAGAAATTACTTTGCCCAATTATATGGCAATAAATACACCAATTTAGGAGAAATGGATGAATATATACAAAAATACAAACTGCCTAGACTAACAGAAGAGGAAATAGAATTCTTAAATAATCCCATATCAGAAATTGAAATCCATCAAGCCATCAAAGAACTTCCTAAGAAAAAATCCCCAGGGCCTGATGGATTCACCTGTGAATTCTATCAGACATTCAGAGAACAGTTAATCCCAATACTATACAAACTATTTGACATAATAAGAAAAGAGGGAGTTCTACCAAACTCCTTTTACGACACAAACATGGTACTGATTAAAAACCAGGCAGATCAAAAACAGAGAAAGAAAACTATAGGCCAATCTCCCTAATGAATATAGATGCAAAAATCTTAAATAGGATACTAGCAAAAAGACTCCAGCAAGTGATCAGAAGGATCATTCACCATGATCAAGTAGGATTCATACCAGGGATGCAGGGCTGGTTCAACATTAGGAAAACCATCCACATAATTGACCACATCAACAAGCAAACTAGCAAGAACCACATGATTATTTCAATAGATGCAGAAAAAGCCTTTGATAAAATACAACACCCATTCCTATTAAAAACACTAGAAAGCATAGGAATAGAAGGGTCATTCCTAAAAATGATAAACAGTATATATCTAAAACCAACAGCTAATATCATCTGCAATGGGGATAAACTAGATGCATTCCCAATAAGATCAGGAGTGAAACAAGGATGCCCATTATCACCTCTACTATTTGACATTGTACTAGAAACACTAGCAGTAGCAATTAGAGAAGATAAAGAAATTGAAGGCATCAAAATAGGCAAGGAGGAGACCAAGTTATCACTCTTTGCAGATGACATGATGGTCTACTTAAAGAATCCTAGAGATTCAACCAAAAAGCTAATTGAAATAATCAACAACTTTAGCAAAGTTGCAGGATACAAAATAAACCCACATAAATCATCAGCTTTTCTATATATCTCCAACACAGCTCAGCAGCAAGAACTAGAAAGAGAAATCCCATTCAAAATCACCTTAGACAAAATAAAATACCTAGGAATCTACCTCCCAAGACAAACACAGGAACTATATGAACACAACTACAAAACACTCGCCACACAACTAAAACTAGACTTGAACAAATGGAAAAACATTAACTGCTCATGGATAGGACGAGCCAATATAATAAAAATGACCATCCTACCCAAACTTATTTATTTATTTAGTGCCATACCCATTGAACTACCAAAATACTTCTTCACTGATTTAGAAAAAACCATAACAAAGTTCATTTGGAAGAACAAAAGATCAAGGATATCCAGGGAAATAATGAAAAAAAAAAACACATATGATGGGGGCCTTGCAGTCCCTGACCTAAAACTATATTACAAAGCAGCAGTCATCAAAACAATTTGGTACTGGCTAAGAAACAGAAAGGAAGATCAGTGGAATAGACTGGGGGAAAGCGACCTCAGCAAGACAGTATACGATAAACCCAAAGATCCCAGCTTTTGGGACAAAAATCCACTATTCGATAAAAACTGCTGGGAAAATTGGAAGACAGTGTGGGAGAGACTAGGAATAGATCAACACCTCACACCCTACACCAAGATAAATTCAAAATGGGTGAGTGACTTAAACATAAAGAAGGAAACCATAAGTAAATTGGGTAAACACAGAATAGTATACATGTCAGACCTTTGGGAGGGGAAAGGCTTTAAAACCAAGCAAGATATAGAAAGAATCACAAAATGTAAAATAAATAATTTTGACTACATCAAACTAAAAAGCTTTTGTACAAACAAAACCAATATAACTAAAATCAGAAGGGAAACAACAAATTGGGAAAAAATCTTCATAGAAACCTCTGACAAAGGTTTAATTACTCATATTTATAATGAGCTAAATCAATTGTACAAAAAATCAAGCCATTCTCCAATTGATAAATGGGCAAGGGAAATGGATAGGCAGTTCTCAGATAAAGAAATCAAAACTATCAACAAGCATATGAAGAAGTGTTCTACATCTCTTATAATCAGAGAGATGCAAATCAAAACAACTCTGAGGTATCACCTCACACCTAGCAGATTGGCTAACATAACAGCAAAGGAAAGTAATGAATGCTGGAGGGGATGTGGCAATGTAGGGACATTAATTCATTGCTGGTGGAGTTGTGAATTGATCCAACCATTCTGGAGGGCAATTTGGAACCATGCCCAAAGGGCGACAAAAGAATATCTACCCTTTGACCCAGCCATAGCACTGCTGGGTCTGTAACCCAAAGAGATAATGGACACAAAGACTTGTACAAAAATATTCATAGCTGCGCTCTTTGTGGTGGCCCAAAACTGGAAAACGAGGGGATGCCCATCAATTGGGGAATGGCTGAACAAACTGTGGTATATGTTGGTGACGGAGTACTATTGTGCTAAAAGGAATAATGAAGTGGAGAAGTTCCATGGAGACTGGAACAACCTCCAGGAAGTGATGCAGAGCGAGAGGAGCAGAACCAGGAGAACATTGTACACAGAGACTAATAAGATACACTGTGGTATAATCGAACGTAATGGACTTCTCCATTAGTGGCGGTGTAATGTCCCTGAACAACTTGCAGGGATCCAGGAGAAAAAAACACCATTCATAAGCAAAGGATAAACTATGGGAGTGGAAACACCGAGAAAAAGCAACTGCCTGAATACAGACGTTGAGGGGACATGACAGAGGATAGACTCTAAATGAACACTCTAATGCAAATACTATCAACAAAGCAATGGGTTCAAAATAAGAAAACATCTAATGCCCAGTGGACTTACGCGTCGGCTATGGGGGGTGGGGGGGAAGGAAAAGAAAATGATCTATGTCTTTAACGAATAATGCTTGGAAATGATCAAATAAAATATATTTTAAAAAAAAGAAAAAACAAAAAAAAGAAATAATCTTAGAACAAAATAATATTAATAATACTATCAACAACAATAGTTATTCCTTTTTAAAAACTATTATAAGTCATTAATATTAATTACTAATGGTTATTGATACTAATTGATTATTGATACTTGTTTTTTATGGTTTATTGTTTTAATTTATTAATAACAACTGCATGTTATTAATTATTGTTAACAACATTGATAATTATAATAAATACATATTATTAATAATAATATTAAGTATAATAAATGCATATTGTTATTAATTAACAACAATTTTAAAACTAAATACACATTCATTATTGATACTATTGCTGTGCAACAATTACCATTTCCTTACATTAGCTTTGTTTTACACCTCCTTTTATTGCCTTCCACAATAACATTGAAGAACTTTGTGTCTCCATTTTTTTATGTTTTAGAAACTTTATTGTTTAAGCTGATCATTTAGCAATACGCAAACTAACTTAAATAGCTTAAATAAGACATCTAGACTAGGCAATATGAGAAATACTGCAAGACATCAAAGCAAATCAGGATATATTCCTCCATGCTCAGAATTGTATAAATTTTTAAATTCCTGGAGTGATCCAAATTTACCTAAGGAGAATTGGATGACAAAGAAAGAAGCTAGAAAGCTTTGTAAGGCATAGATGGATATATCTTTTACATGGACAAAATATGGCTCTTTTGACTTAAAGATCTTAAAATATTTGAAGTTAGCCTTTATAAACAAAGATTCCAAAGGTTATAAATATTGGTACTTATGTGCATATCATGTTGATAAATCCACCATTCCCTCCAGTGAGGAAACCATTCTTTCTTTGGAACCAAACCATTCTAGCTTAACTCCTTCAGTAAAATCTAGCAAGAAACATGCTCTATCATCCCACTTAGCCTGTGAGGAGATTTCTCCTCATACTGACCCAAACCAGGACCTGGACCCCTCAGCTCCTCTCCCTGTCAGACCTCACTCATTTTATACTCCTCCCATCCCCTTTCCCTCCAATCTTCGTTTCTACCCTAACTACCCAGTGCCATCTCCCATCTCCTACCCATCTCCCATATCCCCACCTGTACCATCCCTATTTCAATCCTTTTCCGTACCCTCCTTCCTATCCCCCCTACTATGAGCCCTCTAGACCTCACCCATCCTAATTCTCTCCACCCAGTAGCAGGTCCCACCCCCTTCCTCTTTACCCCATCCCCACCCCCTCCCCTAATCTTTTCCCTCTTCCTCCCCCACTGCTGACCAGCTCCATTCAACCACCCCATTCCCTTCCCCCTACCAGCCTCACTACAACCCACTCCATTGAACACCAGAATACAGGTCAAGCAGCAGTTGCCACAGATGACTCAAATAAAGGTCTTTTCCCTCTAATAGCTGTCCCTACATATAACAGACATGGAGATTTGGTAAACATTAGACATCATATACCCTTTTCTCCATAGGACATTGAGAGATTCAAAGAAAAAACACCTTCATATGAAGCTGAGCCTATGGTGCTGATGAATAAGTTTGAAAGCATTTTTCACACATATAATCCCACATGGCTTGATATAGAAGATTTGCCCCAGGACTTGTTAACAGAAAGAGAAAGGGAAAAAATTCTTTCTCTTGTTAATCAGGGCCAAGGAGAAGGAATAGCTCATTGGCTAACTGAAGATCCCAAATTGGATCCAAATTCAGAGCAAGATTACTTACAACTGTTCCAGGCTGTAAATGCATTGATAAAGCTATGAGAGCCTGTTCTGATAGGCCTGGTACATGGACTAAATTTGAAAATCTTAAGCAAGAAGATAGCAAAAATCCCACCCAATTTATGGATAGACTTATTGATTTGGGAGCTAGATATTTTGAGATTGATCTGGATAGAGAGTGGGACCTTAGAAAAATCAGAATGCAATTTGTGAAAAACAGTTGTAAGTTAGTTAGGAATTATTTTATGACTAGCTGTCCAAATTGGCCTACCAGGGACTTTGAAGGATTGAAAAGTGTCAGTTTATGCTTTTTTTAGGGACATAAGGAAAAGGAGGAGGAGGACACTGATTTAGTGGAAGCATTAAAGAAGGAAATGAAGGAATTGACTTCTAAACAGGGTGAGAAGGATACAGAGAATATTACTTTAGTAGCGACATTGAGGAAGGAAATGAAGGAATTAACTGAAACAGTTGTAAAGGCAAAGCAAGGAGAGATCATAGCTTCCTTACAAGAATCCACAAAACAACCACTAAAATGTTATTTTTGTGGAAAGGTGGATAATGTATTTATGGACTGCAGGGAAAGAAATCAGGTGAATAGAAATAGAAACAGAAGCTTCAGGAATAAGGTAAATTAGAGAAGAAATAGTAATTCGAATGAAGCAATATATAACTCACACCACAACCCCTGTACTCAGTGTAGTGGGACCCAGAGAAGTGGCCAGTAATCTTTCTGATGGTGTGAGGGGAGAGGGAATGCTCTAGAGTCAGAGGTTGAAGCCTATGACTTCCCAGACCCTGAAGTGTTAATGCCTGTTATCCCAGTCCATTCCTCTCTCCAAAGTAAAGAACCTCATATGACTCTAAAAGTTGGAAACATGTATTATTATTGCCTGTTAGACACTGGAGCTTCTAGGTCAGTTTTAATGAGTAAACCTGATTCTGCATCTGATCCTATTGGCTTTTTGAATGCAATAGGTGTGTTGGAGGCATCTCTAAAGGTTGAAAAACTTTCCTCTCACATGGTGTCTGTGGGACCCCTCTCAGTGGAACATTCTTTCCTTTTAATGCCAAATTCCCCTACACATTTTCTAGGGAGAGACTTTTTTATGCAAACTTAGAGCCACAATAACATGCACCCCAGATGGCTCTATGAAGCTAGAATTGCCTGAGGAATGCTTAAAATTGTTTCATGTACTTCTTTCCAACAGTCAGAATGTGAGGGAACCCCCCACCTTTGACATGCCAGCTGATATACATGAGTCTCTATGGGCTACATCTTCTTCTGATGTTGGTTTACTGAAGTCAGCTAATCTAATTCAGATTAAGATGAAAAATCCCCCATCTCCTTCCATTCCTCAGTATCTCCTCGCAAAAAGGCAACTAAAGGTATTTCCCCAAT
The DNA here is from genome assembly GCF_027887165.1 of Monodelphis domestica. Classification (NCBI taxonomy): domain Eukaryota; kingdom Metazoa; phylum Chordata; class Mammalia; order Didelphimorphia; family Didelphidae; genus Monodelphis; species Monodelphis domestica. Next base: position 81,132,049 of record NC_077230.1, read on the forward strand.
GATCGAATCATTAATAAAACAAGGGATAATAATCCCATGCAAATACAAATATAATGCACCTATTCTCCCTGTAAAAAAGCCCAAACTAGGCCCTAATGGGAAATGTGTATATAGATTTGTACAAGATTTCAGGGCTGTGAATAATCATGTCATAAAACAACATCCTGTGGTTGCAAACCCAAACATAATTTCTTCTATTCCTGGCACAGCCATGTACTTTGTTGTAATGGATTTGTGCTCAGAATTTTTCTTGATACCGATCCATGAGGACTCTAGGCATATCTCTGCTTTTACCTAGAAAGGCTCAAATGGACATGGTGTCATCTGTCCCAGGGGTATGTGGAAAGTCCCACCCTCTTTGCTCAAATTTTGGCACAGGATACAGATAATATTCAATTTAAACATAGTCGCTTGATTAAATATGTAGATGATTTACTCTTGGCTTCACCAAATGCAGCAGCATGCCAAGAGGATTACAAACAACTTCTGTTAGAACTATACAAGAGAGGCCACAAAGTCTCAAAGGCAAAGATTCAATGGTGTCTCTCCAAAGTGAAATATTTAGGGTTTGTTTTAACTACTGATTCCCTTTATATTTCTCCTAAAGTCATTGAAGATATTCAGAAGTTAAGCCCTCCCACTACTAAGAAACAATTGAGGGAAATCTTAGGGGCAACTGGGTTTTGTAGACAATGGATCCCTTGTTATGGGTAAATCACAAAACTCCTTATAGTGCTAACAAAAGATTCGGTCACTGAACCACTTAGATTGGAACCGGAACACTTGTTACCTCTGTTGGATTTAAAACAAGCTATCTTATCTGCCCCTGCTCTAGGTATCCCACATTATGATAAACCATTCACTTTATATGTGTATGAACAAAAAGGGGTAGCTTCAGGTGTTTTAACCCAAAGTCAAGGACTGGCTCAACATCTGGTTGCTTACTTTTCTGCCCAGCTGGACCCAGTAGCTTTGTGAGCACCAGTATGCCTTAGAGGTGTAGCTGCTACAGCTTTATTAGCAACTAAGGCAGCTGACTTGGTATTGGGATGTCCATTAACAATTATGTGCCCACATGAAGTAGAGGCATTGTTGCTCAGACACAGGACATAGGCATTTCTGATCAGAGACTCACGAGATATGGAATAACCTTATTGAACAACAAAAATATAATTTTAAAACTTTGCACAACTCTTAACCCTGCCACTTTACTTCCTGATTTTCCAGTCTCAGGAAAACATTTACATAGCTGTGAAACTCTAGTGCCCATGGCTGAAAACCCTCGGGAGGATCTCCTGGACACTCCTTTAGACAATCCGGGTATAGTCTTATTTACTGATGGTTCCTCTTTTATGAAGGATGGTATAAGTTACACCGGAGCTGCTGTAGTCACAGAATTTGCCACTGTGTGATCAGCTTCACTGCCCTCAAATTTAAGTGTTCAAAGGGCAGAACTGATAGCCCTGAAACATGCCTGTATGGTTTCCATGGGTAAGAAGGCAACAATTTATACTGATTTGAGATATGCCTTTGGAATTTGTCATGCAGTCTGTATGTTACAACATCAGAGACGATTTTAAACCTCAGCTGGAAAAACCATAGCAAATGCAGAAATTATTACTGAACTTTCTGCTCTCCAGTTACCTGAGGCCCTAGCTGTAGTTCATTGCTCTGCCCATAGAGGTGGAACTGATCCTGTCTTTAAGGGAAATGACTGGGCAGATGCTGCTGTAAAGTTAGTAGCTATAGAAGGACTTGAATTAATTTTGACATTAACAACAACAAATGAAGCAGATTTATCACTTTCTTACTGAAAAGGAAGTGGAAAAATGGAAGCAACAATTTAAGACAAAACAGATAAGTGGAGTATGAATGTACTCTGAAGGAAAATCCCTGCTCCCTAGAAGTTTTTATCACCAAATATGCCAATCAGTGCATAAAATGGTCACTTTGAAACTCAGGGTATTGTGGACTCTGTTAAGAAGGTATGGATAGCCCCTGGTATAACTACAATAGCCTCAAAAGCATGTGCAGCTTGTTCCACTTGCCAAGCAACCAACATGCTTTTCAAGGCAAGGCTTTTGGTGGGTGTTCTTTGTCTTACAAATCTTTTGAGCATCTATAAATTGACTTTATCACCATGCCTAAAGTTGGACATTACAAAGTTTGCCTGGTCATAGTGGACCAGCTGACCAGATGACCAGAGGATTTTCCTAGGTCCTGAGCCACAGTAGCCTTTGTTGCTAAAGTGCTTTTGAGAGAAATTATCCCTCACTTTGGCCTACCAGCATGAATTGATTCAGACAGGGGAACCCATTTTACTGATTCTGTTTTGTCCCAGATTTATTCTTGTCTGGGGATCACTCCCCAATTCCATGTGCCATATCACCTTCAGAGCTCAGGCCAAGATGTGAGAATGAATAGAGAACTTAAGACCATGATTGGAAAATTGTGCACTGAGACTCATTTGAAATGTCCTGAAGACCTCCTCTTAGCTTTATTTTAAGTTCTTAACAGACCTACGGGAGATTTACATATCTCACCATTTGAGATGCTTTTTGGACACTGCTCCCAATGCAGGCTAAGCCTTTTTCTCTTGCATACACATCATTGCTAGGTAGGGATACTTCTATTGCTTCTTATATATAGGATTTGCAGGTCAGATTGTGAGAACTCCACAAATCTGGAGCTGTGGTACAAGCAGCACCTCTAGACTTCTTGCTCCATGACCTATACCAAGGAGACAAAGTGTATGTAAAGAACTTCCAGCATGCTGTAGCGACACAGCCTGTCTGGGAAGGTCCATTCTAAGTACTGTTATCCATTCCTACAGCTATTAAAATTGGAAAAAAGGACTCCTGGATACATTATTTCCATGTGAAATGGGTACCTTCTGTTGATGTTAACTGATTGTATCTCTTCGCATTTGTTGTATTTCCTAATTGTTTTAAGAAATGATTTTGGTTTTGCATTCACATATCAATCTAATCTAATCTATCATATTCCATGTTACTATGTCACCCTCCATTACTGCATTTTGGCTCTTGGCTAGATGTCCTGTGATGCTGTCTTTATTTGTACACTTCCCTATGATTGGACTAGTGATAATACCATTATAGAAGTCCATAGATCAGGTTGGAAAAACTCTTTTCCAGGGAAATGCCATTGGTCCTCATGGGTTCTGGGTGTGTCACCAGATCCACCAGAGCTCTGTTTTGTCATGGGCAATAATTCCAGTCCACAGTAATGAGACATTACCACAGTTTGCAACACAAGGAGGTAACATGTTGTCTAAATGGCCTTTTGCTCCTTTCACTTTTGTTAATTGTCACACTAATCATGCTCAGTGGACCCCATTGAAATGGTTATGACCTGTGTCAGTGACTTTTGAAAAATGTGATGAACTGAAAATCTCAGTTGATTTTAGTGGGTCTTCAGAAGTAATTTTCAGATATCTAGGTGTACCACCACCTATGACTGATCATACGCCCACCTTTGACTTATGTGTAAGAAGGGGTAAGGGCCCGTTGAATAGTAGTAAGTACATGGGAGATAGGGCGCAGTACAAACATTCTATTGCATTCCCTACCTCCCCTTTTATCTGTGCTAGAGTGCAGTTTAAAAATGAAATGGATGGGATGGACATTTCAGTAAATGCCTTTTACAGCTACTACAATCTCATCCAGGAGGAGGGAGGATTTCCCATGGGGTTTGGTCACCCCTGGACAGTTCTATATTTGTAACTCCTCAGCTTACTCTATACTGCCACCAGAATGGTATGTTACTTGTGTTTTGGCCTATGTTATTCCACCTGTATCCATGCATGATCACAATACTGGCTGGATAGACAAATCAACAGCTGAAGTTCTAGGTTCAGGGTAGCATTCTATACGCAAGTGGTCAAGACCAAATTCAGTAGCCTCTTCATCAGCAGGACAGAAGTTTTTCTGGGCTCTTTTGCCAAATTTTGGAATGATGGCAGTGATAGACTCTGTTAGGAATATCTCAGCTGAGGTTGAAAGATTGGCCCAAGACACAGCTCAAGCTATCTCTCAGACCACTAAAGCCATCTCTTATCTGCAGGAGGAGATTGACTTTTTAGCAAAAAACAGTCTTACAAAATCGACTAACCCTTGATATGCTCACTTCCACGTCAGGAGGTGCTTGTGCATTTATTAATCAATCTTGTTGTTCTTATGTAAATAGGTGTGGAGAACTTGTGACAAATATCCATGAGCTTCAGAAGCTTTTTTAATGACTCACAACAAGTAGCTATAGAGACTCGTGAATCTTAATGATAGCTGGTGGAAGCTCTCATGGCTACAAGGAATGGGCTTGTTTGCAGTTATCCTTAAATGGGCTCTTATAATTTTGGGGATTTTGCTATTTTTTAGAATCTGTATTAGTTGTTGTGCTACTGTTTTTAAAAGGCTTTTACCTTTTGGATCTTGGCCAAATTAAGAGTGATATATCTTTCATTTTTGAGTGAGCACATATGAACTGTGAAATTATGATTTTTTAATTATTTTTCTCTTTATGTTTGAAATAGGTTATTTGATTTTTTCTTTCTTTCTTCCTAACCTTGGTGATATTTGAAGTACATAAAATCAGTATTAATGTTTTTTTTTTTACTTGAAGGATAAAGTTTACAGTATAAGTTTACAGCTTCTATTAGCCCTAGTAATATTCATACTCAAATGGATTTTGACTATGGAAACCTGCCATTTATTGATAAATGTTATGGGACTTTGTTTAATGATTATGTCTGGTTTGAGGAGAAGGGAACAAAAAAGCCAATATACAGTGTCAAATAGCACAAGTTCAAAACAGACCAAATCCAATCCAGGGAAGATTGTTGAACTTTTATGCCAATACGAAAGAACTTGAACCTAGTGTGCGAATCGAAGTTTCAGTGCTTGACATATATTAAGATGCAGGTCTCCCTTGAACCATACTTTGAGACAAGTACCTCAGGTTGGCTATCATCCTGGCTCCCCTTATCTCTGACGGTGGTGGTAAAATCAGACCAGGGAATGATTTTTCCCATTTTCTGCTGAAACTTAGTCCTTTATCTCTTACAGGTTGGCAATTTTCTGTAGTCCTGGTTGCAAATGGGTAAAGTACTGTATTGCTGCTTTTGTCCTACAGGCTTGTGGGACATAAGTCACTTTAATTGGGTCTTGCTGTGATTCAAGGACATGTTACTGGTTTAGTTTTTACTCAGAATTTTATACACATAAGATTTATTTTTTTATCATTTATGTACTTATTATTTTTATACAGATTTCATTTTTTTACTCTTTTATTTGGGATTTTTGGGGAGGTGGTTTGTTTTTATTTTTCTTTTGACAATTATTTCATATGCCTCATAACTCAGTTATGTATCCCAGTGTGATTCTGGTGTTGGTTAACACCCTCCTAAGGGGGGATTGTGTAATTATCCTAAAATCTAAGATTTAACATTTTCAGAGAAATTTCAGGAAAAGAAACTTGCCAACATCCAATATCAGGGAAGTTGATCCTTTTGGATAAGGTGCTATAAAGATGCCTGAAGAAGCTACACACTGCATCAAAAGATCCAGATTGAACTTTGGGATATAATGAACTGAATTGAAATTATTGAACATATTTATTCTGAATGTAAACTCTTATGCCAAAGGGCATTGCCCTCTCATTGGCATTTTGTTAATGCATCTATCAATCAGTTTTTGTATTTAACTCCCAACTCTAACTATTGTAACTCCCTCTTAGAAAAATGCAATATTGTATATACTTTTGGTTAGAAGGTATTTAGAGTATAAGATAGTTATATTTAAATGATCCATTGGGGAGATGGGTCTCCCAAAGGATCACAGAGAGGTTGTTTCAAGGAAGTTTATCCCCTCCCCTCTTGAGCAGCTTTACCTGTCTATAAAAAATTCCTGACATACCATAGCTGTGCCAGGGTTGTGCCTGTGTAAGTCAAGAAAAGTCAAGTTTGGTTGATGCTTGAGGGAGAACCACGGAAGAATTGGGAGAGCCACGGAAGAATTGAGAGAACCAAGAAGGGAACAGAGCAGGCAGCTGAAGAAGAGACTGGCAGGCTAGGCACCACATGGTCATGTTACTTATAGGAATGTGGTCTGCCCATTCCAATAAACTTTATAAAATATATATGAGTAGAAATATTATTTTAATTCTTACATTATTATTTCTAAAGTTGTTATTATTTCTTTTTCCTGTAGCCAGCTCCTACAGACCATCATTTCATGGGCACTCTTTCCACAGTAAAGACATGTTAATGATTTATCTATGGATTCCTGAAAAGGGGCTATGGTCTCTTCCTTACTTTTCGGTTGTCCTGGTAACCTTTCAATTTCTTTCTTTAAGTCTTCCACTGACTTATTGTTTTCCTCATGTCTTTTTGCAGGGCCCTTAAAAACATAGATTACTACTCTCCTCAATTCTTCAAGGTCCATAAAGTCTCAATTAGGACAGCTAGTTTTAAAGTAGTCTTTTACCACTGAACAACAATTCTCAACTAATTGTCTATGTATTTGTCTAATGTCCCTTTCTCTGGACAAATCAAAGTCCATATATATATTTGCTATATCAATAAATCTGTCCATAAACTGGGAGGGAATCTTATCAATTTCTTGTTGGGTTCTTTCAAATTTTGACCATGAATCAGGTCTATCGGAGCAAGCTCTCATGACTGTTAATAATTCTTCTCTGGCCTGATTTAGTTTTGTGTAATCTAGTTCAACATTGGGATTCCAGTGTGGATCTTCAGTTGGCCAATAATTTGCTCCCCTACCTTGCTTTTGATTAGCCAGAGAGATGACTTTATTTTTCTCTCTGTTTGTCAGAATTTTTTCTAATAAATTTTCAACATCCATTCAAGTGGGGTCAAAAGTTTTGAATATGTTCTCCAATTTTTTAATAATTAACATTGGTTCTTCCTCAAGTCCCCATTTTAATTAAAGGTGGGTACTTCCCTTAATGGAAATAAACTTCTATCTGAATTATCTGGTGTTCCTGTTTCTAGGCTTCTTGCTCTGTTTTCAGTGGGTTAGGTAAGAGAAGGGAAGGGATGGGATGGTTAGGAGTGTGTGTGTGGGGGAGGTTATGGTAGTGTGGGCAGGGCAGGTAGCATGGGTGCGTAGGGTAGCCAGGGCAACAAGGTTGGTGCTGGAGGCATCATGGATGGGGATGGGGGCTAGGGCCAAGGGGGAGTGACAGGGGGAGGAGTGGGTTGGTTAGGAGTGGAGGAGCTAGTGTTGAAGGGGCACAGCAGGAGGAATGGGCTGGAGGAGGAGTGGGTTGGGTAGTAAGGGGGGTGAGGAAGTTGGGTATGGGAGGGGGCTGTTTGAGAACTAGGAGCCAAATTGTGCAGAGCAGGGTGGGACAGAGATTCTGATAACAATGAAGTGTGGAGAGATTATAGGGAATTCTAGTAAATACCAAGGACTTCAGGGGAATGAAGTCTAAGGTTCAAAATCTCCATTTATACAATGTATATGTATATATAGTATTATATACCTTTTTCATAAGGAATAATATGAAAAATGTTCTTCCATTTTCTCTGTCATCTTTGTAAGATAGAGGGTGCAAGAATATTAAGGGATCAGTTATGAATTATCTAGGACTAGAGTAGGCAGTGATAAGGAAAGAAAGAGAAATTACAGAAATGTAGGACATCTAGAAGTAAAGTTACTACTAAAAGATAAAAGGAATCTTATAACAGATTTGTGGCCAGACCACTATGTATTCTGAAAGTCTAATGTACATGCATGATGGTTATTGGAGTGATGGTTAATTCCACCTTCAGCTTTGTAATCAGGATATTCTTTGAGCATCTAGGATAATAAGATTGTACAATCATTGATTTATAGCTAAAAGGGAACTTTGAGATCATAGAGTCCTAGTTCTTCATATTACAAATACTAAAAAAAATCTGGAGAAATTAATTTATGGTCGTGTCTGATTTAGGAATAAGAAAAGTGGTTTTCCTAACTCTAATTTCAGTTCCCTCTATAGGCCTTCAGGTGTAATGATGCCTAAATTTGTGCATCAGATATAAACATTTAAGAGAAATTATAGGCTTACTCTATTCTTCTGTTCATTGAAGCCAATTCTTCATCAGAGGTGACTATAGGTATCAGATAACCAGCCTGTTCCTTTCTGCCAGGTTCTTAGGATAAAGCTGGCCATGCTCTCCTTAGCTATTCCATTACACATGTGGCTGTCATGATCTTGCCTTCTTTTCATCAAGGATGTCTATTTGTATTTTCATCAAAAGGAATGGTTACCTATTGCTTAGCACAGTGTAAAGTCCATGGGAGAGGCTTAATAAATGTTTTATTTGATTAAATTGATTGATTTCAAAAAAATTTTCCCATGAGCTGCCCCTTTATCCTAAAGTGAAAGTTGTTTTGATAAGCAAATGACATAAAGGGAGTGGATTGCCTCACATTATCACCATTTTTCCTCTTTCAACAATTTCCTTTCATGGACTATAGGAAGTTCCAGGTCATATGAAAAATAAGGAAGAAACCTAGATATTTTCTGCAGTCTTCATTAATTAAAAAAAAATCAAAAAGTGGATTATAAATCCAAGGTAGAACAATACAGTTGTTTTCATAGTCAACAGGTAGGTTAAAAGCCTTAGAACTTAACAGCATAGAACACTATCCATAACAAAGTCCCTCAGCATTCCTTCCCCACTCCATGGTGTACAGAGCAACCCACCAGCTTGAGTTCTGTGACTCACTCAATAATTTCCCTCCTGCTGTAGAAACTCCTGGAACACCCCTTTTCTGCCTTTCTCCAGATACTCTGTTGCTACAAGAAGTGTTCCACTCTGTTCAGCCAGATGAGGAGGGAAGGATATAAAGATATAAAACTTGTGCTTTCTTCCCTCTGCCAGGGAGAGAGAATAGAGAAATTCTGCCTAAAATAACTACCAGAATTGAGTAATATGAGACTTCTCCACAATAACTTGCACAACCTGTGTAAACTTCGACTCTAAAACTACACATTCCGCAGTAAAACAATTTGTCCCTTTTAAAGAATGACTCATGCCAGGTTATAAAAGACCATGTTGTAAAGGGCATCTGCTTGAGAAGAGACTTGGGAAGAGAGATGATGAATTTCAGAAACATGACTTTTGGAGCAGATACTCTTAATCCCCCATACTGTAGCCACATAAAGTTGGGTGAGGGTAGCAAGTGAGATAAATGGAATTTGTGATTGATTTTATAGGTGCCTACCTCCTGGATGAGGTTACAAGATATGAGACTGTCAAGCTACAGCACTGCCATTTGTCCCAGGGAGAAATACTGAGAAAAGCTCCCCATTTCCTCTTATAATGAGACACACTACTAAACAAGGGGCCAATTACACATGTTTAGCTCAGTGGGAGATACTCCATTATAACAATGATCTATACCTTCCATTCCATCACATGACATAGAAAACCCACCAAATCAATCAACAGTTCTGATGACTCTCCCCCTCCAATACCTAAGCAAACAGAAACCAGCAGGGAAGTTCATCTTTTATTTGGAGTTTGCCCAAGATGGAAACCACATCATTGTATACTTTATGTTCCCCATGGACTGGTGGGAATTACACAGACAGATAGTCATATCAAAGTGAATATTTCTTCTAGAAGCAAAGCAACCCTGGGATCTCTTGACTTCAAACACCTGGGATAGTGGACCTCTTCAGCAAGACAAAAAAAAATCTCACCTTAGAATCAATTCCATTAACTCTTCAGTAAGAACAAAGTTTTTTTCAACCAACACATTGTCATCTGCCTTTGACTGTAACCTTCTGTTCCGTTTCCCTGTGTTCTACTCACACCTAAAGAGATAGATGCTAGACAAAGAGCACACACACACGAGGTCTTTATAGATTTTGATGTGGGATCCCCGAAGTGACCATTGGTTGTTAGCCCCTAATTATTTTATTCTAGACTGTGTTTCTCTAAATGTGCTTTTGAGGGAATAATGCTGTCAAAGTTTCAGAACAATAGTGTTGCCCTCCATTTTGACCTGCTTATATTTTTGTCAAGAAATTATCCTTTGATGTCAAAACTTCCTGACCCTGTTTCTGAACAAAAGGTTGGAGGGATTTTCAACCCTCCCTTTTTAGAGGTTAAATTGCTTTAGTAATCTTTGAGTTATGAAGGATGGAAGGAAAACTACTTTCCTACAGAGAAAATACTTATGATTTTTTTATGGCTAATTCAAATATAGTTGAACCTTAGAACTTTAAGATGAGGAATGAAATTGTTATGAGTTTGAAAAAATATCTCCGCTATCAAAAACTAGATTTCATATATGCACAATAAAATTAAGTTTTAAATTGTGTAATCATACCTCAGCATACCATGGCAGGAACATTATTGTTTGTTTTGAAACTATGCTCTATTTTAAAAGGAACATAGCTATGCAAATTAAGTTAGGTAACTATCAAACCACAAAGTAAATATTTTTTTAACTTTAAAATTTCTTGAGGTTTTTTTTTTCCTTGACCTAAAACAGTGAGGAAATTAAATGCCCCAAATTACAATAGAATGTTGAGTTTGCAACTTAAACTCATAAAAATCAGGATATTTAATATTTTCCTACATATGCTTTATTCAAATTGTAAGCAAGCCATACCTGCTACGGGGAGTTCATCTTTGAAAAGTTTTGAGGCATTTGATTTTTCTCTTAATCAGATAATCAAAACTTGCATCCAAGTCAAAAGAGAGGGTGATACTGATTGTTGTCTTGAAACTTTGTTAACATTATTCACTCAAAAGCACATTTAAAGAGAAAAAAATGGTTCTAAAAATCCTGTGGTCACTTTGGGAATCTCAAAGTAAAATGCATAAGTGCACATCTTTATGTAATGACTGTATTATCTATTAATTTGAATGGGCTATTTATTGAATGTATTATTTAAAGTGTTAAGAACTATATTACTCCTACTAGATAGCATAAAAATCTTAACTTAGATAAAATGCAGACCTTTAGAAAATCCTTAAGACATGAAACTAATAATGGAAATTTCAAACATAGTGGCTGGGGTATATTTTCAGCTTCTTGGAATTATTCAGAAACCCATACAGGAGAACATGCTAGTAGGTTGGAATTCCCCAGATTTGCACTTCACGAATCCCTAGGAAGCTGTCCTGATTCTTTGACTGACTGGCCCGTCTTTGATGACAAGTTGGCTTCTCTCCTCCCATCCTCATGAAGCATGTGGAAACCCACAGAGCATTCCAGCATCTATGGAAAAATGGAGATAAATACAAGAGAAGTCTTAGAGGAAGACACTCTAGAATGGACAAGCAGCTAAGTGGAAGCCTGGGAGGGCAGAAGGTGGAGTGAATGAATAAAAGGAAAACTAAACCAAGCCAGGTATGTGGAGTAAAGAGAGTAATAATATAAAAATCAACACTTGAGAGAATGGTTAATAAGAAAGTAGCTTATCCCACAAGTGTATGGGACAAGAAGGACTGCTGATTAGCACAGAATACCAACGAAAGTAGAAGGAAAGCTAGAATGACAAAATCATCAATACCAGGCTCAGACCTTGACATACCTTTGACCAGATCTTGTTTTGAAGAACTTATCTATCTAGAAGGACAGGCCCAAGGTTGGTGATTTTTCACTTGCTATTCCTTCCTCTTTCCCCTGCCTCTTCTTTCTCAGGAGGGAATGGGTACATCCTAAAAACTTATTTATGTAAAAAAAATTCTTTAAAATGTATTTTACCCTCCTTTTTACATCATCTTTAAAGCTGAATTTCAAGAAAAATGTGTTTAACAATCGCATTAATGATCTACGTGTTTCATTACATAAATGCAACAGAGAAGGGCATGTGGTTGGGAAATTCTTGAGAAGAGGCTAAAAATAGATTTTACAATTTTACAATCATAACACATATACATATATGCATATATTCATATATTGTGTACCTGTATTACATGTGTGTTTGCATGCACACAACTATGTATGTGTTGGAGCCATTTTCCTGTCTGTTCTTTCATGTAGATGAAAGGCATATTGACTTGATTTCATCACACCCCAAAGCAGAGGTATTTAAAACAAATTTTTCTAGGCAAAGGGATAGTACCTTGGGAGACTGTGATGAACTGAAATTAACTAGTATGGAAGGCAAACTGCTTCCTGTTCGCATTGTTTCTTTCCCTCTGCCATCTTGAAAGGAAAATTAAACCAAGCCAGGTATGTGAAGTAAAGAGAGTAGTAATATAAAAAGCAGCACCTGAGAAAGTGGTTGTAAAGAAGTCACTTAGCCCACATACAGGAACTGCTGATGAGCACAGACTACCAGCCAATAATAGTGCTAGAATCCCATAAATCCAAACCAATGGACAGCTGTTTAGTTGGCTATGTGTCTGGTAGTTGTCTTTTTTATTGGTGATTGGGAAGGGGATTTTTATTTTCTTTCTTCCTATTCTTGCTAGTAAGTAATGTGTCTCTGTGCTTTAATCAACTGTATTCATTAAATTTCCTAGCCACATAACCCCAGCGTGCGTTGTAACCAATGTGAAGGTTGAGATGGTATGTAAAAATAAGTAACCCTCAAGAATTTATAATCTAGCCATGCATGGGAACGATCTGAAAATAATAGATGGGCAATTATTTTGAAGAATGATTAGACTTATTTAGTATACGATCCCGAAACAAAAGCCACTGGGTGGAAATTGCAAGAAGGAAGATTTTAGCTCAGAATAACAATGAAATTTCTGTTAAATCAAACTATTCAACAATAGAATGGACTACTCTCTGAGGCATTCATTTTTCTTTCACTGGAAATGTTCAAGAAGGGGCTGGATATCCCTCTGCCAGAGTTACTGAAGTGATTCCTATGAAGTATATGAGGTTGGATTATATCAATCAATCAATAAACATTTGTTAAGCCCCTACTATATGCCAAGTACTGTAGTTGGTATTAGGAATATGAATACAAAGATTGGGGCAATTATTACCTTTAAGGAGTCTGTATTCTATCAGAGAAACAAACTATATGTACACATAGAGTACACACATGTAGACTATATAAGCAAATACATTCAGAATATATGCATTCTATACAAATATGCACACATAAATATGTGCATATATGCATATGTATTTTCATGTGTGCACTGTGTATATAGAATAAATTTAAGAGGTAATTAAGTAAAGGATGGTGAAAGACACAGACTACTAGTATTTAGGGGATGAAAAGAGATTTTATTCAGATGTATATTCTTCAGCTGCATCTTGAAAGAAGAGAGGGATCCTATGACCAGAGGGGAAAAGAAAATGCAATTCAGACATGAGGAAACAGTATAAAAGCATAAAAATGGGATTTGACAGTGCCATGTTGAAAAGGAAGGTAAATTTTGTTGGTCCACCGAGTATGAAAGGGTAAGCAGTAGATGAGGGTCAAAAGAAAGGACTAAGGGCTCTATCTACCAATAGAGGCACTTATACTTTATTCTAAAGATAATATGTAGCTGTTAATTTTTTTATGGAAGACTGACAGAGCAAGCATTTCTCTCTTAAGGAAATTTATTTGAGCTGTGGTGTAGAATAAAGATTATAATAGAGACAAGGTAGACAACATAGGAAGGAAGTAAAGTGAGAGAGATCTAGGCCAGAACCAAAGCCCAGAGAGAGATGAGGAGGTAAAACCAATAAGATTAAACTATGTGAGATGAGGGAGAGTGAGTATATATAAGAAAATGCTAGTTAACTTACAAGACTGGAAATATGGTGGTTCCTTGAAAATAAATAACGAAGTTTCAGAGTAGTGTGCTTTTGGGGAAAGGATCATGAGTTCTCTTTTAGACATGTTGGGTTTCAGTTGTCTCTAAGACATCCAGGCTAAAATAACCAATAGTTAATTGGTGATATGGGACTGAAGCTCAGGGAAGAGACTAGAATGGGATATAAACATCTGTGAGTTATGTTTGTAAGAGCTGATAATTAAACACGTGGGAACTGAGGAGCTCACTATGAAAAGAGAGAAAATGGCCCAGGACTGAGGATTAGGGAAGACCCATAACTTGGTATTGTGATGTAGATGATGAGCTAGACAAAATGATTGAGGAAAAGGGAGTAAATATGGAGAAAGAGATGTATCTAGGAGGGTAAGATAATCAATAATGTCAGCAGAAATTCTTAACACCTTTTCTTTCCTCCCTCAATCCTTCCTCCCTTCCTAAAATCCAGAATCCATCTACAATTTCCATTTCTTTCTCCTTTGTCTTTTGCCCTTGTCAACACACCCAGCTCAGTATTGCTGGGCTTTTGAACAACCCTCTACGATAGAGAGGACTATTTCAATCTTCATAGGGTTTGGAAGAAATCAAAACACTAATTCTCTTTTTTCAGGTGAGATGGAAGACCTCTAAGCTTTATCATTTGTCTTACCACTGCAGCTTTAAGCTATCTAACCCTTATCATCCAACCATGCTCCTTTACTCCTAGGGTATCAGATCTTTTCCATTCACCCTATAACCGAAATTTATTTATTTATCTATTTATTTGTTTGCTTGTTTGTTTATTGTTTCTCTCAGTTAAAGTAGGAGCTCCTTGATAGCACAGACTGTTTTGATTTTTCTATTAGTCTTCCTAATGCTCAGCACAGTGCTGGACACATAAGAATTTGATAAGTATTTTTATCCCTTCAAATGTAGTAAAAGAGAGAGAGAGAGGAGAGAGAGAGAGAGAGAGAGAGAGAGAGAGAGAGAGAGAGAGAGAGAGAGAGAGACTGAAGATGACCACAATGTAATTTGTAACATTAATATTCTATGATTTGAAAAATATTCTAATAATGGAACATTATATTATGTCTATACCTATGAATTTCAAAGTGAGGGAAATAGTTTTTTGGCCAGCAATCTAGACAATCCCCCCATCTCCTTTTCTTTTTCCATGTGCATATACATTCTTGTCTTAAAAAGATATAAAAGGAAAATTATATTGTCGGCAAGGGAAGTATAATATATAGAACAACATAGTAGGAGTTAGAAAATCTGGCCATATCCTTGGGTCTGGCACAAAATAACTTGAATAAATAATTTCTTCTCTCTAGGACTCAGTTTTCCCACTAGAAATTGAGAATGGATGTGGACTAAATGATTTCTAGATTTCCTTTCATTTCCATGATTCTAATATAGCCTCTAATATTAGAACAACTTAAGCAAATAAAATGGGAAGTGGTAAAGGAGTGGGACAGGGAAAAGATACAGTGAGAACACTGAATTTGGGGAATTATGAGTAAGAAGAAGCATTTATGATGTTTTTAAGAATTCAGCTACAGACACAACAAAAGTGCTGTGCTGGGAGTCTGGAAGACCTGAAGTCAAATCCATCTTCAGTCTTTGAAACCCTGGGAAAGTCATTTTACCTGTCTGCATCAATTTTCTCATCAATAAAGTAAGTATACTAATGCCATCTCTCCCCAATGGTATTTGAGAATAAGATGAGATAATATTTGTAAAATACTCTGTAGATTTTAATAGATCACTGAATAAATGTTATTATTACTGTTTTATTCCCAAATATATTATTGGATTTCTGTAAAAAGAAATGACCTGATTGGCAGAATGTAACAGAAAATGTATTTTTGTCATTAAGAATAATTAACACATTACTTGAAACAAATACAAGAACCTATAAAGTTTCCAGCATCCTTCATAAAAACCAAAAATCCACTGATATTTACACTGATCCCAAACTCTGTTTTGGTCTTTCTAAAGTCCCAATCTGGCAAAGTCTTTTCCCTTTATCATAATAAATCTCTCAATGATGATGTGTATAACATAATTTCAATTCAGGAAATTGTGGGTCCTGAATAAAACTGAAAGGAGTTCCTTTCTGCCATTCTCTTTTTAATGAAAAGTCAAGTCTTTTTTGTAGAGAATACATTGCTCTCTGGTCACATCTAGGTGTTGAGAAAGGGACAGAGGGAGAGATTGGTAATGTGAGATCCTTAAGAGCACAGAATTCAGTTTATTCTGTAAGTCCTCAAGAACAAGGACTGTCTGGGCACTCTTTGTGTTCCCTAGCCCTTAGTACAGTGCCTAGTATATAACAGGTGCTAAATAAATGATTATTTATTGACTGACTAAATTGAAAGTCAATTTAAAGGGAGATTAAAACAAAAATTGATTGTTATTATTTTATAATGCCTAATTATAACATAGGGCAGTGGAAGGTAAGGAAGAGAGACGCCAGCCGGATTGACAGATTGGCCGGAGAAGCAGCAGGGGAAGGGGAGAGAATGTTGTGAGTTCTAAGAGCTTCCTGGAACTTTGAAGCCAACAGAGAGGAGGAGGGACTTCCAGTCTGGGAAATGAAGAGGGAAGGGGGTTTTCTGGGAGCAGGAGCCAAGAACCCATCCAACTGAGACCTGCCTTCCTGCTGGAACCCCCAAAGTACCTCCACTGAGACTGCTACCACAGCTACATCTTTTCTCAAAAAATGATTTAGTTTGAACTCTTTTTGACCAGAGCCAACTAGATTTTCCCCATTGGATCTCTTTTCCCCGTACCTTGTTTCTTTAAACCATCTCACAAGTTTAGTTAACTTTAAAAATAAGTTTAAGAAGCAGTTAGCAAGAGGAGAGGTCAGGACACAAAAGCTTCTGGCCCCCGGACTTTGAAAACCCAATCTGCGGGGGGCAGCTTCCAGGGCTCCCCTTCACCCACTTTCCTCCCCCACTCACACCTTTGCCATTGCCTACCCCAAATAACCTCAATAAATCACTTTAGACTTTGGGTTTGAGTTTGTCTCAAGGATCAAGCAAGGAGATCCAGTTTTCACAAGGAGAGGGTGGATTCCAACCCCTGAGACTCAGTATCTCTGACCAAGGAAGCTATCATTCTTTCCCTGGCAATTGGTCATATCTAAACCCCTGGGGGCTGGCAGTTGAGGCCCCCGTGGGGAGGTGGAAATTACTAAGGGTCATCTTGTCTCACAGAGACAGTTCTGACCTCCTCTGAGAGAGATACAGTGTCTCTTCATTGATCAAACCCCTCTCCCTTCAGCCTCCCCCCTGCTCCTCTCCACCTTCCTTTCATCTCTTCCATTACAGCAGCTAGATAGTGCAGTACATAGAGTGCTGAGCCTAGAGTGAGAAAGAGCTGGGTTCAAAATCGGCCTCAGACATTTACTAGTTCTGGGACCCTGGACAAGTCATTTGATCCTGTTTACCTCAGTTTCCTCATATGTAAAATGATCTGGAATAGGAAATGGAAAACAATTCCAGTATCTTTGCTGAGAAAACCCCAAATGGAAATTATAGAATAATAATTATGACACAAAGATCCCTTAATGGAGAATTCTTAAAGGATGCCAATAAAATATAACTTTTGTCTTGGTATGTAGGTTGTTAGAATATCATAATAACTGATGTTCATGTGGAAATTTACATCCATGTTCTGACTTTAGCCTTAAAACAACACTGGGCAATGGGGTTATAGTTATAGTTTTCATCACCATTATTCCTAGATC